>NC_137139.1:1205823-1561823 GCF_949319135.1 Squalius cephalus
CAGTAAATCAGTCCAATCAAACAAGCAAATCCAAAGGACAAGACAGCAATGAGGAAACCAGGAACATAGGAAACGCTCAGTAATGCTGTATAGACAAGACTTTGCATCGATACAAATAACTGAACAGGGCTGAGTTTCCCGATAACGTTGTCTCTTAGCACGCTACGAAGACTCTTAAGGTATAACTTAACTGAAGGTATACAATTTCTAGGTGTGTTCCTCGAACCATTCCTTAGGAAGCCGCTTAGGATATGCCTTCTTACATGCGACGTTACCCAGTGCTGTCCGTGGCGGTGGTGCTGAATTTGTTGATATCGACGGTTCGAGAATCAGTTATTCTCTCGTGCAGGGGCTGCTTCACTGCGTTATGTGAGAAAGCGGTGTTCTTTTTAAAAGAAGCACTTCAGAAATAGTGGAAATTGCATTTATTTGGACTCATGGGATATTATAAAAAATAAAAAAATTACAAATTGCAAACTAAATTAAACCCTGGATATTTTATATAATTTCGGAAAGAGTGTGTGAATGCACAACCTCGTGCTCAAACGTGTCAGGCGTCTAACCCACTACAGTAACTGTCCGTATGCTTTCATTGCCTTAGAAAGGGCCACTTATATTATCATAATATATTTGCTATAATTTCTTTATTTACTCCACAGCCAGGTTTGATTGCCCAGCAGCTGCATCACATTATTGGTGTAAATTACTAATTTCTGTGATTGGATGACCTACTCAATAAAAGCGCAACACGCGAAACATTTAATCAATAGCTACTATGGCGGAGAAAAAAAACAGAAAGAGGAGAGCCCCCAGCTTTAATCCAACTGAAATGGCCATCCTTTTAGACGAGGTGGCACTCCACAAAGGTTTTCGAAACTTTTTTCGAGTTTTCGGACAACTGTGTCCAACAAAATGAAAAAAGATACCTGGGAACGCATTGCCATGAAAATGGCAGCATCAAGTTCCAGCCCACAGAGAGAGTGGGAAGTTGTGCGTAAAAAGTGGCACAATTTTGCCAGTGCTGTCAAGGCAAGAGGTGCTGCAATCCGGAGAGACGGGGCAAGAACAGGTGGTGGGCCCAGCTCTGTGCCTGCACTCAGCCCCAACGAAGAAAAGGCCCTGGCAATCATTGGAGAAGCGGCCTCACAGGGTATCTCGGGGGGTATAGATCTGAGAGCAGGTGTGGATACCACTCCATGCTCTCAAAGCAGGCCATCCTTGCCAACTCGCACCCTCACGCCCTCTCCCCCCAGCAGCAGCGACAGGGCATCTCCGCAACCCACGTCACCACGCCGGTCTGCACCTTCATGTGCCTCCACTGAGGTCACCCAACACCAGCAATCTGCGAGTGGCTCCAGAAGGCGTCGTTCTATCCAATGCGACTGCAGTGAAGAGCTGGTGAAGCTCGAAAAGGAGAAGCTGGAAGTGCTCCGAGGGATCGAGCAGGGGTTATAGGAGGCCAACAACCTCGCCCGGACCACGCTGGAAGTGAAGAAGGCAAAGCTCCAGATTTTGGAGAAGCAATATGCTTTGTCCGAAGCAAAATTTCAAAGGCCAATCATTTCTGTTCCAATTATAATGCCAGGTCAAGTGTGCTGGATGTTTTCATATTTTCAACAAAAGATTTCATATTTAGTTTAATTTGATAACATATTTAATTGTTTAATGTCTGTAATTCTTTAATGTCATTCATGGCTTTAATATTCCTATTCACTTTATTTATGGTTTAGAGCTCCACCTAGTGGCAAGTTTGACGTTGCTTTAATTCTGTAATTTTCCGGTTTTCACGTGAATCAGGAACTAGTGAGCAGTGTTGGTCAAGTTACTTGGAAAAAGTAATTAGTTACTGATTACTGATTACTTCTCCAAGAAAGTAATCCAGTTACTTTACTGATTACTTATTTTCAAAAGTAATTAGTTACTTTACTAGTTACTTTACTAGTTACTTTTCAAAAACATGATGCACGAAATGAATACGCTATAAAGCAATAGACCTTTCTGCTTAATTCTATTCTTTCTGCATATTCCATCATCTAAAATTGAATCAAATGAAACATTCTTTTTAAAAACTTGTTCTATTAGTTTCAGTATTTTAACTTTATGCACATTGCATCAATGACTCACTCATTAACCCTCTGAGGTCGGCAAACGCGCCGACGCGTTTTGCCGTATTTTCTTCACATTGTAGCACTATAAACTTAAATTACTCCATCATTTATGGTCATACAGAAAAAAGAAATATAAAAAAAGAATCTGTGATATTTCTACTTTTGTATGTGTCCACTTACAATCAAATCAAAACATTGTGCTTTTGTAAAATAAAGAAAATAAACAGGGTGTGCGTTCTGCCTCTCCGTCGCGGTGAACTTTTTTTTCTTGAGCACGTCTATAAACTGAAACAAAACTCAGTGAATACTTGTCACACATTTATGAGCCATATACCTTTATAAACATTTAAGTGTGTACTTTTAAATGATCGGATTCAAACTGAAAACAAATATTCTCTGTTTAAGTAATTTGTATAAAACCAACAAGATGTCCAGCTTCTCAAACGCTTCCTAATTATTTTTTAATTTGAACACGCCCACTCGCGCAAAAGAGATTCACATGCAAATCTCCACATGGAACGCGATCGCGCTCATTACCTCAAAAACAAAACACTTCACAAGTCTCTGCTTTTCGTCGAGTTTGAAAGACGCGTGGTGAGCTTAGATTGGAATTACCTCAGAAGAAGAAGAACGCGATTTGAAGACAAGAAAGATGTAAGGTAAGAAATTCTTACATATTAGTTTGTTATTGTTGCATAAATTTCACATTGCAGTTGAACTGTTGCTAGATATATGGTGAATATTATAATATTTAGACCCGTGTTTACTGTTACTGTGTTTGTGGATATCTGCTCAAACGTAGATATGTATATGGTAACCATAATGTTTTATATTTGAGCGCGATCGCGTTTGAATGTATCATATTTGGATCGCGATCGCGTTTGAAAAGCACCAAACGGCTTCATGTTTTTACTATTATCTCATTTCATATCATCATAACGAATGGAAACATTTGAAGTAACATGATAATCAATATATTTTTCTCTAGCTTAGTTGTTACTGAAATATTTTGGAAGATTTATAGGCTGATATGGTTATTGTTATTATTATTTTATGCAGCACTGCGCATAGCCTATGCCTACAAGGCACAACAAACCTGGTGTTCATTATATTATATATTGTTGGAAACATGTATGTGTGTGTGTATGTGTGTATTCTGTGAATTTTAAAAAGCAATTTTAACCAGAAAAATCTAAAATTTATTCCCAAAATCGTGCAGGCCTATAGTTTCTCTTGATATCAGCCACTCCTGCTGACTTCAACATTCACATGAGTCTCTGTGATGAACATGGTAAAGTGAAAATCAAACACCTTGGAAATGAAAGGTATGTACAATGTTTTTAGGAATGGCACAAAGGTCTCTGTCTTTGGATAATTGTTTTCAATGAGTGCTTTTTTGTCATTTGTTTTGTATCTTTGGATTATGTTGTGTTGTAAATAAATCCAAAAAATCTAAAAGCCATTCTTTTTTAAATCTCCTCATTCTTTGTGCAAGGTTGATCAGAATGATAGGGGCCTGATAGCTCCTAATAGGGCCATTAGGGAGTGTCTTTGTCTTTCTCAGGTGTGGAAAGCTTACATATTAATGAGCTCCCGCATAAAGCTTTTTCACACAAAACACGTCGTAAAATTTTTAAATCAATATATTGTCTTATCTGAATGAGCAGTCAGGGTGATTTTCACATAGTTTTTCAGCAAATATTCTAGGCTACGTGATACAATTTTCAAAAGTCTTGTGAAGAAATAATCAGTATGGGTTTCATGACCTTATTTCAGTGAGAATTTTTTTTTTGTATTTTCACAAACCACGCATAAATGTCATTATCTCAAAACTACAAACTTTTACATACAAGCTGCTGATATATTATTGTCGCAGAGTTTGTGCTGAATACAGTGTAATTAGACTTTAGCCATGAAAATGTCACAAGTAACAGAAATAAGCACAAATGTCAGAGCATGTCAGAACACCTCCAAGGCCCAGAAAACACCTCAGACCCCAGAGGGTTAACCCCCTGAGGTCGACAATCGCGCCGGCGCGATAGGCTCGCTTTTTTTCAGTTTAGTTCAAAAGAATTTAATTTTGCTCTGTTGACTTTGATATTACAAGCAAGTTTCATACATCAATCGATTCTGTTAAATGTGTATTATTTTTGTGTATATTCACAATAAAAACAAAGTGTTGTGTTTTTTGCCAAATAAAGAAAAATAAACGTGATGCGAGTTCTGCCTTCTCTCTGTCAGTGAAGACCATTCTGAAACGCGTCCGAAAATGAACAATAACTCAGCGAATACTCAGTCAAACAGGCATACAGACACACAGGCATGACGCTTGAATTCTCTTCTTTTAAATGAGGTAATTTATATAAAAAACAAATATTCTCATCTTGTGAAATCTGTATTAAAAGAGAGCGATTCCAGTTGAGCTAATTAGAGCTCATTCAAATGTAATGTGACTCCGCCCACGGAGAGCGCGTGCTATTCACACGCAAATTACTGAGGCAATCCAAGCAAACCTGTGAACGCCCCCATATCAGCTCGAGAAAACACAAGTTTATTTACACCATCTGGCAGCGCTGTGAGGAATAATAATAATGGAAAATCTACCTCAGAGTGCGGGTATTGCAGGAGAGAGGATCCGAATATGTAGTAAGTTTTTTTTTCCTTCTCAAGTTAATCGCGTTTCTGTGAATGAATGAACGGCAGCCGCAGAGATGCGCGCTGTTTATCACAGCTTGCAAAAAGACAGTGTAAATTTTAATTGCGTCTCTGTGTGAATGAATGATGATGTTTTAGCAAACTGTATTGCTATACTGAGTTGAGTAAAAATCGACAGAAATATGTTGAAATAAAATGTAGGCTATTTGTAAGCAACGTATTAAACTGAAAATTAACATTTATATGCCCTAATATTTCATAAAAACAACGTTACAGTCAGGCGTTTCTGTTTGTGAATGAATGTTTCGGTTTTAGCAAACTGTATTGCTATACTGAGTAAAAATCGACTGAAATATGTTGAAATAAAATGTATTTGTATAAGCAACGTATTAAACTGCAAATTAACATTTATATTTCTTATAATAAAAATGAAAGACCTATGTTACAGACATATGAAAGACAACATTTCGTTGATTAGTTTTGGATAGATTATACATTTTTACTGTTAAATATCTGCCACCTCAAATAAGCTTTTGTTTGCCAATATTTGCTCATGTTAAATATAGTATGTTTTGTCAAAAATAAAGTAATCAAATAATCAATCAAATCCTTAACTTTGAAATATGTATGAGAAAATGTATACTTTAGTTTTTACAAAGAAAGATTACACTTGAATTGTTGTTGTAATTGTAACCTTTTTAATAAAAATATATATTTACAAGGTAGATGTAAACAAACTATTAAAAGGTAAATATAAGCCTTTTCTTTAAATAATTTTTATTGTGTTTTATTAGTGACAAATTTGGGGAGAGGATAAATATTCCAAAACTGAAAATACAGTATGAGAATTAACTGCACAATTACTAGACATGTTTTCCTTGGATATTATAGGCCAATTTGCAAGCACAATATGTGGAAAAATAAAAAATAATTGAGATGTTTCCAACTGTTGCTCTTGCATTCTTGTGGCTCACTGACTCACCTGAATGAATGGCTAATTAAGTATGCAGGCCCCATTGTCTCCTCAGGTGTGAACCACTAAATATACATGATCGTTGACGCCCACTCCGCATATTGCCTTTCCAAACAGAAAGTGCTTTGCAAAATTCAAATCAATGTATTGTGTTATGTGAATGATAAGGCAGGGTGATTTTCACATCATTTTGAAGAAAAAACACTAGGTGATGACATCCATTAGACAAAAGTCTTATTGGCACATATTTAGAATGTGTTTTATGGCCTTATTTCAGAAACTTTAGTTTTTAGTTTTTTCAATAACCATGCATAAACATTATTCTCTCAAAAATGTAGACATGTACATTCTTGTTGCTCACATATTATGGTAGCCCTGTTTGTGCTAAATAGTGTGTAATTTTTTTTTTTGCCATTAATATGTTTAGAAGCAACTGAAAAAAGCACAAATGTCAGGGCATGTCAGAACATCTCAAGGACCCCAAAAACACCTTAGACCCCAGAGGGTTAAACGACCTTTTAAAGTTTTTTTTTTTTTTTTAGTTTATCAACTTGTAGCTATTATTATAGCCTACATTTAGCCTACATGTGATAGTCCCCGTGATGTTTCTATTGATTCATTAATTGACATTAGATAATCGAATTTACTTTTATTACAAAACGTTCGTTTTTGAGGCACAAATAAGCACAAACATAGCTACAAACTAATGTTTTGAGGATTATTTCAGTAGCTTTTTTATTTGATAAAAAACAAACTAATAGGCTCTATGTGTCTGTAAACAAATAATCAGTTTTGTTAATTTGTCGTCTACTTTTGTTTTATCTCAGGAGGAATTGAATGAGATCGCGACTGTTTGGAATGCACACCGGATTCGACCTTCAGCGAACTGCAATGTTCCTTCCGGGATCCCAAATATCATGTTCATGGCACCTCAACTATACGGCACAGAAGACTTCATTGTACATCAGGACAGAGATGATCTACAGACAGCCGAAGACGCATGCTTGTTCCTGTCAGCAGTGCCTTGTGATGAGGAAGTGTTTGATCTGTGTACAATCTTCATGGAGGAACATCACTTAAGCTTCCCCAGGGACAGACATGAGAGGCATTAGAGCTATATGTAGAACTCAGGAATGTTGTCCGTCCCCAGATTACAGAATAATAGATAGTTTAATTGATTGGATAATAACAGCATTGAGATTTGCAAGTGTCTTGCAAAAATGATCAATTAACAGAATATCTTCAACAATGTCATTATGCACAGTGTGATCGTTCATAGTTGTAGATAAGAGTTTGTGCAGTTGCAAGCATGATAGGCATATTGAATGCCAACCTGAGCACTTGAGACTGATCACCTTTAATATACAAAATAGATCTTATTAGTCTCAATAGTCTTACTGATCTACATATCTGTTATTAGGTTTGGATTCTGTGTAGATAATGATTTACTGTCAATACTCAATACCATCTTCTTTAAAGTTTCAAAATTTTCAAGATTTCAAAACTCTGTATAATTTCAACAATAACACTATGTACATATAGTGCAGCGTGTGGCAGAAACAAATAAAGAGGCCAATAAGAAAAAATGTCTGAACTCTTTACACTTATTTTAATAAACATTTTAATAAACTTTGAATCCTTACATAAACATTTTGAATCCATACATACACATTTAAACATTTCTTAATAAACATTTTTATAGTTGACCTGAGATTTAAAGATGTAATTCATAAACATTTTAAACATTTCAACTTGACCAGAGATCGTTTTTGTTTAACTTTTACAATGAAATTTTAAGCTATTTTAGCAGCAGTCTCTGTAACAAGCTTAACGTGCAATGAGCATACTGGAGAACTGAACTTTTCTGGAATTTTAAAGGGTTAATTCACCCAAAAATGAAAATTCTGTCAGTAATTACTCTCCCTCATGTTGTTCCAACCCCATGTAAGACTTCCGTTCATCTTCAGGACTCAAATTGATTGATGAATGTCAAAAACATTTTAATTTGTGTCCTGAAGATGAACGGAAGTCTTACAGGGGGTTGGAACAACATGAGGGAGAGTAATTACTGACAGAATTTTCATTTTTGGGTGAACTAACCCTTTAGACTAAGACTGTTAAAGGGATACTCCACTGTTTTTTCATATTAAACTATGTTATTCCCTTAACTAAGACGAGTTGATACATACGTCTCTCGTCTCAGTACGTGCACTAAATCGCTCTGTCTTGCGGCGAACTTTGTTAGCCCAGTTCATTCAATATGTGCCAAGCAGAGAAGCTACCAAACACCTCCACGTTTTCCCTATTTAAATACAGTTACTCGCGTAGTGTAACTCGACCTAGGACGGTGACACAAAACAAAACATTGCGCTTTTCTAAGCGTGTAAAATGGATAACTATATTGTATGGCGGAATACCATAGCAAGTGCTTGGAAGCACTTCGACTTCGGTGCAGTAATATCTTCACTAGAGGGAGCGGGGGCCGGTGAGAGGATTTTTCACGAATGAAGATATTACTGCGCCGAAGTCGAAGTGCTTCCAAGCACTTGCTATGGTATTTCCGCCATACAATATAGTTATCCATTTTACACGCCATGTTTTGTTTTGTGTCACCTTCCTAGGTCGAGTTACACTACGCGAGTAACTGTATTTAAATAGGGAAAACGTGGAGGTGTTTGGTAGCTTCTCTGCTTGGCACATATTGAATGAACTGGGCTAACAAAGTTCGCCGCAAGACAGAGCGATTTAGTGCACGTACTGAGACGAGAGACGTATGTATCAACTCGTCTTAGTTAAAGGTGGTATCAGCGATTTCAGGCCCAAACATAAATGTTCACATTCATCTAATCTTACCTAACGATCCGCTAGCTGCCCGCCCCATAAGCATGCCGTCAAAAAAACGCGTCTCTGTAGGCAGCCTAGGCTCTGAGATCTGCACACAAACACAGTTGTTTTCACCCGTTTTAGCCAAACACTCAAAACCCAAACAAATAGTGTTCCAACCAATCACCGACATAGGCAGCCGTGCACGAGCGCAAAACGTCACAACACCCGCCCCTGTCGATGATTGGTTGGAACACTATTTATTTTGGTTTTGAGTGATGTTGATACCAACTGTTTTTGTGTGCAGATCTCAGAGCCTAGGCTACCTAGAGAGACGCGAATAGGTCTCCAAGATTCAATCACAAACATAGGGGTTTGGATGAGAGCTTTGTGGCCTAACTGGTCCAAAAGTTGAGGCAAATTTTCTTCAGTGGGCCTCTGATGACAATCATTGGAATCTAGAACATCAAGAAGTGACTCATAATCAGCTGAAGTGAAGTCTGCCATTGCCTCTTCAATGACATCACGCTCATGTTTTGCTACGTAGTGCATGAACGAATCTTTGACACTGCTATATGCAGTACCATATAAAGCTTCTTCGAGAAATGGCAGTGAAAGATGTATAGGGAAATACTTGACTGCATGCCATCCTTTAACCAATACTCTTGCAATAGCTTTCCATTTATCACTCTGAAATTCATGTCTAAGGAATGAGACCTTGACATCTGCACCCAAAGCACATCTGGAATAGAATTCATCCCAGAATTCAGTCAAACAGTCGCGAAAAACACCTGACCCAGTGCCTTCTTTAGGGCTGCAACAAACGATTATTTTGATAATCGATTAATCTAACGATTATTGGAACGATTAATCGACTAATCGTCGATTATTTCGGCGACTAATCAGCAAGTTTGGAACGATTATTCAGCCTTTTCAATAAGTTAAAACATTGAGTTATACATATTATAACCTTAAATAAAAAAAAAGAAAATCACTTCAGGATTGAAATGGTGTTTTAATGAACTTTAATGAACCTCCAACTAAACAGGTCAACAAAAATAAATCAGCTGCATTGCAGAAAAAAACTAAAATATGTTTGAATTTAAACATCTCTTGGCAGCAGTATTAAGAGCATTTCTAAAACCAAGTGTTCAGTTTAATGAAAAGCAGTAAGTAACAGTGTCCTTTCTGCACTGGCTTTTTATAGATTTTCAAATAAGTGCTGAATTAAAATGAAGGAAGGTCAGCATATCAACATGTTCACGTGACAAGCTTGCTCTTTTTTGTGAGCAAATGTTTCCTGCAGCTGAAAAGATCCGTTCTGCTGGAGTGGATGTGGCTGGAATGCAAAGAAAAGATCTTGCTAGCTTTGATAGGTTAGGGAAGCGTCCCTCATTTTCCTTCCACCAACCTAAAGGATCTTCTTGTTTGGCTATTTGCGATTCTGAGAAGTACATTTGTACTTCCTTTCTCACCATCTGAATCTTCTGTTCCTCGTGTGACTCCTCCTCTTCACTGAGGCTGTCCGTGTCAGACTGGAGGAGGTTTTCTAACACTGACTCTTCCTCTCTCCTAGGAACAGTGACGCTGTGACACTGAAGCTGCCCTTCTTGTGTAGATTTCCAGAACTCTTTTCCTGCTTTAATAGCAAGGACCTCAACAGTGCTTTTAACCTCTATCCTCTGTTCAGCAGGCATAAACTTGAGTTTTCTAAATCTTGGATCTAGGGCTGCTGACAGAACAATGGTGTTATCCTTCTCTTTGCAGAAAGAGCTGATATCCCCCCATCTTTCTTCTAACTCTTTAGAAGCTTTGGCTAAAAAAGCTTTTCCAGGAGTAGTTTCGAAGATCAGGGATTGTTGCACAGACCTCTGTAGCCCTTTTGCAAGCTGAGGAAGGCATGACAATGTTGTGTACTCTTGGCCACTAAGAAACTCAGTGGCACATTGAAAAGGCTGCAGGCCCTGGGTCAGCTCTTCAATTAACCCCCTGAGGTCGGCTATCGCGCCGGCGCGATAGGCTCGTTTTTTTTCGTATGAGTGCAAAAAAAAAATAAAATAAAAAAAATTAATTTTTATCTTATATGCTTGTGTTATACATCAATCGATCCTGTTTAGTGTGTATTTTTTTTGTGTATGCTCATAATAAAAACAAAGTATGGTGCTTTTCGCCAAATAAAGAAAAATAAACATGATGCGAGTTCTGCCTACTCTCCGTCAGTGAAGTCAATTCTGAAACGCGTCCGAAAATGAACTGTAACTCAGCGAATACTCAGTCAAACAGGCATACAGTCACACAGGCATGAAGCTTGAATTATCTTCTTTCAAATGAAGTAATTTTTATAAAAAACAAATATTCACAGTTTATATAATATGTATGTAAAGAGAGAGATGTCAGTCGTTCTCATCTCAGCTAATTAAGTTTTAATGTGACTCCGCCTACGGAGACCGCGCTATTCAAACGCAAATGTGAGGCGATCCATACAAACCTGTGAAACGCCCACATCCGCTGGATAAGGCCGGTGAAACACTGGATGCGTGGCGTAAGCGTCTCAGCTGCGTGGCGTGTCCGTTTTTATTTCGGCTCCCATCCATGTTAACAGTTTAGAGTTTGCATACTGCCTGTGTGAGACGCGCGTCTCAGGCGCGGCACGAGCCGCGTGGAAAATGCGTGCATTCTAGAAATAGAACCGACGCCTATTTTTCACGCGACACGCAAGCGTCTTGGAAGCGTTTCCATGCAAAATTGAATAGGAAAATCTGTTTATTTGTCATTTTGACACGAATACATATTAATAAATGTCCTTTTGATGTTTAAAAGTGTCTAGGTTTTGACATAAATGCAAATATAAATGTAATTTTACAAAATATGATCGATTTTCAAATACTGCTGTATTGAATGAACAGCTTTTAGCAAACTCTATTGCTATACTGAGATGAGGAATATATACTGTATGTGTTTTGTCAAAAATAAAGTCATCAACTAACTAATGAATCCTTTACTTTGAAATACGTATGATAAAATGTATACTTTAGTTTTGAAAGACGTTGACTAGTTTTGAAAAGATTATAAAGTATGTATGTGCATGCATATATATATGTGTGTGTGTATATATGAAGAGTTCAGATGCAAAAGCCTCTAAATGCCATCTGAAATTTTCTCCTAGAATGATCATTTTTATGAAGCTTGTATATTTAAGTTAGCTATAGGTGACACACCTGAATGAATGGCTCATTAAGTATGCAGGGACGTAGTCTCACCAGGTGTGAACTACTAAATATGCATGATGCTGTTGGAGCGTTTACGCCCCATCCGCATATTGGCTTTCCAAACTAAAAGTGTTTCACAAAACTAAAATCAATGTATCGTTTTTTTGTGGATGATTAGGCAGGATGATTTTCATATCATTTTGAAGAAAAAACACTAGGCGATGAAATCCATTAGTCAAAAGTCTTATTGCCACATATTTAGTATGTGTTTTGTGGCTTTATTTCAGAAACTTTAGTTTTTAGTTTTTTCAATAACCATGCATAAACATTATTCTCTCAAAAATGCAGACATGTACATTCTTGTTGCTCACATATTATGGTAGCCCTGTTTGTGCTAAATAGTGTGTAATTTTTTTTTGCCATTAATATGTTTATAAGCAACTGAAAAAAGCACAAATGTCAGGGCATGTCAGAACATCTCAAGGACCCCAAAAACACCCCAGACCCCAGAGGGTTAATGACCACTGATCAGGCTTCAAATCAAAGTAATGTTTGCCCCTTGGTGTCACTTCAGGATCCGAAAGCGTGGCAGTAACAGGCCAGCGCTGCTCCAGCAGTCTCTCCAGCATAAAGTAGGTGCTATTCCACCGGGTTGCGACGTCTTGTATCAGCTTATGCTCTGGTGTGTTCATCTGCTGCTGCTTTTCTTTTAACTTAGTATTGGCCAGTTCACTTCTCCTAAAATGTTCAACCAAGGTCCTTGCAGCTCCCAAAGCTTTGCTAATGCTGGTCTCTTTAAGGGAATGGTTCACGACAAGCTGAAGTGTGTGTCCAGTACAGCGGACGGAGACCCAATTATGTTTCTCAGCCAGCAATTTCAGTGCAGCCACAACATTTGATCCATTGTCATGAACAACTGCTTTAATGTTGTCTACAGAAATGTTGAATTTTGTGACAACCTCTTCAAGCCATGTGGCTATGTTGACACCAGTATGTCGTTCATCAAGAGGCATGGTTGCAAGAGTGAGACTCTTCATTTTCCAGTCTTCAGTTATAAAGTGGCATGTGACACCAAGGTATGCTTCTGTTGCGAGGCTAGTCCAGATGTCAGTGGTCAGTGCGATGAAGCTTCTTCCTTCCTGAATAGTTTCCTTAACCTTTAAAAAAACATCAGAATATTTTAGTTTAACATTTTATTTTTAACTCTCTTAATGGTTAAACTGTTGTTTAGTCATCATCTTTACTGGGTGTTTAGTTTGAAATCTAGAAGCAATTCACACTAAGGTAATGGTTTAATTTGTAAACATGCATGTATTTAGTAACATGAACTAACTAATATGAGCAGCACATTTGTAATATTATTCATTTTTGTTAATGTAAATAAAAATACAGCTGTTCATTTTTGTTCATGTTAGTTCATTGTATTTACTGTATTAGTAAATGTTGAAGTTATCATTAACAAACATTAAATGTGTAAATGCTGTAGAAGTACAGTTCATTATTAGTTCATGTTCACTAATATAGTTAACCAACATTAACTAATGGACCTTATTGTAAATTGTTATCATAGATTGTTCCTGAAACATGTATCTGCATTACTGTAGGTGTATATTTACTTTTTGACAGGTTTTTTCATATTTTTGCTCCATTAATCTTGTAAAGTAGGTTCTTGATGGAAGGATATATCCAGGATTGAATGTAGAAACCATTTCACGAAAGCCTTCTCCTTCCACCAGGGAAAGAGGTCTCATGTCTTTAACAATCATGTTTAGAATTGCCTCTGTAAGAGCAGTGGCTTGCTGAGGAGTACATGAATTCCTCCTCAGGAAAAAGTCATCAATATTAGGCCCACTGCTTTTCTTAGAACTGAAACAGAAAAAGGAACATTTAATTCAGGACATAACATTTTTTTAAATCTTAATTTGCAAACAATTATTATAAGTATAAAATGATAATCTTTTTTTTCATGACATTTGAGCTGACATAGACATTCTTATTCACCATTTAATTAACAGTATGAAAAAGTAACTGACATGATATTCTTCCTAACTCCTATCTCCTTTTGTAAGTCTTCATGAATATGGAATAAAATACATGCAAGTAATAAGACTATTTACCAAATAGTGTTACAATAATAAAAACAGCCCTGACTCCTAAGCTCGATCAAGCTTTATTCTATGCAAAATAAATCATGACATTACTGTATTTATATTATTATTTTTAATATTATCACTTTTATTAATAGTAGTATTGCATTCTCTAATAAAGAGATTTAACGTTACAACTAGTTAGTTAGCTTCACCTGGAGATTGAACACTCACCTCTCACCGGCTCCTTTTGATCCGGGATGCTTTCTCTTCAAGTGCTCCAACATACATGTTGTGCTCCCGTGAAACGCAAGCTCAGCCTTACATGTGTTGCACATGACAGCATTTTTAGTTGGCAGTTTTGTGAAACTTTCCCATACCTTACTGGTCCGAACTCGTTTACACTCCGCCATAATTCGCCGTTTATTTACTCTGTATATAATTCGCGCTGTTTTTTCTTCCACCGCAAAAGCATTTGTAACGGCTGCATTACACTCTAGCGCTACAACGTCGTAGCGGTCAAAACGCGATATTGCAGGCCCATACATTGGTCACGTGAGATCAAACGACTACTCGACAACAAAGATTTTTGTCGACAATTTTTTATTGTCGACGTTGTCGACAATGTCGACTAATCGTTTCAGCCCTAGCCTTCTTCAATCTGTCCATTATGGAGTTTCATTCGAATATTGATCTCTTTGTCCATCATTGCTGGGCCACTGAAAGCTTGCATTAGATCAGACAGAGCGTGTCCTCTTCGCACCAAAACAACAGTCTTTGACACATCCTCAATTGGAATTGTATCATCCAAACTCCCAAACTCCGTTGAACCTCCTCCAATTGTGACCTCATTATCAAATGATTCCTCAAATGGTGTGTCTTCTTGCACTGTGTTCACATTTTCAGCAGTTAAACTACTTTCCTGACTCAGTGTTACCATTTGTTCTTGGAAGATGTCCTCCTGGTTCTCCATCTCAATATGACCAATCATTGTATCAGTCTGCATGACTGTTATTTGCTGGTCCATGACATTAAGTGGATCATCTAAAAATGTGAGGTCAATTGTTTCAGATTCTTTGATGCTAGAGCTGTTGGATGCTTGGTTATCTTCGGCACCTTCGTTCAACATGGCATCTGCTTCAGGATGTGTGACTGAATGTTCTGTAGTCTTCTCCATTCCGATGCACTTTGTAAAAAGATAAAGTCTAAGAATTTTAACCGTACTTGCTTCATACAAATCTCCAACAGTACATTCTGATTCAATCATTCTATGGGAGAAATCTCGAATGTCACAGTCAACACTTTTCAGATCCAGATGTTTGGATTTACCATTTGGAAAAAACAGATCTTCTGCCATTTTCTGTACATCCTTCATTGTTGACTTCACATCTATGGAGACATGTCTGGTTCCACCACCTTTTGCAGTCCGAACTTGTTTAAAGTCATTGTCTCTTGCAATGAAGTTCATCCATCCCAGTTCCACACGTTTAGATTTTCTCTTGCCATTTTTGTTTCCAGCATATTTGTTGGACATTTGTTGTCGATGTTCTTCTTTGCCGCTTGGGGTACATACTCGTTTTCTTAATCTCTCAAACAAGTTAATTTTCCTGGCTGTATTTTCCATGGAACACTGTTTTCTTCGACAAAATGCCACAGTTGCCACTCTGTCCCCATAACAGGGAATGTATTTGGCTAGCTCTGTCTCTGACATCAGTGGTATTACAGATGCATCAATCTGTTGAAATAAATAATTGAAGTTAAAGATTACAAAGTTTGCCTAAAACTTTTGCATTTCTACACATTCACAATATATTCAGTGTATAAATTATTAAATATAATTAAAAGATAATACTTTATTATAATTTTAAAATCTGATTATATTATAACAAAAAATACATGGGGTACTTCGAAATTGTACACTAAAATATATTTTCTACTACTTTAGTTTCAAACTTACAGTTATTTAGACTTAGCAATATCATGATATTTACTAAATGTTTGCATGTGGCCTTTAGGTAATACAAAAAACAACTAAAAGTTATTAAATTGTGTTTAATATTGTTTATTCTGATTCCCTTTAAATTCTGAATGGCATGACACTTTTGTATTCTACATAAATTAAATTAAATTTTGGGGGAAAAAATTAGAGATGACGATTCTCTCATGATTCTGAACAATAATTAGCTAAACATAATTACTAGAGGTTTTGATAAAATTATAATTTCTGCAGTCTATTTTAAAAAATAAATTATAATTTAAATTAATAATTTTAAAAAATCTGTTTGAATGAATGATTCAATGACTTGCTCATAAAGACTACACTTGTTTCATTACTGGATGAAACAGCGTTTTTGAACAAATCTCTTGAATGAAAGGTTTAACAGACAATTTTCGCCACCTTGTGTCGTTATTGAAAACTACAATCTTTATTTGAAGAAGTTACTTTCAAATGGTGATTTACTCTATTTTAATCACTACCGTAGACATCAGTGTTATAGCTGAACTATAAACTTTTATCCCTGTATTTCACTGACAATTTCAATTATTGTAAGACAAAAATAATGATAGAAATAAGGAGTTTTGAAATTCGCCTTTCTATCAAATCTTTGACAAAGTCACAATGGGACATAACGATTATTGTGCAGCTATTTATCAAACTCAACATACATAACGAATAAAACTGACCCCTTATATTGTAAATGTACATATTTAGAAACAATCAAATTACAAATCTTTACCTTGTCTCGTTCAATTTTGGTAATGTAGTCCTCCTCTATGTTGCGATGGCTTAAAAAATCCAAAAGGTCGTGCGAATCCATGGAATGTCAGGTCACGAATAAAGTCCCTTTTAAGGCAATGAACTAAAACAAATTATGATAAACTTAAATTATGACCGGGGTAAAAGGAGGAGCCAGTGTACGTCGCGTGTGAAGATTCGAACTCGCCACGAGAAAAATATATCGTTCCCTCAACATATGATCTCGAGGCCACGACTTTGCATCACGTGGCCACGACATAATGATGTCGTTACCTCAACAAAATTATCTCGTGGCCACGACTTAATATGACGTTCCCACGAGATATTATGACGTTCCCACGAGATATTAAGACGTTCCCACGAGATATTATGACGTTCCCACGACTTAATATCACGTTCCTACGAGTTTATATGTTGTGGCCACGACAAAAATAAGTGAACCGAACATGTCCCCTCCCAGTCACCGTAGAAACACGATTCACTTGAGAAGGAAAAAAAAAGCTTACTACAGTACTCAGCTCAGTCGGATCCTTGCTCCTCGAAATACCCGCACTTCTGAGGGACATTTTCCATTATTATTATTCCTCACAGCGCTGCGAGACGGTGTAAACAAGTAATGATCTGAATAAACTTGTGTTTTCTCGAGCTGATATGGGGGCGTTCACAGGATTGCGTGGATTGCCTCAGTCATTTGCGTTTGAATAGCACGCGCTCTCCGTGGGCGGAGTCACATTACATTTGAATCAGCTGTAATGAGCTCGACTGGAATCGCTCTCTTTTAATACAGATTTCACAAGATGAGAATATTTGTTTTTTATATAAATTACTTCATTTAAAAGAAGAGAATTCAAGCTTCATGCCTGTGTGTCTGTATGTCTGTTTGACTGAGTATTCGCTGAGTTATTGTTCATTTTCGGACGCGTTTCAGAATGGACTTTACTGACAGAGAGAAGGCAGAACTCGCTTCACGTTTATTTTTCTTTATTTGGCAAAAAGCACAACACTTTGTTTTTATTGTGAGTATACACAAAAATAATACACATTTAACAGAATCGATTGATGTATGAAACTCCTATGGAAAATCAAAGTCAACAGAGTATTTATGAGTTTCTTTTACACTGATAAAAAAAAAGCGAGCTGGTATCGCCGGCGATACCGCCGACCTCAGGGGGTTAAGGCTAAATTTTACTAAACACTCTTGCTAAATGAGGTAAGCACACTTACTTTCTCATTTCAGATTAGGGGTGTGAATCTCTAGGCACCTCACGATTTGATTCGATTGCGATTCAGAGGGTAACGATTATCGATTATTAACGATTTTTTTTTTTTTACTTACTTGGTACTTTTAAAGCAAAGTATTTATGATGACCCATAACGAACTTACTTCCATCTTCCTATATTCATTTTATTAATAAAACAAATGGAAGTGATTTGAACATTGCAAAGAACCAACAGGAAAATAAATGTGTGCCTGTACTAGCAGTGTACTTGTAGTAAATTAATACAAACTTCAGCATATTCTGAATCTCTAGCATTTAATAATAGACTTCTAACCAACATCCTCTTGTTATTTCCAATGAGCAATATAATCCTTCAGACAAAAAAACATTTTGCTGTAGCAAAATCACAAACAGTTTTTGTTCAAAAATATAGGATTATGTACCAGCAGCTCTCATATAATGCTTGTGAACTATAATGCATATTCTGAATAATCAGTTCTCTCTTATTCACAACTAAATAATAAAGAGTTATGACTTGAAAGGTTTGCTGTATACCACAATCAAAAACAGCTTATACAAAAAAAGTGAATGAACATCTGCAGAGAGCAGACTATTTTTGTGACTGGCATTGCACATATTGCAGGGCAGTACAACGTACATATAACAGATCGGTTTACAGTATATTGATGTGAAAACTAAATAGGCTACTGAAAGCAGCTCTCATACAAAAAATACTAAATAGGTAACAATGAAATTGCCAATTTTCCATACGCTAGCTTTTAACGAAGAGGGTGCCGTTCGAATTTGGCGCTCAGCCATCATGCGTCTGTTAAGTGCGCGCCACAGACTGCACGCGCACTGCACGTCCGTTAGAGTTCCGCCTTTTGCGTTCCGTCAATATTACGTTATTAGAAAAAAAAAAAAGGCTCAAAGGAGTCATTAGGTCGCGAATCGGACTTTAGCGGACGTGTTGTGTGAATCCTGGCTGTTAGGACATCACGAAAGATTTGTCAACACACACAAAAAAAACCCACTTCAAACCCACTTCCCCACTTTTTTTTTTTTTTTTTTTTGCGTTTATTTAAAGTTATGTCAGCTGCATGTGCGGAATGCTTGTTGTCACAAGTTGTAAGAGAAGATAAGGCAACTTTTTTTTGACTGCAATTCACACCCAGCGCTAATTCAGCAAAAATATTCTCTGAATGCAGCACGTGAAACATGGATTCGGTCTTCCGACCTTTAGGATCAGTTGATTTTGATGCGAGGGAGAGAGCAAAGACAGAACTGAAGATGGAGAGTGGCCGCGCGGGGGTGGGGCGCTGTGATTGTTCTCTCCGTCACTCCGTCAGTAGCCTGCTTCACTCATAAAACCCAATTACAGGGGGTCACGTGATGCATTCGGAGTGAGGATCGCTTTTACCGACCTCCCGCTTCCTCAGCCGATAATCTTCATTTTTACCCTTTTCTTCTCCTTTTTTTTAATTATTATTATTTACTCGGTTAGCGTCATCATGTCTTGTGACGGCGTTTGCTTGCAGGCGAGCGTGTATTTATAACAGGCTCGTATACTGCAATAGTAACAATTCCAGTCGCCTGAACTTAAGAGGGGACTGAGAAATGGAGGTTATAGTCCAGGCCACGGCGGGACGAAAACACTCTGTTCCCCTTTCACCGGTGAGTGACGCGCGAGGACGGAGTAGCTTTCTTGTAACGTAAAGAGAGCTCCAATACCATCCGCTCCTGCCATCCCTTGTGAGCGGCGCAGTTTGCGCGGCTCGAAGAGAGGGAGAGGAAACTCGCTCCGAGACCGTCCGCTTCTGCATCCCTTGTGAGCGGCGTAGTTGCACGGCTCGAACAGAGGGAGAGTACGGGTATCTATCACATTCGCCTCATCTCCTGACGCGGCGCGGGCGAGAGCCGGCGGTTGAGCGGCCGGGAGGGAGAGGGCGAGAGAGAGCTCGAGGGAGAGGTTCCGGCGAGCTCCTCAGTCACAACAGTCTCCGGTGGTCGCTGCGTGCGGCGCTTCTTATTGCGCGGCCCGGCAGGGACAGGCGGAGCGACAGCTTGGTCGAAAGCTTCAAGTCGAGCCCGCAGGGTCGACATTGAAAGCTCTTCGCACTCGGAGAATGCGGTGGCGGTGTGCCCGCGGCCCAGGCGGAGAGCGCAGAGAGGTGGCGGTCTCCGTTGCTGAGCGGGGCGCGGCACGCGCAAAAACGAGGCGTTTTTACAAAAACGCCTCGTGCTCTTTTAGAGTACACACAGAAACAGTAATAATGTAAAGGATATGTCGCCGGATAGCATAGCAGGCACGGATGGCTGAAGGCGGCGAAGACGGCCGGCTTCCTCAGGCGCTGTCCTAAGCTTGCTGGTCGCTGGTTTCAACGGCGGCGGCTCTCAAGATCCAGCGATGCGAAGAGCGTCGCTGAAGACAAGAAAATCAGAATTTTAGCCTATGAGCGCTGAATATATACACGCTGGCCACACCCATTCTGACGGTTAGAAGGGTGTGGAGGGCGCGAAGCGTTTTAAGCAACAATAAAACGAAATATGTTATAAAACACCTACTCTTTTCGTTTTCAGTTAAATAAATTAAACATTATAGGGACACAAATGTGGTTCATGCGCAACGTATATTGATTATTCACTGCACGATATACGTTATTCTATTTATAACAAAACGAAATTTAAAACACAAATTCTAGGCAATATATGCATTTGTACAAATGTTGCAATAAACATCAGTGATAATCTTGTAATTAAAAAATGACAAGAAACCATATTTCTTTTTGTAAAATTTCAGTTTTATCAATATAGCCTATATAAAAGTTTAAGTAAAAGGTACAAGAAGCTTTA
The DNA here is from genome assembly GCF_949319135.1 of Squalius cephalus. Classification (NCBI taxonomy): domain Eukaryota; kingdom Metazoa; phylum Chordata; class Actinopteri; order Cypriniformes; family Leuciscidae; genus Squalius; species Squalius cephalus. The sequence continues at coordinate 1,226,510 of NC_137139.1, forward strand.
CAATAAGAAATAAAGCAAACAATTCAGTCAAACATCCAAATGCAGCGCTCTAGTCTAACATTACAAGTAAAGTAAAGTTAAATATAAATAGCCTATAACGTTAATATGAAACTAAACTTAGCCCTCAGCCAAAATGATTGACAGGGAACTCATTATATATTCACGAGACCAAAGATCGGCCGTTAGGTCTACACAAGACGAATTATATCTCATGTTTAACCACTACCGTCAGCGGCGAACGTCAGAAGAACTAACGTTAGCCGAGGAAAGGCTCATCCAGCCTGGAAACATGAGCGCTGAGCGCCCGCTGACCGCATGGATCTCACAACCGGGGAAAAAAAAATCATCTTTATAAATAAACCACAGATTTGAGCTTTAAACAACTACATTCTCGCCTGAAAAACTCTTAAAATTACATTTCGTGATACAGTAACAGTAGTATTATATTAAACTGTATATTAAAAAATGGCGCTTCTTATGTTGTCATTCCCCTTGTAGCACGCGCAAGTGACGATTCTCTGTCAACCAAACAACGTCCTGCAGTGAGTCTCGCTCCACCTTTTAGTACCGTTCCACTGTGCTAGGTACCCCAATGGAAGGGTACCTAAAAAGTGGTACGGTACGGTTCGGCATTTTGGTACCATTCACAACTTTTGATAAGTGGAAACGAGCCATTAGAGTTTATGGTTTAATCATACTGGTTGTTTGGCTGAGGATGTGGGAGGGTTGCGGGGAACGGGTATTGGCAGTGGGATGCTGGTGGCCATTCCTACTGCTGGTGTGGTTTTTTCTCCCACAGGTGGGAGGATACCTCTCTGCCTCACCTACCCTGAGACTTTTAACGCCCTTGTAGGTTTTTTTTTTTTTTTTTCTTGTTTTCTTATTTGGGGGGCTCTACTTCGTTCAAGGTTCTGAGCCACTGTTCGGGGAGGGGTTCCCACAGACAGCTTCATTTTCTGTTTCTTGTGTTTTTAATTTTACAATGTATGTTTATCTCCAGTCCTTTATTGACTACCAGATCGATTGCTGCCTTTTCTCTTCTGTGTTTCTTTAATGACTGTATAGAATGTTTCCAACTATATGAAGGGTTTAGCTTTACATGAGTGACATTAAGGTTGTTTCACTTAATGTGAAGGGCATTAACCATGTCATTAAACGACAGAAAATCCTGTCCTTCCTTAAAAAAGAGAGATGCCAAATTGCCTTTCTCCAAGAAACCCATCTCTCAGATCTGGAACATATAAAATTGAGGAGAAGCTGGGTGGGCCAGGTATTCTATTCTTCTTACAACTCAAAAAGTAGAGGGGTTGCAATTCTTCTGCATCGCTCCCTGCCTTTTACCCTTGATAAAACAATATCGGATAAGGAAGGACGTTATGTACTTTTGTCTGGCTACCTATATGGGGAACATGTCGTTTTTGGGTGTATCTATGCTCCAACAATATATGAAGCCTCTTTTATTCCACAGCTTATCTCAGATTTGGCAACATTTTCTTCTCCATATTTACTTTTAGGAGGTGACTTTAATTGTACATCTGACAATTGTACATCTGTGCCCCCCCCTCAATCTACTCGTTCCAAGAAAAGATTTAGATTTAGATTTATATGATGTTTGGCGGGTTCTACACCCCCTAGATAAGGACTACACATTCTTCTCAATCCCCCACCAGGTTTTTTCCAGAATAGATTACTTTCTGTCTTCAAGGACAGTTTTGGGCAGAATAATGGATTGTACAATTGCTACCAAATTTCTTTCTGATCACTCCCCTATCAGCGTGACTATCTCTCCTCCTTACAGAGATCCAATCTGCAGACATTGGAGGCTTGACCCTACCCTATTAACCCTCTGGGGTCTGGGGTGTTTTTGGGGTCCTTGAGATGTTCTGACATGCCCTGACATTTGTGCTATTTTCAGTTGCTTATAAACATATTAATGGCAAAGGTGTAAATTCACTCTATATAGCACAAACAGGACTTCCATAATATGTGAGCCACATGTATGTACATGTTTTCATTTTTGAGAGAATAATGTTTATGCATGGTTATCGAAAAAACTAAAAATTAAAGTTTCTGAAATAAGGCCACAAAACACATACTAAATATGTGGCAATAAGACTTTTGACTAATGGATTTCATCGCCTAGTGTTTTTTCTTCAAAATGATATGAAAATCATCCTGCCTAATCATCCACAAAAAAACGATACATTGATTTTAGTTTTGTGAAACACTTTTAGTTTGGAAAGCCAATATGCGGATGGGGCGTAAACGCTCCAACAGCATCATGCATATTTAGTAGTTCACACCTGGTGAGACTACGTCCCTGCATACTTAATGAGCCATTCATTCAGGTGTGTCACCTATAGCTAACTTAAATATACAAGCTTCATAAAAATGATCATTCTAGGAGAAAATTTCAGATGGCATTTAGAGGCTTTTGCATCTGTACTCTTCATATATACACACACATATATATGCATGCACATACATACTTTATAATCTTTTCAAAACTAGTCAACGTCTTTCAAAACTAAAGTATACATTTTATCATACGTATTTCAAAGTAAAGGATTCATTAGTTAGTTGATGACTTTATTTTTGACAAAACACATACAGTATTCCTCATCTCAGTATAGCAATAGAGTTTGCTAAAAGCTGTTCATTCAATACAGCAGTATTTGAAAATCGATCATATTTTGTAAAATTACATTTATATTTGCATTTATGTCAAAACCTAGACACTTTTAAACATCAAAAGGACATTTATTAATATGTATTCGTGTCAAAATGACAAATAAACAGATTTTCCTATTCAATTTTGCATGGAAACGCTTCCAAGACGCTTGCGTGTCGCATGAAAAATAGGCGTCGGTTCTATTTCTAGAATGCACGCGTTTTCCACGCGGCTCGTGCCGCGCCTGAGACGCGCGTCTCACACAGGCAGTATGCAAACTCTAAACTGTTAACATGGATGGGAGCCAAAATAAAAACGGACACGCCACGCAGCTGAGACGCTTACGCCACGCATCCAGTGTTTCACCGGCCTTATCCAGCGGATGTGGGCGTTTCACAGGTTTGTATGGATCGCCTCACATTCAGGGCCGGTTCTAGACATTTGGAGGCCCTAGGCAAAATTCATGTTGGAGGCCCCCCCACCCCCAATAAAAAACACTTGAAACAAATATGATTCCTAACCTTTTTATTTATACAACATTTAATTTTAAATTTAGTATATTTTTACTTACACAGTACATAAGTTTGGACAAATTACTATTTTTAATGTTTTTGAAAGAAGTCTCTTATGCTCATCAAGCCTGGATTTATTTGATCAAAAATAGCCTACAGAAAAATAATATAGTGAAATATTATTACAATTTAAAATAATGGTTTTCTATTTTACTATACTTTAAAATATATTTCTGTGATGCAAAGCTGAATTTAGTGTCACGTGATCCTTCAGAAAACTTTATAATATTCGGATTTATTATCAAATGCTAGAAATGGTGCTTAATATTTATTTTATAACGTGATACTTTTTTTCAGGATTTTTTGATTATTAAAAAGTTGTTTTAAAAAAGTCTTCACTATCACTTTTATATATTTAACACATCCTCGCTGAATATTCCTGTTTTTTTTCTGTATTTTTGATCAAATAAATGCAGGCTTGTAGAGCATAATAAGAAACTTCTTTCAAAAACATTAAAAATAGTAATGGGTCAAGACTTTTTACTGGTAGCCTACTACATCAAACTTCATCTAAGGTAATCTCTTTTTTGTTTAATGAAGATGTTATTGTTCTTGTTGTTATTTTGCTGTTTTATTCAGTTTATTCACAGTTCCAGAATACCACTTCAGTAGATGAACATGAACGTGCTTTTATAATTTTTTTCATATGCGTTATGGGCAGGATTTTTCCCTCCCATTTAATCAATATTGACTGCAGATATTGTCATATTATTAATATCAGTAATATGATATTATGTATTGCATTGCTACCTTAAATATGCTATACACAAATCAAGTGGAAGAGAAAGATACGATCGCTACTGAGCAGGAAAAAAAATCAAAACTAATGATGTCAGGGTATAATCATCAGCATCAGAATATAGAAGATAGACCCATAGATATGAGATCCTTTATTTGAAACATTTAAAAATGTTGCAGTTTGTTGGTTTTTTAACTTTGAATACAAACGTCTTGTCTTTTACTTTTGTAGCTTTTTTACTAGTCAGCTCCCAACGCGATGTTATTCATTGTACGCGCAAATTCAAAGCGTCGCGTCTGGGCACGTTAATGACGCTCGCGCTCTTTTAAACTCGTAGACTAACAAAGCGGTGAATGATTTTTCCAGAAATGACGCTGATCTACAGTAGCCCACAAGTTTATATTTAAAATACATTGCAATCACTCCAAAATCGATGACCTGCATTACGAGCTGTGCTTTTTTGCGTGCCTATTTAGGCTTTTGCTTCGCACTCGCAGCACCTGATGGATGCGTTCGTTAACCGCCTCTGACCGCCGCTGACTCGGACTTAACTGGCTGGCGCCTCTATATATATACAGTCATGGGCTGGCGTTAATGTGACGTAATGTAACAGTCTATGGTTAAGATAAACATCGTCACTATTTTTAGTTAATTAATAAATTTTGAAATAAATTGTAGATAGGACATTTGTACAATTTTTTTTTTTTTTTTTTTTTGTCCCTCTGTCTGGGCCCCATCCCGCCAATCGGGCCCTAGGCACGTGCCTAGTTTGCCTTTGCGTTAATCCGGCTCTGCTCACATTTGCGTTTGAATAGCGCAGTCTCCGTAGGCGGAGTCACATTAAAACTTAATTAGCTGAGATGAGAACGACTGACATCTCTCTCTTTACATACATATTATATAAACTGTGAATATTTGTTTTTTATAAAAATTACTTCATTTGAAAGAAGATAATTCAAGCTTCATGCCTGTGTGACTGTATGCCTGTTTGACTGAGTATTCGCTGAGTTACAGTTCATTTTCGGACGCGTTTCAGAATTGACTTCACTGACGGAGAGTAGGCAGAACTCGCATCATGTTTATTTTTCTTTATTTGGCGAAAAGCACAACACTTTGTTTTTATTATGAGCATACACAAAAAAAATACACACTAAACAGGATCGATTGATGTATAACACAAGCATATAAGATAAAAATTAAATTTTTTTTTTTTTTTTTTTTTTGCACTCATACGGAAAAAAACGAGCCTATCGCGCCGGCGCGATAGCCGACCTCAGGGGGTTAAGTAATTATTCTTTTACTGAGCATATCACATCTGAATGGCGGCAGTTTATTTCTATAAATAAAACCCCAGATATTAGCCCTTCTACGCTGTGGGAAGCTGGCAAAGCATATATACGTGGGGCTATTATGTCCTATACGTCAGCACAAAGGAAAGATGCCCTTGAAAAATAATTGGTTTTAGAGAAGACTATTGCTACTCTGGAAGCTCAGTTCAAGAAATCCTATAGTAACTCTTTGGCAAAACAGTTGGATGCAGCTCGCTCTGCTTTAAATCAGCTCCTAACCAGAAAAGCAGAGACAACGATTTTTTTTGCTAAACATAGACTGTTTGAATCGGGCAATAAACCAGGCAGGTTACTAGCTCGCCTTGCTCGCGGTAAATCTGAGCCGAATGTAATCCTGTCTCTTATGGACAGAAATGGAGTCAGGCGCTTCACCTCATCTGACATAAATAAAGAAATGAAATTGTATTATAAAGACCTCTATAGCTCTGGAAGCACAGCCTCTTCCGAGAACATGGCAACATTTCTAAACAAGATAAAACTACCATCTCTTTCAGATGTACAGAAAGCAGACTTATACAAACCAGTTAGTAAAGAAGAAGTCTTACAAGCCATACACGCACTTAAGGGAGGTAAGGCTCCAGGGCCAGATGGTTTTGGCCCTGAATTTTACAAAACTTTCAGTCAGGAACTAGTCGGCCCTCTTACAGATATGTACTTGGACTCCTTTAATAGTGGTTTTCTCCCCCCTACTCTAAGCACTGCTAATATATCGGTTATTCTGAAGAAGAATAAAGCCCCTGATATGTGTGGCTCTTACAGACCGATTAGTCTAATTTCTGTGGACAGCAAACTGCTATCAAAACTCCTTGCCAGGTGACTGGAGAAATTACTCCCCACACTTATAAATTCTGATCAGACTGGCTTTGTTTATGGACGCTATTTATCCAGTAATGTGAGAAGGCTCTTGAATATTATACAATTTACCTCACAGTACAAACAGAAGGCACTGGCTGTCTCCTTAGACGCGGAAAAAGCCTTTGACAGGGTTGAGTGGGGCTATTTATTCGATGTTCTGGGAAGATTTGGCTTAGGGGGGGACTTTCTTAAATGGATCAAAACCATATATCATTCACCTACAGCTGTTGTCATAACTAATGGGCGGCGTTCCGAACTCTTCCCAATAGCAAGGGGTGTCCGTCAGGGGTGCCCTCTCAGTCCGCTTCTCTTTGCCTTAGCATTGGAACCGTTAGCTGAAACCATCCGGCTTCATGCTGATGTAAAGGGAATAACAATAGGAAGTAAACAACACAAAATTGCCTTATACGCAGATGATATCCTTATATTTCTGTCTTCCCCTCAGCGATCAATTTGTGCAATTATGGATATTCTCAATGAGTTCAGTACTATAGAATAAATTTTAATAAATCTGAAGCTATGCCACTTGGAGCCCTAAATACTGCGGATGTTCAGGAGAGTTTTCCTTTTAAATGGTCGAGATCGGGCTTTACTTATTTGGGAATTAAAGTGTCCTCAGACTTGAAGGATCTCCGAAAATTCAATTTTGCCCCAATTTGCACTTCAGTCAAAAGAGACCTGGAGCGATGGCAGAACTTACCTCTTTCACTGTTTGGTCGAATCAGTCTAATTAAGATGAATGTGCTCCCTCGACTTTTATACCCTTTGCAAATGCTCCCTTTATATATAACAAAGAAAATAAACCTAGATTTAGAAAAGACACTCTCCAAATTTATTTGGCAAGGCAGAAAACCAAGGCAGAAGCTTAAGATATTACAATTACCTACAGACATGGGTGGTCTCTCTATGCCTAATATTCTGTTTTACAATTGGGCCTGTCACGCACGTCACTTTTGGCTCTGGTTACATTCATATATTAGCAGAGAGACTTGTATTGATTCCTGGCCCTGCCACCCACATTCCCCATGGAGCTTAATTACATGTGAGGCAAAGAAGATAAACTCGGAAATAAAACGCAATCCTATTATTTACAACAGTATCAGGATATGGCATGATATATCTAAATACCTAGGAAGGAGAAATGTCAAATCTTTACTGTCCCCCATAACTCAAAACCCTGACTTTCCCGCTGGTGTCAGTTCACCCATGTTCCTCTCTTGGAGGGACATGGGAATTCATATATTCGGCAATTTATTCAAAGATAGCACTTTGCTGTCCTTCCAACAGTTACAGGAGACATTCAATATCCCCAAGCACCATTTTTTTGGGTATTTACAGATTAGGCATTTTGTGTCATCACAATCATCCTCTTTCCTTGTTAACATTTCTTTCAGTGAGGTGGAGAGTCTTCTTTTAAAGTGCAAAAACAGAAAACATCTTGTAGCTAAATTTTACTCGCTCCTTGGTTCTGCCGTCATGTACCACTTACCAGATAGTTCTGCCGTCATGTACCACTTACCAGATAGTTCTGCCGTCATGTACCACTTACCAGATAGTTCTGCCGTCATGTACCACTTACCAGATGTATCTCATAAATGGGAAAAAGACCTGAATAATGAATATATTGAGGATGACTGGCTGACGACTATACGCCTGATCAGGTCTACTTTTACCTGTAACCGGCTGAGAGAAACTACTACTAAATACAATACAAAATACTTCATAGGCTGCATATTACTCCCGTTATTTTAAACAAAATTGATGTCTCCATTTCCCCTTTATGTACAAAGCGCAACTGAGAAAGAGGGATATTTAAAACGAAAATTAAGAAAGACCCTGGGGTTTTTCTCTTAGGCCTTCCCTCTAGAGACTTGCATCTCAATGCACTACATCATAAACTCCTTGATAAACTCCTTTTAATTGCTCGAAAGTGCATACTTCAAAACTGGATCAAAACTTCCCCACCTAGTATCACCCTTTGGTACAGGGAGATCTTTAATATCCTCCCTCATGAAAGATTGCATGCGGTTGTAAAGGGTAAGGACGAATTATTTTTAAAAGTTTGGTCTCCGTTCTTAGTTTATACCCAGGTGAAAAAAAAGTGCACTAAAATACATTTTATTTAAGTGCACTTAGTACACTTCCATAATACACTTTCATAATGTACTTAAAGTGCTCTATTTTCGACACACTTATTTTGCACTTAATATACTAAAAGCTTATCTTTAGTACTGCTTAATATAAACTTAAGATCATCTTAGTGTACTCAATTGTGCTTTTTTGAGACACACTGAAGATGAATTTAAGTGTATTTTTAATATACTATTTCATATTTTAAAAAAATTTATTTTGTTACCACTTTAAGTATAATTGAAATCATCTTTAAATACAATAATAAACTACTTAAATTATAATAATAATAATATTAAATTATATACAAACTATACTTAGAATGTATTCCTAGATTAAAAAAGTGCACTAAAATACATTTTATTACACTTCCATAATACACTTCCATAATGTACTTAAAGTGCTCTATTTTCGACACACTTATTTTGCACTTAATATACTAAAAGCTTACCTTTAGTACTGCTTAATATAAACTTAAGATCATCTTAGTGTACTCAATTGTGCTTTTTTGAGACACACTGAAGATAAACTAAAGTGTATTTTTAGTATACTATTTCATATTTTCAACAAATGTACTTCGTTACCAGTTTTAGTATAATTGAAACCATCTTTAAATACAATAATAAACTATTTAAATTATAATAATAATAATATGTAATTATATACAAATTATACTTATAATGTATTCCTAGATTAAAAAAAGTACACTAAAATACATTTTATTTAAGTGCACTTAATACACTTCCATAATGTATTTAAAGTGCTCTATTTTCACGCACTTATTTTGTACTTAATATACTAAAAAATGTTCTTTAGTACTGCTTAATATAAACTTAAGATCATCTTAGTGTACTCAACTGTGCTATTTTGAGACACACTGAAGATGAACTTAAATATGCTTTTAACATACTATTTCAGCTTTAATTTTATCTTTAGATTAAATCTTTAATACATTTTTAAATACACTTATAAATTATTTAAAATATAAGAATATATGAACTGTGCTATTTTTATACAAACTTAAGATGAACTTAAACATGATTTTAAAATATTATTTCAGCTTTAATTTTTTTCCCCCTTAGAGCAATAGAACCCATCTTTAAAACATTTTTAAATACACCTTTAAATTCTTTAAAATATAAGAATATACAATCATATTATATTTATGGAAACTAATTTATTTTAAAAATGTATTTTAACTATGTCAAAAGTACTTTTATAAAACATTTAAATGTTAATGTTTTTTTTTAGTCAAGTACACTATTACTGTGTTATCAGTAGCATTTTCTGCCTCATTTATGCTGAAGTTATACTGTTAAAATGTAAATGTTAAAATTGTCCACCATTGATGAAGGCGTTTAATACAATAATCATTTTAAAGTTAGATGTAATGCATTTGATAAAAATAACCGGTAAATGTAATTCATGTAAATGAAAACACCTATAGTTTAAAAGGATACAGGAGGAATGGTATGTGTACAAACAAAAAGCATCTCTTTCTTAAAAAACACTTTATTTTTTTTAAACATTATTAAAGTCCAAACAGACTGTTGGGAAACAAAATAACACAAGTGGCAAGCTTAAACTAAAAGCATTAAAGGAGTTCACCCAAAAATCAAAATGATCTCAGTTTTTACTCACCTGCGTGTTGTTCTAACCCCGTATGGCTTCCATTTATAATTGCATAACAAAATATTATATTTATGATGTAATCTGAGCGCTGGATAAGTCTTCCATTGACTTCCAAGGGGCTTAAACTTGCTCGATCAGAAAACATATAGACATTGTTTAAAATAGTCCAAGTGACTTCAGTGGCTCAACCATCGAGAATACTTTTTCTGCGCCAAAAACAAACAAAAATAACGAATTTATTCCAGTATCCATTTACTAGTGTTGTGCTTCAAAGTTGTTTACGTAGTCTATCTGCGCAGCGCTTCTGGGTTCTACGTCACCACACAGGCTCACTATTGGCCAACGCAGGTCATGTGTGTGACGCCTGGTGACGTAGAACCCAGAAGCTCGCGCAGATACACTACGTAAACAACTCGAGTTATAGGACGAGTTATACTACGATTTCTGATTGAGCAAGTTTAAGCCCCTTGGAAGTCAATGGAAGACTTATCCAACGCTCAGATTCCATCATAAATATAATATTTTGTGATGCGATGGTTAATGGAAGTCTTAAGGGTTTAGAACAACACGCGGGTGACTAAATACAAAGAACTTTTCGATTTTTGGGTGAACTAATCCTTTAATAAAATGATTAAACTACAGATTACTGTACGTATCTTATATGAACAAAACACAAATTTCTTCTTTACTTTCACATTCCTTTCCCAACAACAACAAAAAATTACCTTTACAGTGTTTTTTTTTTTGAAACAAAACTTTCGTTATTGCACTTTCGCCGTATTACGGCTCTAACCTCGGACTGTGTCGTGCCCGGGAAACTCGGATATGACAGTGTCTGCCGAAAATAAAATAAAAAAACATTAGTACATTAGTGCTTTATGAATAGCCACAAAATTATTCATAATATCCACCTTATGCTTATAGGATATAAAGCTTGTTAGAATATAGACACACAATGATTTTCTAGGCAAAAAGAGACCTTTTTCACAGTCTGTGTGATCATATCTGTTTTGTAGTAAAGGATGGCTGCATTACTGTCAGCAGTTTTTTGAAGAAAGCTAAACTAGCTGAACTTAGCAATAAATATCAATATATGAAATAGTTTATTTATACTGATGCCCTACCATGCCATCCTCCATTTTAATGTTTACTATTAACTTATCGATGTGATTGTCAGCACTATGAATGAGTAGAAGCAAGCTGCTCCAATACTCCCAGAGAAATAATCAAGATGATTTAGATTTATTTTAATTATTCTTTAAATAAGTTTTTTTGTGATTAACATATGCTTTTATCTACAGTATGCAGTTAAATTACTCAATCATGCTGGATACAACTCGTTCTTAAGATAATCAGTGGTTATTTTTGAAGAATCCTCTATGGCCTATTATGTTATTTAAACTACTTTAATTTGATGTATAATTATTGAGGATTGAATCCTAATGTAAGTGCATGAAATAGAAGCAATTGTTTACTGTACCGTTTTGCCCAAACCTTTCATTTAATAATTTGAAACGTTACTTAACTTTAAGATTTGGTTAAATTAAATTATCTTTATTGTGATATGCTGTTTGTATTGTTTTCTTGCTGTGATAAAATAAGGTTCACAATCTCTGAAGTTTGCGCATGCACATATAGTATGATACATGCTACCCTTTAAGTCAATTATTTTTTATAACATATTTTACACTACTATTTAAAATTTCAGCTGAGAAAGGACTATAATGAAATATAAAAAATATAAATCTTATACAAACCGATAAGTGCATTCATTTTTTCTGGGTTCAGCCTTTCTTTTTGGGACCTATTCCCAGTGAGGCTAGATGAACCCAGAACCTCCCTCCCAAACAACAAAACAGCTAACTCTTGAGTGAACAGGGACATTCTGCTCCTATTCAATCTCCTAAAGCAGGTTTTGTTGACTTGGACAGCCATGTTGCCCAGAGAAATCTATGTAAAGAAAAAAAATCACATTAACATACCAAAAACAAACAAACAAAACATTCTAGTAGGGTCTGTAAAAAATGTAATCTCTAGACTGAACACTGGCTACAATACCTGTCAATCATTTTACAATTAGGCAGTGCCTATACACAACCATCATATATTGATAAAAATTCCATCCAGTGGTTTTGTTTCAATTTATTCATTGTTCCCCTTCATTATATTGAGCAGTTTGATATTGTGACTTCACTATATCAATGCCCCTCCCTCGATTGTTGATTGACAGCAGCGTTTCAACACAGACCCGCCCTGAACGAGCTTGAGCTGTCATCATAGTCCAACATGTTGATACGTTGGAGCAAAATGGTGTGTAGGCTAATTACCGGTAATAACGAACACATCAGACATTTTGATGTTCCTAAATTTGAACTGAAGACGCAGTGGCTGAGTTTTGTTTTCAAAGGGAATATTCCACAAAATCAACATCAATGCTTTCATGTTTGGGAGAATCATTTATCACCAGACTGCTTTATAAACGAGGGTCAGTATATCGCTGGTTTTGCTAAGAAGCTGCTGCTGAAAAAAATAATCAGTACCAACTATTTGTAAGTGTGACGGTTTATTAACCTTTAAATTAATCTTTGCAAATCACTTGCACGCTTCATGATAAATGCGACTAATGTAACTCAGGGTAATTACAATACTGCATGTTTTATCTGTACGATGTTCTCAATATAATTCATAATCCCACGTTTATAATGAGCAATGCGTTATGGTTATTAACTGTAACATCAATGTGTCAATGTACTGACGTTTAAGTTACATCATTAAACAGAGAGCGTTCGTATCTCACCACTCTATCGTTATCCTGCCAGGACGTACATACAAAGTAGGGGTGTAACGGTTCACAAAATGCACGGTTCTGTTCGATACGATACACTTGTGTCACGGTTCGGTATGTTTTCAATAGGCTACAGCAAAAAGAAAGAAATACCAGAGAAATTTCTTTTATTTATTTTTTAATTATTTCTTAATTAAAACTAACAACATAAAGTATGATTTTTTTTTAACTTATAGCTCCATCATTGCTCAAATTGTTTTTTTTTAGGAGCATATATAAACAAAAACAGCTCCTTGAAAAAAATGAAATATAATATTGTAGTAGCCTACAATAAGGTTTATTTTAGTTCAGATTAACATTTGAGGGCAGCACTGTTGTTGCCTAACTGACTACTTTGTTTAGAGAAGCTGCAAATCACAGCTGTCAATACCGTTCATATATATATAAATATTTTTGTTTGTTTGTTTTTTGTTTTCTCCATTTTGTATATATTGCAATTCTGACTGTACAATGTTTTTTTGAACTGCATTAAAAAACAAATAAAAAAAATAATACTAACTAGACCAAACTTAATTAAAAAACACTAAAATTTACAAGTTAGATGAGAATCTGTTCCTGACTATTACTGCCAAACTTCATGGTTGTAGTTAGTGCTACCACAGTAAATCAAAGGTCAATTGTTGCTGATCTGTGGATGCCAAGTCAGCGCTGTTTGATCCGTTACATTCTCACAGCATTGTTATTACATTATGAGCACACTTGCAGGCGCGACGTGCCAACATTTGAAATAATGAAATGTTTGTTGGTAGGAAAAATGGTCCAACGAACCATTCGGTTCTTTAATGCGTACCGCGAACCGAACCGAAAGCCTTGTACAGAACGATTCAATACAAATACGCGTATCGTTAAACCCTTAATACAAAGATAGATCAAAGTGACGTTACGTTAACTAACCATTCAGAAATGTTTTGTTTAAGCCTTAATTGTTGAACTTCTTCGGGTCGTCATCTTGTTCGGTGTCCAAATTCGTTTTTAAATTGATACGTTTGTACAGATAATCTGAGAGACTCCCGCTGCAATTCTTTCTCCACAAGATACACTCAACTGTTGTCATGGCAACCCTACATGTGCACTGTTGAAACCCCACACAGAACAGAGGGGGCAGAGTGAGCAAAGCTCATTAGCATTAAAGGCATATGCACTGAATTGGCATGCTGAAAACAGAGCTGTTTTTGACCAAGTAAAATGAGAATATGTTTTCTTACAATACTAATGAGAATTTTTAATTAAAGTGTATTACATACTTTTAATTTAGACCCTAATGAATCATGTTAACTTGTACAAAAATGACATTATATGACCCCTATAAGTTGTGCTTGCTTTGAATAATGTCTGCTATAAAGTAAAAAAATATATAAGTATTAAGTTGTTCTATAAAATGGATAAGGCAATAATTAAACTTTAATTTATGAAATGGTGAAAAAAAAATTTGTACAAGGTGGAAAAAAACTTTTCAACCTTTGGCTTCTGCTAAATTTTTTTATTTTGGTGCATCCCTACTGCAGGGTTAACCAATCAGTGTTAATTTCGTTGACGAAACTAATGATGAAAATTATTTGTCAACGACATTTTTTCACTGACGAAAATAGGAACGATAACTAAATAAAAACCAATTTTAAATGACAAAGACTATGACTAAAATGTATTGACATTTTCGTCAACGAATAAAATCTAGACGAAAATGTTGGGGACGGACGATTGGGGAAGAGATCCATTCAGAACTGATTTGAGTGTGTGGTAGATGAGCACATTTGAATTGTAACGTGATCTACCTGGCGGGACAGGAGTTAGCATGCGCTTGATGCATGTCTCATAATCGTTAATCATTGTGTTAATTGACGGCCAATCACAATCAGTTCGCGATCGCGGCACTCCTCTCATGGGGCTTGCAAGAGATCTCCAAGGAAAAGGTAGATATAAAACTTAATCAGTTCATTATTAACAGTACTCCTTTATGTGACCCACAACATGTGAGCAGTAACGTTAGCCTGGCACGATAAAAATATAAGCGGGAGAATATTAACATAGCAAAGTGGTCAGGCTAACGTTAATGTTTTGTTTATTCCACAATACTTATGGATAAGCTGTTTGATTTATAATGATTCGATTATTTTCTAATTTCACTTACCCTGCTGTGAATAAACATAGCTTTTCCTGTGTGTTTCAAATTTGAACGGTCAGTGTATTTACGAGACGACTGCTGCTTGTGCTGGGACTTAAAAGCTTTAGCTTCAATTTTGATGAAATTATTCTATAATCGGTTGCATATTATGTCGTGAATATATCCCTCGAATGCATACTTCAGTCCATTTTGTTTTGCTCTCTCAGAGTTAGCCAAAAATGACTAATTATCTCCTTGAGAATGTATGAAACCACTGCATACACACTTTATTCGGTTGTTAAGTCTGACATCACCTGGCTCTCGTGGGTCCAAGCGCTTCTCCGACTGCACCAAAACAATGGAGGAACTTGTACATTTATTTACGATCACGTCATTCTTACGTTACCCTCGGCGGTCAAAAAGGATTTAAACTACTTTAAATCCAAAAGAGTGCAGGTGGCATAATTAAGGACAGAGTCCAGGCATCAATGAAAAAAGAAGAAGGTTTATGAGGTTGAGGTGAGTAGCTAGCATCCATGTTCTTGATGAGGAATTTTAAAAAACTGCTATAACTGTGGATGTAACTGAACGAAGATTAAAAATTAAATATGTGACAGCCAGGTTTTAGAGGGTTAGCAGCACCAACTGACGCCAAAGTTTCTTTATTTGTTTAATATTTGTAACTTACGTTATCAACTGCAGCCATTTCCTCTTGTCTTTCTCGTCACAGGGAAAAGTAAAATGACTGTTGACAGTCACTTGTTCTTTTAAACTCGGATCTATTTAAACAACACGGGACGCAGCACTGCTGTGTGGTAAAACCATAGTAAAACTCATGCAAAAGCAGTAGAAAGGCGACGGCCTTAGGACCCGGAAACAGCAGTGGTTACGTCACAACTTAACAACCGAATAGTTAATTGGCATATATTTCTGACCTCATCCAAATTAATACGCCAGCACAGACACTGGGGTCAGAGGGCCAGCTCCAGCTTGTGGTCCCCAAGTCGAGCCTTAAGACTCGGGGGGACAGGGCCTTTTCTGTGGTTGGATCTAAACTCTGGAACGGCCTGCCCCTCCATATCCGAACTGCCCCTACAGTTGATTGTTTTAAGGCTCGTCTAAAGACACAATTTCATTATTTTGCTTTTAATTCTGCCTAAGTTATGTCGTCCACTGTGGTTTTTATCCTTTTTTTATATATTTTATATATTTTTAAACTTGATGTTCTTATTTTGTTTAATTAATTTTATATTAATTGTTTTCTATTATGAGTCTTTGCAGCACTTTGGAAACTTTGTGTTTGTAATATGTGATATAGAAATAAAAGTGGATTGGATTGGATTTGTGTATGTTTCATCAGTGGACAAAGACATCTATCCCATTATTCATTGCAAAACTACTCTAATTCTGTCTGGTTGCATATTGTAAGTTAACTATCTTAAACTATTTTAAAAAACACATGTTTATAACTAATGTTTTTTTTTATGTATGGCAGGACATATCCTGGACACAGCCAGAAGAGAACAAGTCTGTTCCAACTGCTGATCAGCATGAGCCAAACAAAAAGGTTAATAGCTTTTATTATTGTATTTTTTCTCTTTACACTATTTGTCTTTTACTACAAGTTCTCTTTTTACAATAATTATTATTATTAAGATTATGTATTGTATCATTCGTAAACCATTGTCACAGGCCGGCTCAAATGATGGGACACAAACAACTAGTATAGGCCAAAAAGATGATATTTATTGTAAACCAAAACTATTTACTTTAAACATATAAAGGAATGAGGTGGGAGAATGTCATAATGTAATGTGTAAAGTGTATAGATGAGTGAATCTGTCTGTCTGTGTGTGTCTCTATGTGTCTGTGTGTGTCTCTGTGTGTGTCTCTGTGTGTGTCTCTGTGTGTGTGTGTGTGTGTGTGTGTGTGTGTGTGTGTGTTTCTGTGAGCATAACTGAATTTAAAAAATAATATAAAGGAACAATTGAAATAGGATGGAAGAGCAGAAAGAGAAAGAGAACGTGGTTAGTAGCAGCTTCTATACCCTGAACCCAGGTGGCTCCAATCACTATCGACCCTCCTCTGCCTGCAGGAGGAACCGCACCTGCAATGCAGAGGAGTGGCCGTGACACCAAAAAAACCCCACCAAAGTAAAATCAGTTATCTATGTTATTTTTTAGGTATGGCAGGACATATCCTGGACACAACCAGAAGAGAACATGTCTTTTCCAACTCCTGACCGGCAAGAGCCAAACGAAAAGGTTAGTTGCTTGTATTTTTGTATGTTTTCTATACACCATGTTTCTTTTGCTATAGGTTACTTTTTACAATAATTACTATTATGATTATGTCATCAGGCAGGCCCATTAACAGATGGCGATGATCCTGTGTATCCCGGCGCACCTCTGACAAAAGGACAAAGTTTACTGTTGCTTATGTCCTTTATACTAAGGCACAATCTTACAGCTGTTTCACTGGACCATCTACTGACAATTTTCAATGAGCATTTTCCAGGCATGGTACCAGTGACCACATATCTTTTCCGAAAAGCTTATGGTCAGTATGGAAATTATGAACCCCATTTCTACTGTCCAACATGTGAAAACTACTTAGGGAAAAATACTGGTGAGCTACAGTGTGACATTTGTCACACAGTAACTGATTCAGACAGCTCTCTTAAAAGTGGATGCTTTTTCCTGGTTCTTAGTTTGGCCTCACAGATCAAAACATTGCTTGAGGAAAAACAAACAAAAATTCAAAAAGATTGGCTGAATTCAGATACAATTTCAGACATCCAATGTGGAGATGAGTATCAAAAACTTAAGGAATCTGGTGCAATGGGTGAAGATGACATATCTTTAATTTGGAACTATGATGGAATCCCACTGTTCAGGAGCTCCAAGTACCAGATCTGGCCCATACAGTGCCAAGTAATAGAGCTTGAGCCTAGAGAACGAAAGGCAAATATCTGCATTCCATGTCTTTGGTTTGGGGAAAAAAAGCCCTATATGCTCACATTTTTGAAGCCATTCGTAGATGAACTGTCAATTCTACAGAAAGATGGAATTAAATGGAAAGATTCAGCAAACATAGAGCACACTTCCAAGGTTTTTGCTCTCATATGTAGTTCTGATTCAGTCGCCCGCCCACTTCTAAGGAACACTAAACAGTTCAATGGTTTTTATGGGTGTGACTTTTGCTACCTTGTTGGGGGAGGTCCCTACACAAATAAAGACCCTGTGCCAAAACTTAGAACTGAAGTAGAGCACTTTGATCACGCATTGGCCGCAACACTTGAGAAAACTGTAATGGGAGTAAAAGGACCTTCACCTTTAATGAGACTTGAAAACTTTCAAATGATAAATGGATTTGTTCCAGAGTATCAACACTCTGTCTGCCTTGGGGTTACAAGGCAACTAGCTAATCTGTGGTTTGACTCCAGAAATCATGAACAAGAGTGGTACATAGGAACAAAATCAGACCTTCTAGACAAAGAGCTAGTTACAATCAAACCACCTGTTGAGATAATCAGAGTACCACGGTCTGTGGCAGACAGAAAGTACTGGAAGGCATCAGAGTGGAGGTCATTCCTCTTATTCTATGCTCTGCCTCTTCTGAATGGGGTTTTACTGAGGAAATTCTGGAACCACCTTTTTCTGTTTGTGTTTGCTATGCACATTCTGTTGGGAGAAAAAGTGATATTGATGTAGCAGAAAGAGCTCTCAGAAAGTTCACTTCGCAGTTTGAGAAGTTATATGGAGCAGCAAATATGACTTTCAATGTTCATCTACTGACACACATTACAACAAGTGTAAGGAACTGGGGGCCTCTGTGGGCCACATCAACCTTTTCCTTTGAGTCATTTAATGGCACTCTGTTAAAGTACTTCCATGGAACCACCCATGTTCCTGAACAAATTGTTAGAAGGTTTCTTTGCTGGAGGAGTCTAACGCAGAAAGCTGAAAAGGTGATGGCAGATGCAAATGATGGTGTTAAAAAGATTTTTGCTGGTTTACAAAGCAGCCATTTACATTCTTGTAATTCAGCCAGCCTCAATGAAAATGTCAGGGTTTTTGGCAAACCCTGTCATGGTACACTATCACCATCCCAATCATCTGCTGTCAAAAATTTGCTGGGTGTTACAGTCAGTCAATGTGTATTTTATCATCGTTTCATCGTAAAAGGAATACTGTACCATTCAAGCAGTTACACAAACCTTAAAAAAAGGATAAACTCAACAGTAGAATTAATGGATGGACGACTGTGCAGAATTCTTAGCATGTTAGTATTCAGATTACACCATGTATCAATGCACTGTGTATTGGTTAGGGAGCTCAAGAATACCGGTAAACTGCTCTGCAGGGACAGTGAGCTAAACATTACTTCATATTTTGTTTCTGAGGTGTTGCAGTCCAACAATGTATGTGCGGTTCCCACTGATCTGTTTTACAGAAAATGTGTTTTGATAGAAGCAAAAGCCAAAAACTATATTATTCCACTCCCAAATAATATAGAGAGAGATTAAATATGAACTGACACATGAATGAGAGATATGCATATTGCTCACTGAGCCTGTTCGTGCCCTTATCTGGATATATGTTGTTCCTTGTTTTTATTTTATTTTGTATGGTGCAATGGTATGGCTCTGTGGAAGCACCCTAAATTTTGTTGTACCAATGACAATAATGTCTATTCTATTCGCTTATCCTCCAAGCCTGCAAGTTGTTTTGTTTTTTTTTCATAAAATGTTATGCAATACAAAGCAAACAGTCAGAAAAATACAGTTGTCATGCCTGTTTTAAATATTAACTCACAGACAGTGTTAAGTGAATTATTTTTGGTTACTGTGAAATTATGAAACTATTTAAATATCTGTTTTCTTTTTATTGACAATAAATGTGGAAAACAATCATATTGCAATTTTGTATAGCAAAAGTACACTTTTAAGTAAGTGCATTTATAGTATAGCATAAGCACCTACAAGTTATACTGTATTTATGAAAATCCATCTGTTAATCGCTGTGATCGCTGCATGCTTTTTCAATGCAAAACACTTCTGAATATGTGTACTATATCAATTTAATATTTAGTGTATTTAAGTATACTTAAGTAGCACAATTAATTTAACCTATTGCGCAATAGATTGTAAACTAAATTAATTTAGGTTAACTATCTAATTACACTTAAAATAAATTTCAGTGGTAGTGCTATTTAGTATATTTATATAGTGTACTTAAATAGTACATTTGTGAATACATTTCTAACATATTTCTGTTGAAATAATTTAATTTAAACTATCTAAAAGTACACTAACAATGAACTATTATTAATGCGTTAAAAATGTACTTATAAGAAATACAGTAATAAAACTATTGTGTAATTTTTCAATAGTATATCTTATTTATATGCACTAAAAATACATTTAAAATATCAATGGTATTTAGTATACTTTCTTAATTACACTTAAGTACTACTTTAGTATTTTCACTAGGTGAAAATAAAGTGTACTTGAGTGCACTAAAAAAACACTTAATTACAAGAAAGTAATTTGTAGTACATTCTTATTTTTTGTGCTAAAAACAACTGTAAAAATAATACATTATAAATACACTAATTAAAAGTATGTTTTAATTTAAATAGTAATTAAGTGTAATTAATAAAGTATACTAAAAGACTTAAAAATTTAAAAATGTATTTTTAGTGCATTATAAAAATATATACTTTTGAAAAAATAGACAGAAGAGTTTTTTAGTGTATTTCTTACAAGTATATTTTAACACATTAAAAATAGTTCATTGCTAGTGTACTTTGATAGCTATGTAAAAGTACACTAACAATGAACTATTTTTAATGCGTTAAAAATGTACTTGTAAGAAATACACTAAAAAAACTCTTCTGTCTATTTTTTCAAAAGTATATTTTTTTTATGCACTAAAAATACATTTAAAATATAAATGGTATTTAGTATACTTTATTAATTACACTTAAGTACTACTTAAGTAAAAATATACTTTTAATTAGTGTATTAATAGTGTATTATTTTTACAGTTGTTTTTAGCACAAAAAATATGAATGTACTACAAATGTACTTTCTTGTACTTAAGTGTATTTTTAGTGCACTAAAGTACACTTTTTTTTCACCTGGGTATACCTGCAGATCTGAAAAATCTACTACTGATGGGCAGACAGTTTTCTGATTGGAAGAAGGCATCTTCCCTGAAACCTTCAAATTATGAAACATAGAATATGATAGAATGCTGATGACTGGTGTATGTGTTTTTTTTTTTCTTTCTTTCTCCATTTGTATTAGTTTGTAACTCTGCCATGTGCTGTCTGATGGGGGGGAGGGGGGTCTTGTTTCTGTATTCTGTATGTCTAAAAACAATAAAATGTGTTTAAAAAAAAAAAAAAAAAAAAAAAAAAAAACACAATTACAGATCAAATAAGGCTTTGGCGGGACAAAAAATCGTTTTGGCGGCCGCCAAAAAATTTTCAATGTAGGAAAAACCCTGTTTTGCCAGAACACAGAAAGGCGTTGCCTTACTTAAACATCACATGGTGTACGAGAACCCTGCAAGACAACTTGGACAGTTTAGTTACTTGGGAAAGAGACTCTGATGTCAAAGAGAGAGTAAGAATTGCAGCAGTTTCTGTTAAGGTCAACTCAGAGAAGCAAAAGAAACGCAAAAGTCCTAGAGAAGCCAGTTGTTCTTACTGTGGCAAGCACGGACATTTTGGAAAAGAGTGTAGAAAAAACAAAATAACTTAAGACAAGTTAACAATGTTATGCAGATTTTACTACATTTGTTTGCTACTTTGAAGCAACCCCTCCCCTCGTCATTGGACTCGTGGGTAAGCTTTTTGAGGTGTTAACCATTTGGGCTGTGATTGCTTAATCTCCCCAGTAACTTACAACAAAGATGAAAGACTTATTGACTGTCACAGCCTTTGTTTGGGGGACATTCAGTATACTCACAGCCTTAAATGTTATACCACAGAAATATTCCAGTTTGACCCCCATGCTCTATATATGATGTCTACTATGACTGATGTTTCACTGGAGAATGGAAATGTGCCAATTTTCTCACACACTGTACAGTGTGTACACAACAGGGACAGGATAGGACACACGGACAAGTGAGGTGCCCTGGGAAGAACTGAACGCAACAGGCGTTCGGGGGTGAACCCAGGGTGAAGACACTACCTCATAGGCCTTTCCCCATTTAGTCCATCCTTACCTCACTGGTCCATAGGTGTCAAATCAATTAAGAAATAGGAAAAGAATGAAACAACAACAGCAGACTCTGAAAACGCTACAACCCTAGTGTTTAAACAAATACTGCTACAACCCTAGTGTTTGGACAAATACTGCTCTGTCGTCTTTTGTTTTCTTTCTTCCTCTGTGCAGATACCACTTGATGGCTGTCCCGAGATCCATATGCACCGACCTCCTCACCTGCATATGAAGCCACAACCTCAAGAAAACAACTAGACCCACTGCCGAGCCAACCAACACAGAAGAAAAATACACAACGCAGAGACTCACATATGAAACCTTCGGTCATCCATCGACATGATCAAGACTACAAGCCTGCACCATTACATGAGTGCTGCACCGGGTTAATGTCAACAGACATTCTTGATCTTTCAACAAAATTACACCAGATGGCTGAAGACAATTCTTCATGGTTCGGAAACTTGATTGGTAAACCCTGGCTGTGGATTAAAGAAATAGCAATTCTGCTGTTGTTTCTCCTACTGGCGTTCTATACATGCTTCCACAGTATCAAGTGTTTCATTCAACAAATGACTCACGCCTCGCACGAGAACATGACTGGTCCAACCATAAAAGAATATTACCCGTAAGAGACTTCACGGTAATGTGCCTGTCACTTGCTCGCCCACCCCAGCCACGAGACACAAGCGATATGACTCCCTGTGGAGTTACTGATATCAAGTACTTGGCAGTATTGTGGTGCTTATACTGTGAGTATGTTTGTGCTCGGGCTCTCAAGTTTTTAGGTCTCTCAATGAAAATTTCAAAGCAGTCTATTATGGATGTACAACTACTATTTTTGAAACACATGGGTAAACTAATTTGAATCTGTTCTTTACTGGGCCACAGTATGAATCTAGACAACCTATCATGCAAGACATTTAACATACTGTTAAAAATTCGGCCCGCAGGCGGCTTTGAAACATGAAATATATATATAAAAAGAAGTGCAGTGGTAAATTCAGTCTCATTCTCATTAGAGTCATTAAAAAGCTTTGAAAGGGATTCAATCCAGGTCCCACCTTGAGGAACGCTGACACAGAAGTGAAGACAACCATCAGCTTGGCAAAGGATGGAAGGCCAGTTAAGTCATCATTGTCCTTGAAGGTTTCCTGGCTGAAGGATAACTTGCTAACCTTTTCCCTGAGCTGATACACCTCTGACCTCAGACTCTTCTGTCAGTCTCCTCACAGTTTCATGGTACACTGATCTCAGCACAGACTGCAGAATTACAGTAGCTGTGATCAGCTGTCTGACCTCGACCCTCCTGAGCTGATACACCTCTGACCTTAGACTCTTCTGTCAGTCTCCTCACAGTTTCATGGTACACTGCTCTCAGCACAGACTGCAGGATTACAGTAGCTGTGATCAGCTGTCTGACCTCGACCCTCCTGAGCTGATACACCTCTGACCTCAGACTCTTCTGTCAGTCTCCTCAGTCTCATGATACACTGCTCTCAGCACAGACTGCAGAATTACAGTAGCTGTGATCAGCTGTCTGACCTCGACCCTCCTGAGCTGATACACCTCTGACCTCAGACTCTTCTGTCAGTCTCCTCAGTCTCATGATACACTGCTCTCAGCACAGACTGCAGGATTACAGTAGCTGTGATCAGCTGTCTGACCTCGACCCTCCTGAGCTGATACACCTCTGACCTCAGACTCTTCTGTCAGTCTCCTCACAGTCTCATGATACACTGCTCTCAGCACAGACTGCAGAATTACAGTAGCTGTGATCAGCTGTCTGACCTCGACCCTCCTGAGCTGATACACCTCTGACCTCAGACTCTTCTGTCAGTCTCCTCACAGTCTCATGATACACTGCTCTCAGCATAGACTGCAGGATTACAGTAGCTGTGATCAGCTGTCTGACCTCGACCCTCCTGAGCTTATACACCTCTGACCTCAGACTCTTCTGTCAGTCTCCTCAGTCTCATGGTACACTGCTCTCAGCACAGACTGCAGGATTACAGTAGCTGTGATCAGCTGTCTGACCTCGACCCTCCTGAGCTTATACACCTCTGACCTCAGACTCTTCTGTCAGTCTCCTCAGTCTCATGGTACACTGCTCTCAGCATAGACTGCAGGATTACAGTAGCTGTGATCAGCTGTCTGACCTCGACCCTCCTGAGCTTATACACCTCTGACCTCAGACTCTTCTGTCAGTCTCCTCAGTCTCATGGTACACTGCTCTCAGCACAGACTGCAGGATTACAGTAGCTGTGATCAGCTGTCTGACCTCGACCCTCCTGAGCTGATACACCTCTGACCTCAGACTCTTCTGTCAGTCTCCTCACAGTTTCATGGCACACTGCTCTCAGCACAGACTGCAGGATTACAGTAGCTGTGATCAGCTGTCTGACCTCGACCCTCCTGAGCTGATACACCTCTGACCTCAGACTCTTCTGTCAGTCTCCTCACAGTCTCATGATACACTGATCTCAGCACAGACTGCAGGATTACAGTAGCTGTGATCAGCTGTCTGACCTCGACCCTCCTGAGCTGATACACCTCTGACCTCAGACTCTTCTGTCAGTCTCCTCAGTCTCATGATACACTGCTCTCAGCACAGACTGCAGGATTACAGTAGCTGTGATCAGCTGTCTGACCTCGACCCTCCTGAGCTGATACACCTCTGACCTCAGACTCTTCTGTCAGTCTCCTCACAGTCTCATGATACACTGCTCTCAGCACAGACTGCAGAATTACAGTAGCTGTGATCAGCTGTCTGACCTCGACCCTCCTGAGCTGATACACCTCTGACCTCAGACTCTTCTGTCAGTCTCCTCACAGTCTCATGATACACTGCTCTCAGCATAGACTGCAGAATTACAGTAGCTGTGATCAGCTGTCTGACCTCGACCCTCCTGAGCTGATACACCTCTGACCTCAGACTCTTCTGTCAGTCTCCTCACAGTCTCATGATACACTGCTCTCAGCACAGACTGCAGAATTACAGTAGCTGTGATCAGCTGTCTGACCTCGACCCTCCTGAGCTGATACACCTCTGACCTCAGACTCTTCTGTCAGTCTCCTCACAGTCTCATGATACACTGCTCTCAGCACAGACTGCAGAATTACAGTAGCTGTGATCAGCTGTCTGACCTCGACCCTCCTGAGCTGATACACCTCTGACCTCAGACTCTTCTGTCAGTCTCCTCACAGTCTCATGATACACTGATCTCAGCACAGACTGCAGGATTACAGTAGCTGTGATCAGCTGTCTGACCCCGACCCTCCTGAGCTGATACACCTCTGACCTCAGACTCTTCTGTCAGTCTCCTCACAGTCTCATGGCACACTGCTCTCAGCACAGATTGCAGGATTACAGTAGCTGTGATCAGCTGTCTGACCTCGACCCTCCTGAGCTGATACACCTCTGACCTCAGACTCTTCTGTCAGTCTCCTCAGTCTCATGATACACTGATCTCAGCACAGACTGCAGGATTACAGTAGCTGTGATCAGCTGTCTGACCTCGACCCTCCTGAGCTGATACACCTCTGACCTCAGACTCTTCTGTCAGTCTCCTCAGTCTCATGATACACTGCTCTCAGCACAGACTGCAGGATTACAGTAGCTGTGATCAGCTGTCTGACCTCGACCCTCCTGAGCTGATACACCTCTGACCTCAGACTCTTCTGTCAGTCTCCTCACAGTTTCATGATACACTGCTCTCAGCATAGACTGCAGGATTACAGTAGCTGTGATCAGCTGTCTGACCTCGACCCTCCTGAGCTGATACACCTCTGACCTCAGACTCTTCTGTCAGTCTCCTCAGTCTCATGGTACACTGCTCTCAGCACAGACTGCAGGATTACAGTAGCTGTGATCAGCTGTCTGACCTCGACCCTCCTGAGCTGATACACCTCTGACCTCAGACTCTTCTGTCAGTCTCCTCACAGTCTCATGATACACTGCTCTCAGCACAGACTGCAGGATCACAGTAGCTGTGATCAGCTGTCTGACCTCGACCCTCCTGAGCTGATACACCTCTGACCTCAGACTCTTCTGTCAGTCTCCTCACAGTCTCATGGTACACTGCTCTCAGCACAGACTGCAGGATTACAGTAGCTGTGATCAGCTGTCTGACCTCGACCCTCCTGAGCTGATACACCTCTGACCTCAGACTCTTCTGTCAGTCTCCTCACAGTCTCATGATACACTGCTCTCAGCACAGACTGCAGGATTACAGTAGCTGTAATCAGCTGTCTGACCTCGACCCTCCTGAGCTGATACACCTCTGACCTCAGACTCTTCTGTCAGTCTCCTCACAGTCTCATGATACACTGCTCTCAGCACAGACTGCAGGATTACAGTAGCTGTGATCAGCTGTCTGACCTCGACCCTCCTGAGCTGATACACCTCTGACCTCAGACTCTTCTGTCAGTCTCCTCACAGTCTCATGATACACTGCTCTCAGCACAGACTGCAGGATTACAGTAGCTGTAATCAGCTGTCTGACCTCGACCCTCCTGAGCTGATACACCTCTGACCTCAGACTCTTCTGTCAGTCTCCTCACAGTCTCATGATACACTGATCTCAGCACAGACTGCAGAATTACAGTAGCTGTGATCAGCTGTCTGACCTCGACCCTCCTGAGCTGATACACCTCTGACCTCAGACTCTTCTGTCAGTCTCCTCACAGTCTCATGATACACTGCTCTCAGCACAGACTGCAGAATTACAGTAGCTGTGATCAGCTGTCTGACCTCGACCCTCCTGAGCTGATACACCTCTGACCTCAGACTCTTCTGTCAGTCTCCTCACAGTCTCATGGTACACTGCTCTCAGCACAGACTGCAGGATTACAGTAGCTGTGATCAGCTGTCTGACCTCGACCCTCCTGAGCTGATACACCTCTGACCTCAGACTCTTCTGTCAGTCTCCTCAGTCTCATGGTACACTGATCTCAGCACAGACTGCAGGATTACAGTAGCTGTGATCAGCTGTCTGACCTCGACCCTCCTGAGCTGATACACCTCTGACCTCAGACTCTTCTGTCAGTCTCCTCACAGTCTCATGGTACACTGATCTCAGCACAGACTGCAGGATTACAGTAGCTGTGATCAGCTGTCTGACCTCGACCCTCCTGAGCTGATACACCTCTGACCTCAGACTCTTCTGTCAGTCTCCTCACAGTCTCATGATACACTGCTCTCAGCACAGACTGCAGAATTACAGTAGCTGTGATCAGCTGTCTGACCTCGACCCTCCTGAGCTGATACACCTCTGACCTCAGACTCTTCTGTCAGTCTCCTCACAGTCTCATGATACACTGCTCTCAGCACAGACTGCAGGATTACAGTAGCTGTGATCAGCTGTCTGACCTCGACCCTCCTGAGCTGATACACCTCTGACCTCAGACTCTTCTGTCAGTCTCCTCACAGTCTCATGATACACTGCTCTCAGCACAGACTGCAGGATTACAGTAGCTGTGATCAGCTGTCTGACCTCGACCCTCCTGAGCTGATACACCTCTGACCTCAGACTCTTCTGTCAGTCTCCTCAGTCTCATGATACACTGCTCTCAGCACAGACTGCAGGATTACAGTAGCTGTGATCAGCTGTCTGACCTCGACCCTCCTGAGCTGATACACCTCTGACCTCAGACTCTTCTGTCAGTCTCCTCAGTCTCATGGTACACTGCTCTCAGCACAGACTGCAGAATTACAGTAGCTGTGATCAGCTGTCTGACCTCGACCCTCCTGAGCTGATACACCTCTGACCTCAGACTCTTCTGTCAGTCTCCTCACAGTCTCATGGTACACTGCTCTCAGCACAGACTGCAGGATTACAGTAGCTGTGATCAGCTGTCTGACCTCGACCCTCCTGAGCTGATACACCTCTGACCTCAGACTCTTCTGTCAGTCTCCTCACAGTCTCATGATACACTGCTCTCAGCACAGACTGCAGAATTACAGTAGCTGTGATCAGCTGTCTGACCTCGACCCTCCTGAGCTGATACACCTCTGACCTCAGACTCTTCTGTCAGTCTCCTCAGTCTCATGATACACTGCTCTCAGCACAGACTGCAGAATTACAGTAGCTGTGATCAGCTGTCTGACCTCGACCCTCCTGAGCTGATACACCTCTGACCTCAGACTCTTCTGTCAGTCTCCTCACAGTCTCATGATACACTGCTCTCAGCACAGACTGCAGGATTACAGTAGCTGTGATCAGCTGTCTGACCTCGACCCTCCTGAGCTGATACACCTCTGACCTCAGACTCTTCTGTCAGTCTCCTCAGTCTCATGGCACACTGCTCTCAGCACAGACTGCAGCATTACAGTAGCTGTGATCAGCTGTCTGACCTCGACCCTCCTGAGCTGATACACCTCTGACCTCAGACTCTTCTGTCAGTCTCCTCACAGTCTCATGATACACTGATCTCAGCACAGACTGCAGGATTACAGTAGCTGTGATCAGCTGTCTGACCTCGACCCTCCTGAGCTGATACACCTCTGACCTCAGACTCTTCTGTCAGTCTCCTCACAGTTTCATGATACACTGCTCTCAGCACAGACTGCAGAATTACAGTAGTTGTGATCAGCTGTCTGACCTCGACCCTCCTGAGCTGATACACCTCTGACCTCAGACTCTTCTGTCAGTCTCCTCACAGTCTCATGATACACTGATCTCAGCACAGACTGCAGAATTACAGTAGCTGTGATCAGCTGTCTGACCTCGACCCTCCTGAGCTGATACACCTCTGACCTCAGACTCTTCTGTCAGTCTCCTCAGTCTCATGATACACTGCTCTCAGCACAGACTGCAGGATTACAGTAGCTGTGATCAGCTGTCTGACCTCGACCCTCCTGAGCTGATACACCTCTGACCTCAGACTCTTCTGTCAGTCTCCTCAGTCTCATGATACACTGCTCTCAGCACAGACTGCAGGATTACAGTAGCTGTGATCAGCTGTCTGACCTCGACCCTCCTGAGCTGATACACCTCTGACCTCAGACTCTTCTGTCAGTCTCCTCAGTCTCATGGTACACTGCTCTCAGCACAGACTGCAGAATTACAGTAGCTGTGATCAGCTGTCTGACCTCGACCCTCCTGAGCTGATACACCTCTGACCTCAGACTCTTCTGTCAGTCTCCTCACAGTCTCATGATACACTGCTCTCAGCACAGACTGCAGGATTACAGTAGCTGTGATCAGCTGTCTGACCTCGACCCTCCTGAGCTGATACACCTCTGACCTCAGACTCTTCTGTCAGTCTCCTCAGTCTCATGGTACACTGCTCTCAGCACAGACTGCAGGATTACAGTAGCTGTGATCAGCTGTCTGACCTCGACCCTCCTGAGCTGATACACCTCTGACCTCAGACTCTTCTGTCAGTCTCCTCAGTCTCATGATACACTGATCTCAGCACAGACTGCAGAATTACAGTAGCTGTGATCAGCTGTCTGACCTCGACCCTCCTGAGCTGATACACCTCTGACCTCAGACTCTTCTGTCAGTCTCCTCACAGTCTCATGATACACTGATCTCAGCACAGACTGCAGAATTACAGTAGCTGTGATCAGCTGTCTGACCTCGACCCTCCTGAGCTGATACACCTCTGACCTCAGACTCTTCTGTCAGTCTCCTCACAGTCTCATGATACACTGATCTCAGCACAGACTGCAGGATTACAGTAGCTGTGATCAGCTGTCTGACCTCGACCCTCCTGAGCTGATACACCTCTGACCTCAGACTCTTCTGTCAGTCTCCTCAGTCTCATGGTACACTGCTCTCAGCACAGACTGCAGGATTACAGTAGCTGTGATCAGCTGTCTGACCTCGACCCTCCTGAGCTGATACACCTCTGACCTCAGACTCTTCTGTCAGTCTCCTCAGTCTCATGATACACTGCTCTCAGCATAGACTGCAGAATTACAGTAGCTGTGATCAGCTGTCTGACCTCGACCCTCCTGAGCTGATACACCTCTGACCTCAGACTCTTCTGTCAGTCTCCTCACAGTCTCATGATACACTGCTCTCAGCACAGACTGCAGAATTACAGTAGCTGTGATCAGCTGTCTGACCCCGACCCTCCTGAGCTGATACACCTCTGACCTCAGACTCTTCTGTCAGTCTCCTCACAGTCTCATGATACACTGATCTCAGCACAGACTGCAGGATTACAGTAGCTGTGATCAGCTGTCTGACCTCGACCCTCCTGAGCTGATACACCTCTGACCTCAGACTCTTCTGTCAGTCTCCTCACAGTTTCATGATACACTGCTCTCAGCACAGACTGCAGAATTACAGTAGTTGTGATCAGCTGTCTGACCTCGACCCTCCTGAGCTGATACACCTCTGACCTCAGACTCTTCTGTCAGTCTCCTCACAGTCTCATGATACACTGCTCTCAGCACAGACTGCAGGATTACAGTAGCTGTGATCAGCTGTCTGACCTCGACCCTCCTGAGCTGATACACCTCTGACCTCAGACTCTTCTGTCAGTCTCCTCAGTCTCATGGTACACTGCTCTCAGCACAGACTGCAGAATTACAGTAGCTGTGATCAGCTGTCTGACCTCGACCCTCCTGAGCTGATACACCTCTGACCTCAGACTCTTCTGTCAGTCTCCTCACAGTCTCATGATACACTGATCTCAGCACAGACTGCAGAATTACAGTAGCTGTGATCAGCTGTCTGACCTCGACCCTCCTGAGCTGATACACCTCTGACCTCAGACTCTTCTGTCAGTCTCCTCACAGTCTCATGATACACTGATCTCAGCACAGACTGCAGGATTACAGTAGCTGTGATCAGCTGTCTGACCTCGACCCTCCTGAGCTGATACACCTCTGACCTCAGACTCTTCTGTCAGTCTCCTCAGTCTCATGGTACACTGCTCTCAGCACAGACTGCAGGATTACAGTAGCTGTGATCAGCTGTCTGACCTCGACCCTCCTGAGCTGATACACCTCTGACCTCAGACTCTTCTGTCAGTCTCCTCAGTCTCATGATACACTGCTCTCAGCATAGACTGCAGAATTACAGTAGCTGTGATCAGCTGTCTGACCTCGACCCTCCTGAGCTGATACACCTCTGACCTCAGACTCTTCTGTCAGTCTCCTCACAGTCTCATGATACACTGCTCTCAGCACAGACTGCAGGATTACAGTAGCTGTGATCAGCTGTCTGACCTCGACCCTCCTGAGCTGATACACCTCTGACCTCAGACTCTTCTGTCAGTCTCCTCACAGTCTCATGATACACTGCTCTCAGCACAGACTGCAGAATTACAGTAGCTGTGATCAGCTGTCTGACCTCGACCCTCCTGAGCTGATACACCTCTGACCTCAGACTCTTCTGTCAGTCTCCTCAGTCTCATGATACACTGCTCTCAGCACAGACTGCAGGATTACAGTAGCTGTGATCAGCTGTCTGACCTCGACCCTCCTGAGCTGATACACCTCTGACCTCAGACTCTTCTGTCAGTCTCCTCAGTCTCATGATACACTGCTCTCAGCACAGACTGCAGAATTACAGTAGCTGTGATCAGCTGTCTGACCTCGACCCTCCTGAGCTGATACACCTCTGACCTCAGACTCTTCTGTCAGTCTCCTCACAGTCTCATGATACACTGATCTCAGCACAGACTGCAGAATTACAGTAGCTGTGATCAGCTGTCTGACCTCGACCCTCCTGAGCTGATACACCTCTGACCTCAGACTCTTCTGTCAGTCTCCTCACAGTTTCATGGCACACTGCTCTCAGCACAGACTGCAGAATTACAGTAGCTGTGATCAGCTGTCTAACCTCGACCCTCCTGAGCTGATACACCTCTGACCTCAGACTCTTCTGTCAGTCTCCTCAGTCTCATGATACACTGCTCTCAGCACAGACTGCAGAATTACAGTAGCTGTGATCAGCTGTCTGACCCCGACCCTCCTGAGCTGATACACCTCTGACCTCAGACTCTTCTGTCAGTCTCCTCACAGTCTCATGATACACTGATCTCAGCACAGACTGCAGAATTACAGTAGCTGTGATCAGCTGTCTGACCTCGACCCTCCTGAGCTGATACACCTCTGACCTCAGACTCTTCTGTCAGTCTCCTCACAGTCTCATGATACACTGCTCTCAGCACAGACTGCAGGATTACAGTAGCTGTAATCAGCTGTCTGACCTCGACCCTCCTGAGCTGATACACCTCTGACCTCAGACTCTTCTGTCAGTCTCCTCACAGTTTCATGGCACACTGCTCTCAGCACAGACTGCAGAATTACAGTAGCTGTGATCAGCTGTCTGACCTCGACCCTCCTGAGCTGATACACCTCTGACCTCAGACTCTTCTGTCAGTCTCCTCAGTCTCATGATACACTGCTCTCAGCACAGACTGCAGAATTACAGTAGCTGTGATCAGCTGTCTGACCTCGACCCTCCTGAGCTGATACACCTCTGACCTCAGACTCTTCTGTCAGTCTCCTCAGTCTCATGGTACACTGCTCTCAGCACAGACTGCAGGATTACAGTAGCTGTGATCAGCTGTCTGACCTCGACCCTCCTGAGCTGATACACCTCTGACCTCAGACTCTTCTGTCAGTCTCCTCACAGTCTCATGGTACACTGCTCTCAGCACAGACTGCAGAATTACAGTAGCTGTGATCAGCTGTCTGACCTCGACCCTCCTGAGCTGATACACCTCTGACCTCAGACTCTTCTGTCAGTCTCCTCACAGTCTCATGGTACACTGCTCTCAGCACAGACTGCAGAATTACAGTAGCTGTGATCATCTGTCTGACCTCGACCCTCCTGAGCTGACCTCTGACCTCAGTGCAGTACACTCTTCTGTCAGTCTCCTCTCAGTCTCATGATACACTGCTCTCAGCACAGACTGCAGGATTACAGTAGCTGTGATCAGCTGTCTGACCTCGACCCTCCTGAGCTGATACACCTCTGACCTCAGACTCTTCTGTCAGTCTCCTCACAGTCTCATGGTACACTGCTCTCAGCACAGACTGCAGAATTACAGTAGCTGTGATCAGCTGTCTGACCTCGACCCTCCTGAGCTGATACACCTCTGACCTCAGACTCTTCTGTCAGTCTCCTCACAGTCTCATGGTACACTGCTCTCAGCACAGACTGCAGAATTACAGTAGCTGTGATCATCTGTCTGACCTCGACCCTCCTGAGCTGACCTCTGACCTCAGTGCAGTACACTCTTCTGTCAGTCTCCTCTCAGTCTCATGATACACTGCTCTCAGCACAGACTGCAGGATTACAGTAGCTGTGATCAGCTGTCTGACCTCGACCCTCCTGAGCTGATACACCTCTGACCTCAGACTCTTCTGTCAGTCTCCTCAGTCTCATGATACACTGCTCTCAGCATAGACTGCAGAATTACAGTAGCTGTGATCAGCTGTCTGACCCCGACCCTCCTGAGCTGATACACCTCTGACCTCAGACTCTTCTGTCAGTCTCCTCACAGTCTCATGATACACTGATCTCAGCACAGACTGCAGAATTACAGTAGCTGTGATCAGCTGTCTGACCTCGACCCTCCTGAGCTGATACACCTCTGACCTCAGACTCTTCTGTCAGTCTCCTCACAGTCTCATGATACACTGCTCTCAGCACAGACTGCAGGATTACAGTAGCTGTGATCAGCTGTCTGACCTCGACCCTCCTGAGCTGATACACCTCTGACCTCAGACTCTTCTGTCAGTCTCCTCAGTCTCATGATACACTGCTCTCAGCATAGACTGCAGAATTACAGTAGCTGTGATCAGCTGTCTGACCCCGACCCTCCTGAGCTGATACACCTCTGACCTCAGACTCTTCTGTCAGTCTCCTCACAGTCTCATGATACACTGATCTCAGCACAGACTGCAGAATTACAGTAGCTGTGATCAGCTGTCTGACCTCGACCCTCCTGAGCTGATACACCTCTGACCTCAGACTCTTCTGTCAGTCTCCTCACAGTTTCATGGCACACTGCTCTCAGCACAGACTGCAGAATTACAGTAGCTGTGATCAGCTGTCTGACCTCGACCCTCCTGAGCTGATACACCTCTGACCTCAGACTCTTCTGTCAGTCTCCTCAGTCTCATGGTACACTGCTCTCAGCACAGACTGCAGAATTACAGTAGCTGTGATCAGCTGTCTGACCTCGACCCTCCTGAGCTGATACACCTCTGACCTCAGACTCTTCTGTCAGTCTCCTCAGTCTCATGGTACACTGCTCTCAGCACAGACTGCAGGATTACAGTAGCTGTGATCAGCTGTCTGACCTCGACCCTCCTGAGCTGATACACCTCTGACCTCAGACTCTTCTGTCAGTCTCCTCACAGTCTCATGGTACACTGCTCTCAGCACAGACTGCAGGATTACAGTAGCTGTGATCAGCTGTCTGACCTCGACCCTCCTGAGCTGATACACCTCTGACCTCAGACTCCTCTGTCAGTCTCCTCACAGTCTCATGATACACTGATCTCAGCACAGACTGCAGAATTACAGTAGCTGTGATCAGCTGTCTGACCTCGACCCTCCTGAGCTGATATACCTCTGACCTCAGACTCTTCTGTCAGTCTCCTCACAGTCTCATGATACACTGCTCTCAGCACAGACTGCAGGATTACAGTAGCTGTGATCAGCTGTCTGACCTCGACCCTCCTGAGCTGATACACCTCTGACCTCAGACTCTTCTGTCAGTCTCCTCACAGTCTCATGGTACACTGCTCTCAGCACAGACTGCAGGATTACAGTAGCTGTGATCAGCTGTCTGACCTCGACCCTCCTGAGCTGATACACCTCTGACCTCAGACTCTTCTGTCAGTCTCCTCACAGTCTCATGACACACTGCTCTCAGCACAGACTGCAGGATTACAGTAGCTGTGATCAGCTGTCTGACCTCGACCCTCCTGAGCTGATACACCTCTGACCTCAGACTCTTCTGTCAGTCTCCTCACAGTCTCATGGTACACTGCTCTCAGCACAGACTGCAGGATTACAGTAGCTGTGATCAGCTGTCTGACCTCGACCCTCCTGAGCTGATACACCTCTGACCTCAGACTCTTCTGTCAGTCTCCTCACAGTCTCATGATACACTGCTCTCAGCACAGACTGCAGAATTACAGTAGCTGTGATCAGCTGTCTGACCTCGACCCTCCTGAGCTGATACACCTCTGACCTCAGACTCTTCTGTCAGTCTCCTCACAGTCTCATGATACACTGCTCTCAGCATAGACTGCAGGATTACAGTAGCTGTGATCAGCTGTCTGACCTCGACCCTCCTGAGCTGATACACCTCTGACCTCAGACTCCTCTGTCAGTCTCCTCACAGTCTCATGGCACACTGCTCTCAGCACAGACTGCAGAATTACAGTAGCTGTGATCAGCTGTCTGACCTCGACCCTCCTGAGCTGATACACCTCTGACCTCAGACTCCTCTGTCAGTCTCCTCACAGTCTCATGATACACTGCTCTCAGCACAGACTGCAGGATTACAGTAGCTGTGATCAGCTGTCTGACCTCGACCCTCCTGAGCTGATACACCTCTGACCTCAGACTCTTCTGTCAGTCTCCTCACAGTCTCATGGTACACTGCTCTCAGCACAGACTGCAGAATTACAGTAGCTGTGATCAGCTGTCTGACCTCGACCCTCCTGAGCTGATACACCTCTGACCTCAGACTCTTCTGTCAGTCTCCTCAGTCTCATGGTACACTGCTCTCAGCACAGACTGCAGGATTACAGTAGCTGTGATCAGCTGTCTGACCTCGACCCTCCTGAGCTGATACACCTCTGACCTCAGACTCTTCTGTCAGTCTCCTCAGTCTCATGGCACACTGCTCTCAGCACAGACTGCAGAATTACAGTAGCTGTGATCAGCTGTCTGACCTCGACCCTCCTGAGCTGATACACCTCTGACCTCAGACTCCTCTGTCAGTCTCCTCAGTCTCATGATACACTGCTCTCAGCACAGACTGCAGGATTACAGTAGCTGTGATCAGCTGTCTGACCTCGACCCTCCTGAGCTGATACACCTCTGACCTCAGACTCCTCTGTCAGTCTCCTCACAGTCTCATGATACACTGCTCTCAGCACAGACTGCAGAATTACAGTAGCTGTGATCAGCTGTCTGACCTCGACCCTCCTGAGCTGATACACCTCTGACCTCAGACTCTTCTGTCAGTCTCCTCACAGTCTCATGGTACACTGCTCTCAGCACAGACTGCAGAATTACAGTAGCTGTGATCAGCTGTCTGACCTCGACCCTCCTGAGCTGATACACCTCTGACCTCAGACTCTTCTGTCAGTCTCCTCAGTCTCATGATACACTGCTCTCAGCACAGACTGCAGGATTACAGTAGCTGTGATCAGCTGTCTGACCTCGACCCTCCTGAGCTGATACACCTCTGACCTCAGACTCTTCTGTCAGTCTCCTCACAGTCTCATGATACACTGCTCTCAGCACAGACTGCAGAATTACAGTAGCTGTGATCAGCTGTCTGACCTCGACCCTCCTGAGCTGATACACCTCTGACCTCAGACTCTTCTGTCAGTCTCCTCAGTCTCATGATACACTGCTCTCAGCACAGACTGCAGAATTACAGTAGCTGTGATCAGCTGTCTGACCTCGACCCTCCTGAGCTGATACACCTCTGACCTCAGACTCTTCTGTCAGTCTCCTCACAGTCTCATGATACACTGCTCTCAGCACAGACTGCAGAATTACAGTAGCTGTGATCAGCTGTCTGACCTCGACCCTCCTGAGCTGATACACCTCTGACCTCAGACTCTTCTGTCAGTCTCCTCAGTCTCATGGTACACTGCTCTCAGCACAGACTGCAGGATTACAGTAGCTGTGATCAGCTGTCTGACCTCGACCCTCCTGAGCTGATACACCTCTGACCTCAGACTCTTCTGTCAGTCTCCTCAGTCTCATGATACACTGCTCTCAGCACAGACTGCAGAATTACAGTAGCTGTGATCAGCTGTCTGACCTCGACCCTCCTGAGCTGATACACCTCTGACCTCAGACTCTTCTGTCAGTCTCCTCAGTCTCATGGCACACTGCTCTCAGCACAGACTGCAGGATTACAGTAGCTGTGATCAGCTGTCTGACCTCGACCCTCCTGAGCTGATACACCTCTGACCTCAGACTCTTCTGTCAGTCTCCTCACAGTTTCATGATACACTGCTCTCAGCACAGACTGCAGGATTACAGTAGCTGTGATCAGCTGTCTGACCTCGACCCTCCTGAGCTGATACACCTCTGACCTCAGACTCTTCTGTCAGTCTCCTCACAGTTTCATGATACACTGCTCTCAGCACAGACTGCAGGATTACAGTAGCTGTGATCAGCTGTCTGACCTCGACCCTCCTGAGCTGATACACCTCTGACCTCAGACTCTTCTGTCAGTCTCCTCACAGTCTCATGATACACTGCTCTCAGCACAGACTGCAGCATTACAGTAGCTGTGATCAGCTGTCTGACCTCGACCCTCCTGAGCTGATACACCTCTGACCTCAGACTCTTCTGTCAGTCTCCTCAGTCTCATGATACACTGCTCTCAGCACAGACTGCAGGATTACAGTAGCTGTGATCAGCTGTCTGACCTCGACCCTCCTGAGCTGATACACCTCTGACCTCAGACTCTTCTGTCAGTCTCCTCAGTCTCATGATACACTGCTCTCAGCACAGACTGCAGGATTACAGTAGCTGTGATCAGCTGTCTGACCTCGACCCTCCTGAGCTGATACACCTCTGACCTCAGACTCTTCTGTCAGTCTCCTCACAGTTTCATGATACACTGCTCTCAGCACAGACTGCAGGATTACAGTAGCTGTGATCAGCTGTCTGCCCTCGACCCTCCTGAGCTGATACACCTCTGACCTCAGACTCTTCTGTCAGTCTCCTCACAGTCTCATGATACACTGCTCTCAGCACAGACTGCAGAATTACAGTAGCTGTGATCAGCTGTCTGACCTCGACCCTCCTGAGCTGATACACCTCTGACCTCAGACTCTTCTGTCAGTCTCCTCACAGTCTCATGATACACTGATCTCAGCACAGACTGCAGGATTACAGTAGCTGTGATCAGCTGTCTGCCCTCGACCCTCCTGAGCGGAGGTGTACCCACAGTCATCAATCTGCATATGTCACAGGGTGCCACCGGTCCAACATCACGCGTCCTTCTCTTTCTTTTGACAGCTTGCACTTGCTCAAATTTGCTGTAACTATTTATTTTTCTTTTGCATTGCTCAGGTGTGAGATAAGCAAACAAACTTGGCACATAGTCGGGGTTTAATGGATTCACGCTCTTCTGACCTACAGGGGTAGAATGAGATATAGTGACACATTAATGAACAGTGTGTGACACTAACAGGATGGCTACACCGGGTAAGTGAAACGCTCCGTTCGCGACGCGCAAAAAATAGTTTTAGAAAACTAGTTTATTTATTTATTTATTTATGTTTGAACGTACGGTTGTAGTCAGTTCACTGATCATAGCAGAAGGTTACAGCAGACGCGAACGAACACTTCAGTTATGTGCCTGGTGTAGCCTCCCTGTAACTTTACGTTAGCTCTATCAGAAAGTAACGTTACTTGACCGAAAATCAAATAATGCAATATAGATGAGCAGAGATTAAATAATTGTGACTGATCTTACTTTGTGAATCACTGTCATCATCAACATTGTTATGTGGCATGTCATCTTATCTTATCGCAGGGTTGCTAACATAGCTAGCTAGCTAACTTACCCGAAATAAAGTGGTCATTGCACAGTCTGGAGTGTTCTGTGGGAGTCCACTGATCCCTTTTAATGGCAGCTAACCATTTATGTCTCCCTTTCAGTGTTTTTAGGAATATTATAAAACGTATGTCCCGTTTTTTCTTTACTTGCTGTTATCACAGCCCACGGCACAGCAGATAGAAGGCATATTTACTGTTTACTTCCGGTCCCTGGGCGGTCCTAAAGATGGCGCCGTCTTTAATGTGTGACGTCACAGGATATCCATGTATAAGCGAACTAAGCGGCTGCTTAAGGCCCCGCCGCCACTAGGGGGCCCCCGTGTAAAATCGTTGTCTTCCCTGGACTTGGAAATTTGACCGCAAAAATGAAACGAGTATATCCATGCAGAAAAAAGGAAAAAGAAAAAAAGGGAAAAAAAGGAGAAAAAAATCCCATTATAGTAGAGCTACTACTCTTAACGAAATCCACATTTTAAGCAGTTTTTACTGTAGAATTATTTTTGTATGAACTGCATGTAACGTGTAACAATGACACTTTAAAATGTAAAAAGTGTTACCTAGAGTTTTTATTAGATTTATGTATATATTTTATAACTAAACATTTTATATACACATTTGGCTAATGATTGTTCGCTGAAGTAGTGTTTTTGTAGTTGGAATATATAAAAAATAAATACTGACTCAAACTAGAATCTTTTGTAGAATTTTTAATCTCTTTGATACATCAATATAGAAGAATATGTTTAAAGGTCCCGTATTATGCCCCTTTTCACAAGATGTAAAATAAGTCTCTGATGTCCCCAGAGTGTGTATGTGAAGTTTCAGCTCAAAATACCCAACAGATCATTTTTTACAGCATGTTTAAATTGACATTTTTTGGGGCTCAGAAAAACAAGCTGTTTTAGTGTGTGCCCTTTAAATGCAAATGAGCTGCTGCTGCGCTGCACAGGGGGCGGAGCTTCATGAGCTCGCGCTCAGTCTCTCAGGACAATTTCATCTCACGGAATGATGATAATATCAGAAACTCTCAGTAACGGTGTTCATTTCGAGTCGGACAATAATGCCTACAGAGTCAGAGTGCTGTATAGAGATGAAACAGGTATAGTTTAGTAGTTTAATTACGGTTATTATAACGTATTTGTCATCTGCTTGTAGGCTATGTATCCATTATTTATTAATAGCCTACAAGTCTGCTGTCTGAATGATGATCAAACATATACTGATGAGTTTAATAAAGTTTATTGTACATCACACAAAAGATGAAGCGTCAGTTTTACTTCAGAAAATCACCGTAAGAGCTGAGTAAACAGTAAGTTATAAGAAGTGCGCAAGTAGCCAGTAGAGTTGAGGGAGTATTCCTGTGGGCGGAGGTTAGTCAAGAAACTGTTCTAGTGACGTCATTAAAGAAGGAAGTAGAGGGATGTAGTCCAAACGAGCCGTTCACTGTAGTCGACTTCTGTTAAATAAAATATCTCGCTTGGCATTGAACTTTGAGTTTTATAATTTTACAGATATTATTTATGCTCTAACAGCAACATTACACACTAACTAAAGTTTGAAACATGGGATCACAAAGAACGGGACCGTTAAATCACTTTAGAAGGAAGCAAAGAAATTACTGGTCCAACTTCTCCCTCTTTTTAAAGTGTGGAAAAGGGAAAAAGTTCAAAGATCGAGACTCCGGCAACACCTGTAGTAGGCCTATACAACAACTTTATTGAAGATTGTTTAATACTAAAGGTTTTAAGCTGCCTAGTGGAAAAAAAACAGTTAGTGCCGTTTTAAAATTTACAAAGCATTCAGACAGTAATAAAGTAGATGCAGAAATTTGGCAAATCTGTAATCTTTACTTTTACTGTTTCAGTGAGTGTACTTTAATAAGTAGTAAAATAACTGTGGGCAATCATGTTAAAGAGGTACAGATGAAATGTGTAAGGGTTAGATTGTACAGTTGCTGGTTTGCGGTGGCAATACTCCATTATTCACTGCAAGGCAGGGCCCCAAAATTATCCTGCTTAGGGCCCCCAGATTTACAGAGCCGGTGTGGTGAAGTATCGGGTCCGGCTGAAGAGATGGGTCCGGGCTTAGGACCCAAGCAATCCGATTGGCTCAAAGCTCGTTTTATGGGTAATCGCTTTAGTGCCTGGTTACAAATCATACAAAATCATTTTATTATAGAAGACGTTTGTACTACGTTATAACGAGTCATTAATGTATTTAATGTATTTTAAATTATACGTTTCATATACTAGTATTTAACCGAAGCAATAGATTGTGAAATTAAACATTTCTCGTTGTTAGTGTGTTTTTTAGTTAGCTTAGATAGTAGCATAGCATACAGCTAACGTTATCCGATGATCGTGCTATGAGCTTATACTGCACTGATACTGCCTTACCGTATTCACAGCCATTCGTAATGCAATTATAATTATGTCATTATTTTTTATCGCAATATGTTACAAGTACACTTTTATTTATTAAAAGAGCCATAAAATGTTTATTTGTGTATATTACTATTTTTCTTATTAACAGTTTAGACATTTAAATAAATTACAGAATGCTAGCTATGTTTTGTGGGAACAAATATTAATTGGTTGTCTAGCCTTGACTAAAGAACACTATAATACAATTATGGAATCACAATCTTAATGTAATTACAACCCTGTCTCTTTTTGTTAAATTTCAGTTTTATTGATCAATAATAGCAATTATGAAAGTATAAGTAGCCATACAAGTCAAGAAATAAAGTAATTAAACGATTCAGTCAAACATAAGTCAGCAGGCTACAACGTTAAAGATAAATAGCCAAAATAATTTAACGTTATATAAAGTTATGAAACTAAAACTTTGCCCTCAGCCAAAACGATTTGCCAGGGAACAAATTATAGATTAATGATATCAAAGATCGTCCCACAAGACGAATTATATCTCATGTTTAACCACTCCACTAGACTAGAGAGCAGCAGCAGCTCTAGCCGAGGTAAGGCTGTTCCAGAAGGGATACATGAGCGCTGAGCACCCGGTGATCCCTTGGATCTCACATCTCCGAAAACGTCAGATCAAATTTTTAAATAGGCGCCATTTGTATTAAACAAACAACATATTTGAGATTGAAACAACTACATTATCGACTGAAAAACTCTTAAAACTACATTTCGTGACACAATAACAGTAGTATTTTTAAATTTTGCGGTCTTTCTCCTGCTATTGACGCAACTTGAGATTTTAAATATTAGCTATAGAATATACACAATTTACATATACAATCTAAAATGTAATTTAATCTTACCTTGCATTAGAGCCCTGCATTTCAGCCCGAGCCCGACGGGCCCCGACTTTTTTACGCCCCTAGGGCCGGGCTTCGGGCCAATTTTCACGTCATAGGTAACACGCGGGCCGGGCCTCGGGCCTTTTTTGAGTTATCCTTCTTTTTATATTTTTAGACATTAATTAAAAAAAAATATATGAGAAGTTGACGTCGACGATAGAAAAACAAACATAGAAAGACATTTAATTACCTCATAACTTTCATAATCTTAATTACACTGATATGATTGACATGACAGTCTCACGCACGCGCACACACAAGTGGTTTCCCGTCAGCGCAACCAACGATTCACCTCATGTGCAAATAATGGAGAATATTAAGAGAAAAATCGCGAGTGATAGAAGAGAGGACTGGGTTAAAATCTTCCACTGTGGATGCTATTCTTTTTCTCCACGATGCTCTGTAAGAGACTGTTCTAACTTTTCGTTTGATTGGACTTTATTTTCCTTTAACTGTTGGAAACTTCTGATGTTTTTCGTTCGATTGGATTTTATTTTCGTTTAACTGTTGGAAACTACTGGAAAAAAAGAATGGCCATGTTCTGTGGTGCATTTTTCAGGTAAGATAACCTGCAAGTTTGTTTTTGATTTATTTAATTTAATTTGTTTAGATTGACTATTGCTCATTTTTGTGAGCGCTGTTGCGAGCAGCCTGAGCCTGCCTCAGTAGGCTATTTAAAAAAAAATTACTCACTGTGGTTTAATAAATAAACATTAAACTAACTGTCTGTGTGATATGCTTGAAGTGTTTTATATCTTTGGATTTTATTGTAGCTAAGTAAAGTATTAGCGTTGATTTGAGAGGCTAAATTGATCAAACATGTTTTACTCGCTGTTGGCTCGGCTTGCTTGGCTTTTTTTTTTTTAATGCTCCAAACGTTTGTCTAAATTAGCTTAATAAAGAAATGAAAAGAAAAGAAACATAACTAACAAAACGGACATATTTTAATGGCAGTCTGCCGCTGTGAGAAAAAAAAAAAAAAAAAAACGGGCTCGGGTCGGACTCGGGCTGATAATTCTGATGAGCTGTCGGACACGGGCCGGGCTCGGGCCTAGATTTGAGGCCCGTGCAGGGCTCTACCTTGCATATAGCAGCGGGATTTAGCATTCTACATAAAGCTACCACATAATAACACTAAAACAGCTCACGTTAGCTACAAGTTATCGCGAGAGCAGATTTAGATCAGGCATACTACTGGCATACTAATGGGGTCCTCAGCCCGGACCCATCTCTTCAGCCGGACCGGATACTTCACCACACCGGCCCTGCCTACAGTATTTTGTAAAAAAATCCAAGCTAGTATTACAGATTAGCTATGAATTGGTAGTTAGCATTGCATGCATGCAAAATACATCTATTTGTGTTAAAAAATCAATTTATTTACAAACTCATTTGATGTTACGCCATGTTTGGAAATGACATACAATACAAATATTTTCATTTCAAGCAATATTTACCTTGAGTTTTCTTCT
Organism: Squalius cephalus; assembly: GCF_949319135.1. Taxonomy (NCBI): domain Eukaryota; kingdom Metazoa; phylum Chordata; class Actinopteri; order Cypriniformes; family Leuciscidae; genus Squalius; species Squalius cephalus. Next base: position 1,270,186 of record NC_137139.1, read on the forward strand.
CCAAGTTGCTGAAGAAATTTAAAATCTCCTCCATGTCAGACATGTGCTGTGATGTCATTGTTCATCTCCATAGAAACTACCCAAACAATCTTTCAAAAAAACTTTTTAAAGGGACATTACAGCGTTGTGGTGGAAATGACGCAATACTGTGGGACAACTACATTTTGTATATAAAATCACATTAATAGTTGTCTGACCTTAAATACCTCAATTATGTTTTGATTCTTTTACTGATACTTTATTCACTCATACTAAAAAAAAAAAATAGATAAATCATTTTTTTTACACTTCTTTTTCATTATTGAATAGATGTTGTATTTCATACCGCCATCCGTTTTGTCACCAATGCTCCATATAATACCCACCACTGCAACCTCTATAGTTTAATTGGCTGGCCTTCATTACAGACCCGACGTCAAAAACATTGGTATCATTTCATCTACAAATGTCTACCGTGTAAAACCCCACCTTATCTAAGATCACTAATCTCTTGAGCTACCCCCTTTATGAACCTTCGTTCAAGCAGGTATATCACTTTGACTGCTACTAAAACCCGTACCTCCTTTGGCCGCCTTTCTTTCCAGTTCTCTGCTGTTAACGATTGGAATGCACTTCAAAAATCTCAGAAGCTTGAATCCATTGTCCCATTATCCACATTCAAATTATTATTATGACCGCCGCTAGCATAGCTAGCGAAAGCGGTCATATAGGGATTGTCAAAGGTTTTTTTTGTTTTGTTTTCGTCAATCTACTGAATTTTCCATCAACGATACCAGGGACACTGAAACACCGGGGAACATGAAATTTGGTGGGCATGTAGCCCACTAGACTTTTACAGAAAAATTTTGTTTGGTCCCCGGGGGCCACTCCCCCCAACCCCCCCCCCCCACCCCCCCCCCCCCCCCCCCGCGCGCTGGGCCCCCCCAAACCCAAAAAATGCAGTTTTTCCTAAATAACTACCTGAACCGTGGCACCGAGGATGAAGACATTTTTATGGTATGTTGCTCTTAAGGGCCCACATCAACCTAGCCCATAATCACTCATTTGTGATTTGCGCCCCTTCCCATAAAAAATGAAAATGCAATATTATTCTGCTTTAATCGCCCCTATCTTCAGTTGAGATGTTCAGAACTGCACCATATTTCATGTGTATGATTAACTTGACATCCTCTGGGGGTATGCTAAGTTTCGTAGAATTTCATCCATGGGGGGTATAAAATAAATTCATTTATGTGCACATTTAGTGACTGTACACTCATCGGCCTGTAGATGGTGCTGTTGAGCGAAGGGTTGCTGGTTTAGGATGATACTGTCACACACACACATGCAGGAATACAAACAAACGCAAGCATGCACACACACTGACATCCACACGCACAGACACACACCCATACACACACATACAAATCCACATGCACAGACACACACACACAAACACACACGTGCACACACATGTACGCACGCATACATACACGCACAGACACACACACACACAGACACACACATACACAAACACACACACATACACACACACACACAGACAGACATGCACATACTACTACTTTTTTTAGGTATCAGCCATATACCCGATTTACCAATACCCAATGTGTTATGCTTGGGCAGTATACTAATGAGGTGGGTGGGACATGTTTCATGTCATGTTAGACCACATCCTGAGAGTCTACGCTTTCAGAAAATATATAGTTTATATAGTTGAATCAGTTTTCTCTTCATGGTACAGACCAAAATGTATTATGTGTACACTTTCTTCACCTAAATCCATAAAATCCCATTAATTTCAATGGGACATTTACTTAAGTGTTCTACTAGGTACAGTGGGAATGAGTTTAATTTTGTTAACATTGTTTTTTTTAAAACTCTGGGACCAGGGCTACAAGATAAAACCACTTTTTTGGGGGAAATTTTTTTTTAATTTCAGTAAAACACAACAAACCCATGCCAAAGTCAGATGACGTTTTCACATTATGGATGTTGAGTGTCTAAACTAATGACTTTTGATATAAAACTTAAATAGTAATGGCAAATAATTACAAAACTCTAAATTATCCATGATCCACAGGAATACTCCAGACAGTCTTTTAAAATATACAACTTATATACATAAACACGCAATACAGCCAAATTGCTCCACGTCATTTATTTTTGTGGAAAGCCAGTGCAGGCCTGAGCGGCGGTCATATTTTGTACCGCCATGCGGTACATCTAGTTAGCAAACATATTGTCAGACCATTGTACATGCTAACCCGACTCACACTTTAGTCATTAATATATGTATTTGTACATTTTAATATATACCATGGCTGTCTTTATGTCTGTTTTTTTTTTTTTTTTTTTTTAATTCAGCAATGGTCACTTGCTATTCGACATTTGTCACTTTTCAAATTGTTCTAAGCATATTCAATTAGACAATATTACCTCTTATTAGACCTCTATATTTACAGTATTTCGTCTATTGATTGTATGGCATAGAGCAACGCCGTTTTATCTAATAATCATTATCTCAATATATTGACACCTTTTGTAATACTTGTATAAATTTGTAAATGTTTGATCTGTTTTGTCTTGTAATTACATGTGTAACTTTTGTACCTCAACGCTTTTATCTTGGCCAGGTCGCCATTGTAAATGAGAAAGTGTTCTCAATGTGCTTACCTGGGTAAATAAAGGTTAAATAAAAAAATAAAATAAATTGAAGATCAGAAGTCTGGGTGTGGGACAAGCACAAAACAGCAATATTTGCATGTATAATGATGTTTAAAAAGGTGAAAAAATCATCATAGACTATCGGTAAAAAGTTCCTAAAGTACTTTCATTGTAAATTTAACTATGAAAGTGTGAATTTTTATATATATATATATATATATATATAAACATGGACATTCATGATTGATCTCTATATTAAAATACCTCATAAAACAGAGCTTGAGCACACACAAAAAAACCATATTACAAGGACTTTAATGTCAAATATTTTCTACACTGTTGTTGAGTTTGTAAACTCACTATTTCGATCTTAAATATTTTTCCTCGAGTAACACAAAAAAATTAAAAACAACATCCAGAGTTAAAAGTATGATCCATCTCACCCGAATATTAGTTGAACACGATGTTGATTACATCTGTAGGCCGATTTGAGGCATTAAAACTCAGCATTTTGACTTAAAATAAATATTATCTCTCATGAGGAAAACAACATTCAACACGACGAACGAGGGTCGTGACGTCATCCGATGTCGTCGACACGAGGTGAACACGTTAAAATTAAAAACAGGTACAACACAAAAAATTAAAATGTATTTACACTCAAGTATGATGAGGCACAATCCTGGCTCCATGTAAGGATGGCTGACGCGAAACAGTCGTTCCGAAGCTTTGCGAGATCCCGAAGCGCAGATGTGTCGAAACACTGATCCGAAGCGTGATTCGAAACACCCATGTCACGTGACTATGACCAAACGAAGCCTCGAAGTGTTTCACTAAAGGCTTGTTCGACTTCATGCAGCTCTGCGCAGACCGATCGGCGGCTGACTTAAAGCAGTGCATGCCGGTTAGAAATTTTGTCCGACTTGATACAGCGCCGACGCCACGTGACTGTGACGTGTGCCATCAAAGTACCGCGAGAGCGATTCGAGAGTAGCCGGAGAACTCAGCCAGTGCAGCTTCTCAAGAGCGGCTGCACGAGGGCTGATGACGACACAGCTGTTCCACGATTGGCTGATGACGACACAGCTGTTCCACGATTGGCTGATGACGACACAGCTGTTCCACGATTGGCTGATGACGACACAGCTGTTCCACGATTGGCCGGATTCACTGCATGACAACGATCACGTGTGTTTCGTGTTTATTCGAACACCTTTAGTTCCTCTAAAGCTCTCAAATCAGTTTATTATAACAGTGAACACTCTTTTCATGTAGTTGCGATGTTATATTGTGTCATGTTTATCAAATTAAAACTGATAGCTTATCAGTAGCTTATGTTGAACTTTATTCTTGTTCAAACAGACGCTGTATGAAGCAGTACATAAAGTATTGAATGAAAATGTCTCTGAAACATCTATTATTTGGCAAATACTGCATTTATTTCACTTCAGCTGTGGTAAAGTATGCAAACACCACGTGAGCGGTCACCACGGGAACCAGAAAGTGTCCGACTTCACGTCTCCGTTTGCAGCTCCTCCCGCCTGCACACGGCTACTCTCGCCGATCGGGTGCATCCAGCCGCAGCCGATGTCCAACACACCTAAAGTGTTTCACCAGGTGTGGTCCGCCGAATCAGCGTTTTATTGACACGGTCGGGAACAGACCACACAATCGCACATCTGTATAAAAGTGAAATAAACGCATTTTGACCTCGTGGGTTTTTGTGAGAGGAGTTTGACTTTGAGGTAGCAGATTTTTGGTGATATAGTGACATATAGTGATATAGCGATTTGATTAGTTATAGGCAATTTAGGCTTACATTTAAATTTACACAACACATTGACTGATAGGCTAGAGACAGACAGAGTATACATATAGTGACACATTAATAGATACATAGATATAAATATATATAGACAGCTAGATTAATAGATAGATACATATATAGATAGATTACAGATACATATATAAATACATATATTATAGATACATACATACATATATAGATACATAGATTATAGATACATATCTAGATACATAGATAGATTCATAGATAGATAGATAGATTTGGATAGATAGATAAAATGGAGGCTCCCCAGAAGAGATGCCATACATCTGTGGTGTGGGAGCATTTCCGTTTAGAAACCCCAAATAAAGTGAGATGTGTGTATTGTGATCGCCAATAGCCTACTGCAACAATACATCATCCATGATGCGCCATTTGAGGAGCACTCATCCTGCCATTTTGCAGGGTGCAGAGGATGGCATTCCCCCTGTACCTCGGCCTGCTACTGACACTGCTGGGCCATCTAAGCAAGGTATGCATTGTTTGAAATATAACTATAATTGAAATATAATTACAACCTTTTGGGACACTGTTTATAAAGTCCATAGCCCTATGCCCTACAACCTAATGTCCCAATCACAACTGCCAATCATGTTAAAAATAGCATCAATGTGAATATAATATAATATAATATGATATAATATAATATAATATAATATAATATAATATAATATAATATTGTGTGAATATACATTTTATAGGTCTACATATGAGTACCCAATATACTGCAGCTGATGCCACAGTGGAAGTGAAAAAATACATCAACGATGCGTATTTGCCCAGAACTCATGATCCACTGACTTACTGGAAAGAGAGAGCAGTAATCTTTCCTCATTTGTATGTCCTTGCTAAAAAATATCTTTGTATGCCAGCAACAAGTGTCCCTTGTGAGAGGATTTTTTCAAAGGCTGGAGAAATTATCTGTAAAAAAAGAAATAGGCTAAGTCCTTCCACAGCAGAGAAATTAATATTTTTGAATAAAAATCTCTAAAAAAGTGAGACATTGTGGCTTGATTTATTTTATTAATATTCATTTTTCATGACCAAAATAACATTATGCACAGTGAGGAGCCTATAGGTTACAAGCTTCACATATTAGAAAATTATAATAATAAAAAAACAACACATTTTTTTAATGGCTCGTCAAGGTTGTTTCAGATCAACACCTGCAAGTGACCACTAGGTGTCACCGTTGAGACGGGTGTCGGATTGATTCGAAGCCTCGAAACAATATGGCACATTTGGTTCAACTGTTTCATTGCTTCACGAGGCCTCGATCTGGCCATCACTGGCTACATGTACATGATGCTACTCTTTGACCATTGTAAGAAGAATTAGATTTTATATCGCCATTTTTCCTCGTGAGCTTGTGAGTGTTGTTTCATTGCCTTTCCACTCTTGCTCGACCAAGTGCGCGAGGAGAGAGTGACCTAATTACCCAAAACATTGTGTAACTCTCTAATTACATCTATTTTCACAAGAATTATTTGACACATCTGTCCTTTTACTTATTTACTAACAATTCGCCGACTTGGAATTTAGTTTGAACTGTTTTAAGCTTGTTTTAGCCGATTTAGAAAAAAAACTTCTTTTTTTTTTTTCAACAACAGTCTACTTAACGGGGGCGCGCACAGCGTATACGTGCTCACACACTCTCACTTAACTCGCTGAACGAGCTGACGCAGATTAGACTTTTAGGCTGCGTTCCAGTCCAAAATTGTCATGCCCTTCACTCGCTAACTTCCCTCCGTCTCGTTCACTCGGATGTACGTCATTGCTTACGTTGCACGAGTGCCCACTACTGGCGGAAACTGCAATGGGCTGAACTGGAACGTCCTAAGCCCTTGATCACTTGGAATCAGCTAAAGAGTTGATTTATTATTTAAAAATTTTCCCTTTAAGAATTTGTTTAATGTAGCATCCAAATGTATAGGTGTGTGTCGGTTGTTTTAAATTAGACTCGCTCCCTCGGTCAAAATCGAGGGAACGAGGGTCTGTCCATCTAAAGTTCCCTCGCCCACTTCAGGAAGTGGAACGCACTTCAAAATGGCGGCGGGGATTCCCTCGAGGGGAAGTGCTTAGGAAAGTTCGCAAGTGCGTGTCTAAAAGTGGACTGGAACGCAGCACTGGTTATTGAAATATGTTCTTAGGGCAGCATTGCATCTTATTGGTTCTCTCAGTTGTCCAATCAGCGACAGCAGGAGGCGGGACATGGATTATTTGTTTTTTTTCCTCCGGACGCGGGAGACATCACGCTAAGGAGATCGTTGTAGTAACTGTTAAGGTAATGTTGTTTTTTATGTTGAACTTGAACTATATTAGATTATTACATTAAAATGTCGAGATAATTAAGTATTTGGATTTTAAGTTAAGGTAATGTTGTGTTTTATGTTGAACTACATTAGATTATTACATTAAAATGTCAAGATAATGAAGTATTTGGATTTTAAGTAAAGCTTGTTTTTCTATCGAGCTGTTATTTAACTAACGTTAGCTAACTTACGTTAACTAATGTAAGTAAGCTAACTCGCAACATTAGCTAGCTAGCTCTAAGAAAGGATAATAGCTAATGTTAGCTTATATTCTATTATAACTTTTACTCGCTATAATAGCAAGTTACGCTGCTATCATTGCACACTTTTGCTGTGGTATTGTTGCTGCTCCCAGGGCATTTTTTCATAGCTACATACAACAAAATGCTTAGCTGCTCTTTAGTGCATTTTTGATGCATATATTCTAATACTGGTCTTAGAGCACCATGTCGTATTTAAGTGCAACATTCATTTGCTGCTCTAAGGACATTTTTGCAGCATAAATTCTAATAGTGCCTCAGGGCACCTTACCGTATCTCCATGCAACATTCTAATACTGCTCTCAGGGCACTTTACCGTATCTCCATGCAACATTCTAATACTGCTCTCAGGGCACTTTACCGTATCTCCATGCAACATTCTAATACTGCTCTCAGGGCACCTTACCGTATCTCCATGCAACATTCTAATACTGCTCTCAGGGCACTTTACCGTATCTCCATGCAACATTCTAATACTGCTCTCAGGGCACTTTACCGTATCTCCATGCAACATTCATTTGCTGCTCTTAGCGCATTTTTGTTGCAGATATTATAATGCTGCTCTGAGGGCACCTTACCGTATCTCCATGCAACATTCTAATCCTGCTCTCAGGGCACCTTACCGTATCGCCATGCAACATTCTAATACTGCTCTCAGGGCACCTTACCGTATCTCCATGCAACATTCTAATACTGCCCTCAGGGCACCTTACCGTATCTCCATGCAACATTCTAATACTGCTCTCAGGGCACCTTACCGTATCTCCATGCAACATTCTAATACTGCTCTCAGGGCACCTTGCCGTATCTCCATGCAACATTCTAATACTGCTCTCAGGGCACTTTACCGTATCTCCATGCAACATTCTAATACTGCTCTCAGGGCACCTTACCGTATCTCCATGCAACATTCTAATACTGCTCTCAGGGCACTTTACCGTATCTCCATGCAACATTCTAATACTGCTCTCAGGGCACTTTACCGTATCTCCATGCAACATTCTAATACTGCTCTCAGGGCACTTTACCGTATCTCCATGCAACATTCTAATACTGCTCTCAGGGCACCTTACCGTATCTCCATGCAACATTCTAATACTGCTCTCAGGGCACTTTACCGTATCTCCATGCAACATTCTAATACTGCTCTCAGGGCACCTTACCGTATCTCCATGCAACATTCTAATACTGCTCTCAGGGCACCTTACCGTATCTCCATGCAACATTCTAATCCTGCTCTCAGGGCACCTTACCGTATCGCCATGCAACATTCTAATACTGCTCTCAGGGCACCTTACCGTATCTCCATGCAACATTCTAATACTGCCCTCAGGGCACCTTACCGTATCTCCATGCAACATTCTAATACTGCTCTCAGGGCACCTTACCGTATCTCCATGCAACATTCTAATACTGCTCTCAGGGCACTTTACCGTATCTCCATGCAACATTCTAATACTGCTCTCAGGGCACCTTACCGTATCTCCATGCAACATTCTAATACTGCTCTCAGGGCACCTTACCGTATCTCCATGCAACATTCTAATACTGCTCTCAGGGCACTTTACCGTATCTCCATGCAACATTCTAATACTGCTCTCAGGGCACTTTACCGTATCTCCATGCAACATTCTAATACTGCTCTCAGGGCACTTTACCGTATCTCCATGCAACATTCTAATACTGCTCTCAGGGCACCTTACCGTATCTCCATGCAACATTCTAATACTGCTCTCAGGGCACTTTACCGTATCTCCATGCAACATTCTAATACTGCTCTCAGGGCACCTTACCGTATCTCCATGCAACATTCTAATACTGCTCTCAGGGCACCTTACCGTATCTCCATGCAACATTCTAATACTGCTCTCAGGGCACCTTACCGTATCTCCATGCAACATTCTAATACTGCTCTCAGGGCACCTTACCGTATCTCCATGCAACATTCTAATACTGCTCTCAGGGCACTTTACCGTATCTCCATGCAACATTCTAATACTGCTCTCAGGGCACTTTACCGTATCTCCATGCAACATTCTAATACTGCTCTCAGGGCACCTTACCGTATCTCCATGCAACATTCTAATACTGCTCTCAGGGCACCTTACCGTATCTCCATGCAACATTCTAATACTGCTCTCAGGGCACTTTACCGTATCTCCATGCAACATTCTAATACTGCTCTCAGGGCACTTTACCGTATATCCATGCAACATTCTAATACTGCTCTCAGGGCACCTTACCGTATCTCCATGCAACATTCTAATACTGCTCTCAGGGCACTTTACCGTATCTCCATGCAACATTCTAATACTGCTCTCAGGGCACCTTACCGTATCTCCATGCAACATTCTAATACTGCTCTCAGGGCACCTTACCGTATCTCCATGCAACATTCTAATACTGCTCTCAGGGCACCTTACCGTATCTCCATGCAACATTCTAATACTGCTCTCAGGGCACTTTACCGTATCTCCATGCAACATTCTAATACTGCTCTCAGGGCACTTTACCGTATCTCCATGCAACATTCTAATACTGCTCTCAGGGCACCTTACCGTATCTCCATGCAACATTCTAATACTGCTCTCAGGGCACCTTACCGTATCTCCATGCAACATTCTAATACTGCTCTCAGGGCACTTTACCGTATCTCCATGCAACATTCTAATACTGCTCTCAGGGCACTTTACCGTATCTCCATGCAACATTGTAATACTGCTCTCAGGGCACCTTACCGTATCTCCATGCAACATTCTAATACTGCTCTCAGGGCACTTTACCGTATCTCCATGCAACATTCTAATACTGCTCTCAGGGCACCTTACCGTATCTCCATGCAACATTCTAATACTGCTCTCAGGGCACTTTACCGTATCTCCATGCAACATTCTAATACTGCTCTCAGGGCACTTTACCGTATCTCCATGCAACATTCTAATACTGCTCTCAGGGCACCTTACCGTATCTCCATGCAACATTCTAATACTGCTCTCAGGGCACCTTACCGTATCTCCATGCAACATTCTAATACTGCTCTCAGGGCACCTTACCGTATCTACATGCAACATTCTAATACTGCTCTCAGGGCACTTTACCGTATCTCCATGCAACATTCTAATACTGCTCTCAGGGCACTTTACCGTATCTCCATGCAACATTGTAATACTGCTCTCAGGGCACCTTACCGTATCTCCATGCAACATTCTAATACTGCTCTCAGGGCACTTTACCGTATCTCCATGCAACATTCTAATACTGCTCTCAGGGCACCTTACCGTATCTCCATGCAACATTCTAATACTGCTCTCAGGGCACTTTACCGTATCTCCATGCAACATTCTAATACTGCTCTCAGGGCACTTTACCGTATCTCCATGCAACATTCTAATACTGCTCTCAGGGCACTTTACCGTATCTCCATGCAACATTCTAATACTGCTCTCAGGGCACCTTACCGTATCTCCATGCAACATTCTAATACTGCTCTCAGGGCACTTTACCGTATCTCCATGCAACATTCTAACACTGCTCTCAGGGCACTTTACCGTATCTCCATGCAACATTCTAATACTGCTCTCAGGGCACCTTACCGTATCTCCATGCAACATTCTAATACTGCCCTCAGGGCACCTTACCGTATCTCCATGCAACATTCTAATACTGCTCTCAGGGCACTTTATCGTATCTCCATGCAACATTCTAAGGGCCTGCTCACATATCGCGTCTTTTGCGCGCGCAAGTTCGTTATTTCAAATGTAGCCGCGCGGTATGCGCGCTCATAATTTTGAGCGCTCGTTTTTTCCAAGCGCGTCCGCGCCGCATCGAGATAAAAACATCTCAACTTTTCAGAATGCCGCAAGCGCACCGCAGGTCACGTGACAAGAACCAAGCTTAGCAACGACAGACGCCTCCGAAGCGCAACCACCTCGAGCGCTTTGGAAAAAGGAGAACGCGGCGCGCCTAGCGTTTTCGACGCGTTTTTATGCGCGATATGTGAGCGCCGCCTAATACTGCCCTCAGGGCACCTTACCGTATCTCCATGCAACATTCTAATACTGCTCTCAGGGCACCTTACCGTATCTCCATGCAACATTCTAATACTGCCCTCAGGGCACCTTACCGTATCTCCATGCAACATTCTAATACTGCCCTCAGGGCACCTTACCGTATTTCCATGCAACATTCATTTGCTGCTCTTAGCGCATTTTTGTTGCAGATATTCTAATGCTGCTCTGAGGGCACCTTATGACATTAGATCTACAATTGGCTGCTCTAAGGACATTTTTCTGCGTCCTTACTCGCTCACATTCTAATACTCACATTCTAATACTGTTCTCAGGACACCTTGTAGTATGTGCATGAAACATGAATTGGCTGCTCTAAGGACATTTTCGCTGCAAGCATTCTAGTACTGCTCTCAGGGCACCTTATAATATCTACATACAACATTAATTGGCTGCTCTATGGGCATTAATGGCACACTTTCCTTTACTACTGCATCCCTACTCATACACATGCTAATACTGCTCTTAGAGCACCTTATAGTATCTAAATGGAACAACACAAATCTAAGGGCACTTCATATGCTACTTTCTGTGTAGTACTGAAATTTGCAAACATACAACTAGTTTTCTTCTAATCCGGTAACATTCAGGTATGCTGTGTCTATTTCTGAAATGTTTTGTAAAATTATTGTTTTCTTTCTTGTATTGTTTATATCAACTGCAGATTATGGAGCAGCTATGGATCGAAGGCATCCGAAGGAAACTGAGAATAGAAAAAGATTCCCGTGTTTCCACGGATATCAAAATTGTTCATGGGGACAAGAAAACAGAGTTTATGGAGAACTATGTAGAAGAACTACAGAAGAAAACAAAGACCTTTTTCTTGGCGGCAAAACAGAACAGCAAAAATGATTATTTCCATGCCTGTGAAAGAGGAAACAAACCAACAGGAAAAAGCATGGGCAAGGCATGTGAAACAAGGGCCAATTCCTGTGAAGCCTATGTGTCGTTTAAATTTATAGAGGAGACAGGTTTCACAGCAGTAGTAGTTCGGCAGCAATTAACACACACGGGACATGATTTGTCAAACCCTGAAGAGAGGAAGAAAAATGCAATTAATCCAGAATTGTTAGGATTTGTCGAGATATGGCTCACACAAGGTCTATCCATATCACAGATTGTCATAAAAAGTTGTGATTGGGCATGTAGTCTGGGTTACACCGACAAGCATGACAGGCGTTTCTTCCTAACTCCAGAAGATGTAAGGTTGGTAAAACGCCACCTCCGTATCTTCACTTTGCCGGACATCGATGATGCTGTGAGTGTGGAAAAGCTGGTGACGGGTGAACTGAAAGAAAATATTTGCTTTTTTCAACCTTTGACAAAAGACCAGCCACTGGTTATTGTTGTCCAGACACCACAACAGAAGGCTCTACTCCAAGAGAACCCCCACCCCATGGTTTTTATGGACGCCTCCTACAAAGGTTTGACATCATATGGGTATGCCCTGTATGCCCTTGTACTTGTCAATCAAACTGGAAGAGGAGTACCATTTGCATACCTAATAATGAGCCAGGAATCATCAGCAATACTTGAGCTTTGCTTGAACATGCTTTGTTCAAGCAATCCAAACTTTTACCCAAGGTGAGAACAGTTCTTTTCAAAAGCCCAATACCCATACAAGCACAAAGGAGTTGTAATACTGAGAGATAAATGAATACCTTTTGTAACTTAAACAATGGTCAATTTACTACATTTGCCTAGATGAAATTGTGATACTCCAATATTCTGCAATATTATTATCTGGAGTCTGGTCTTATTTTTCCTAGGTCAGTTATGATCGACAGAGACTTGAAAGAGCTCAATGCCATAAGAGAAGTTTTCCCCAAAACCAAAGTTCTCCTCTGTTGGTTTCATGTTCTCCAGGTACTGATTGCATTTAAGAAATGCACGAGTAGATACTTTGAACATTCTGTTTGGTTGTAAATAAATTGATTTACAATTTTCATATCATATGCCTGCTGTAGCTTCTGAAAAAACAATGTAGCCTCATTTACAGTGCCATATATTGTGTATTAAAGGCTGTACATCGCTGGGTTACATCAAGAGATGGTGGGAACCTGTCAACTGACAAAAGACACGTCGTCATTCATGCCATGACCTCAATGAAAGCTTGCATAACGGTAACTACGATAGATATATAAAATTGTATGTGTCTCAATATCTTCTATTACCCTTGTTTCGTCTGTGTTGGGTACTCTAAACTGGCAACCATAATATATGGTATGGTATGATTTCAGGAGGAAGATTTTGTGACAGTGTCCACTAGTGTGTGCAATGACCTTGATGCCCAGCTTGGCAGCAATCGAGTGACAACATACCTGAAGGTGCACTGGCTTCCACATGCAGCACTATGGGCCAATTTTGGACGACTGTTTGAGCACAACAGCAGTGACACCAACAACAAGGCAGAGAGGTAGTCAAAGATTAATAATCATGTTTTTTCAAACATTACAATGCATGATATAAAACAACAAAGTAACTCATGATCGGGAACATTTGGTTCCCTAGACGGCACATTTATCTTCTAATCTGCCACTGAACACAAATTTTCTGGTCACATTTGGAATTTTTTTTTTTTTTTTGTATTTACAAATTAAGTTATCATTTCCAAAGTTTCCAATATCACAATCCTATCTCCCCAACACTGAGTGAGTATTGTTTTCTCAATCTATGATTTACTCATACCAGTATATTATTGTTTTCCCCTTTTAGGTTTTTTCTGGCACTTAAATACCAGTTCCTAAGGGGAGAGGCAAACAGAAGAGTTGATCAACTTCTTCACTTGCTATGTGGTGATATTCAAAAATATTATTGGTAGGGCAAATTGTTATTGTGATGCTTATCACATTAATTTTGGTCACACCGTCTATTAGGATATTAATTCTGTAATGCCATTTGAGTAAGTGTTAAGTAAATTTGGTAATGTTATCTTTCAGATACTTGAAATTACTAATTCTATGTTCACAATACTGTCCTCTGTTACATGTCCTGCATGAATGGAATTAAATGAGAATTGAATTAATTAAAAATGATCAATTTCTGTGATTAAAAAGGTCAATACTATATTTCATTTTATACACAATAATGCCTGTTATCCTCAGACTAAATGCTCTTTTGTTAATGTAGCTACCTGGACGACTTGGCAGATGCAGGAAGACTGAGGGTCTCCTCGTCAGCATCAACATCTACAGCAGCCAAGAACACAGTGGGACAGCAGATCCTGATAAATGAGCAAGGAAAGTGCTCTGTGCAAACAGGGGCAGGCCCCAACTCAGATTCAACTTTGAACACTGTGGATCTAGTCAAGATGCAGTGTGACTGTGGATTGTATGATAAGGGAAATGTATGCACACATATTGTATCAGCATACACTGAAGCACAGAAATGTATTGATATTGCACAGCTACATGCTGACATGGCTAGAGATATTGTTGCCAAAAAACAGTACCACGTTGATGGTGATTTCATCACTGTTCACCCCACTGATGTAAGTGCCACATTTGTATTTACTGGTGACCCTGCCTTTTGTACCTGTGCTGTCAACAGTTACGGTCAAAAGTGTGTGTGCTTACATGTTGCTGACTGCCTGCAAACCACCAACAATTCACATTCTACATGTCCCACTACATGTCCCACTGCTGGAAGCGAAAATCTGTTTGTGCCAACAAATGTCAATGCACAAGTTCAACTTCAGTCTATGTTGACAGATTTACTGGAGTGGAGCAAATCAGAAAATTACATGTATAGTAGTGACCTGTACACTACAGTGAAGAGGGCACACACAGTGGCCTTCAATCGTTTTGGCATTGTGTCAAGAAAACGAAAAATACACGCACTTCATGCTTATCGCCAGCGGATAGAGCAAGCCAAACGAGAGCTTTACAAAAAACGCAAAACAAGAAGATACAAGCGCTAAATAATAATAATAAACAGATTTAACCAAAAAATATTGTTTAATTGCATTTTTTGCAGTGATTTAACAGTGAACAGTACAGTACATTGAACAGTTTGCAGCACATAGTGTAATTGTGTCAGAAATAGTGTCAATTTAGGGCACATTTTCCAACAAGGCACTCTCTGATGATCTGAAACACAACCTGGCATACTTGGGGTCCAAGTGTGTGTGTGACCTTTGAATACATGTCCATGTTGTCGCCCAACACTTGTTCGATTATGTCGAGTTCAGCACTGTAAACAAACAAAAGAAATCTCTGAGACAAGTTACATTATATACAGACAGTACAATTACGAATTGAGTGAAAGCACTGGCATAACAACATTATGCCAATTCAGAAGGAGAAAGACTTAAAAAGTGGAAGGAAAAAGATATCTGTATGCATATTTTACCTCAAGTCATGATCCTCTCTTCTGCAGCCTCGCTCAGCCAGCTGCTGGCCTATGATTTTGAAGGGTATTTCCTTGGTCAAATATCCTAGGTCTTTAGCAAGACCTTGGCACTCCTCTGTGACACAAAAGGAGCCAATGAGTAAATGAGACCTTAACATGTTACTAATGTAGTTTATATTTTAGTTACTAAACCGTTTGCATTTTGTTAAACTGTATGGCCATTGGCATTTGTTTGCCTATGCCTCATTCATTCACCTAGGCTACTTATGCCTCCAACATGGCTGACATTCTAAAACTTGCAGTTCTACAACCTTTGGTAGGAACACCTAATTCAATAATAAGGGAATCTGTTTGAATGTACACCTTTAAGAAATCGCCTAGTTCTGACTGCATATATGTTACCTTCAACTAGTTTGGTGCACATTGTAGTGTTTGAGCCATACGGACTCAGCTGCACCCCTGCCTCTTTCAACTCCCTTACAAGCTCCTTTTTTTCCCCTTTGCCTTCCTCAAATAAGTCACCATGAGGTGACCAGAGAATTTTTCTGGTGCAGAGCATCTCCTCTGCAGCTCCTCTACTGAAACAAAGTGCCTGTGCAATTATAACACATTATTTTTTTGTGAACATCAAAAACCAACATATCTGTAGACAAAGATCACCTATAAAACCATGAGGCTTAAGTGAACAACATCATATTGTTTGACAAATAAGCCATTACTCATTACTCTACATAGTTTGTACACAGCAAAAAGTCCAGTGTTAAATCAACTCTCCTGGGAGTTTATATGGCTCCAGAGTCAGTGTTAAAATATGAGTGTTAAATTAACACTCAAGAGTGTTGAAGTTAATGAGCTCATTAAGTGATTCATTGAGTGATGATTGACCAATATTGAAGACACCTGATGTTAGCAAGCAGAATCACCAAAGGAGAAAATCTAATTTTTTAAGACACCGTTATGGTGATCAGTGTTTGCTTTAGTTGGGCTCTTGACCCATAAACTGGTAACATTAGATTATCTTTGGCTGTTGTATGTGAGTTATAACTGCCAGATGAACAAAGAGAAAGTTGATCAGGTTTTGTTGGTTATGTTTTGACATCATAATTTCACCTGAATCACTGATCTTATTTAGAGTCTAATCTCTGACTTAAATGGATATTGTTGATTACAGCATCACTGTGATTCGACAGCATAAGATTTTTTTTCTAACTAGTCTAAAGGATTTCTTAAAAGTTGTTCTGATAAAACAAAATCTTTCTTTCAGGCACACACAGACATCAAGAATCAGTGTATGAATCTCAATATGGTGACAAACAGAATATTCAATTAGGAAACGGAAATTAGTAAGACAATTCAGATCATAATTTATTCATACCACAATGCATGATGGGAGCCATGAATGAGTTTTGATTGGTGGCACCCAGAATGCACTGCAACATGCTTTATTATTGTCACCATTGTTGAGATTCACAGGCTGATTATTGATGTCAGTGTGTCTAAATAAAATAATTTTTAAGTATTTTTATCAGAACAATTTTTAAGAAATATTTTGGATTATATTGATAATGATGAAAATCATATGTTGTAGAATCACAGGCTGCTGTAATCAACAAGGTAAACCTGACTCTCTAAATGAGAGTTGATATTCATGTCAAATTATAATTATCAAATTATAATCAACACCACCTGATCACCTTTCCTCTTTGTTCATCTGAGAGTTATAACTCAGATACAACAGCCAAATAAAATCTAAAGTTAATGCTTTATGGGTCGAGAGCCCAACTAAAGCAAACACTGATCACAATAACGGTGTCTTAAAAAATTAGATTTTCTCCTTTGGTGATTCTGCTTGCTAACATCAGGTGTCTTCAATATTGGCCAATCATCACTCAATGAATCACTTAATGAGCTCATTAACTTTAACACTCTTGAGTGTTAATTTAACACTCATGTTTTAACACTGACTCTGGAGCCATATAAACTCCCAGGAGAGTTAATTTAACACTGGAGTTTTTGCTGTGTAGTTTTACCTGTTTTTTGCATTAGTTGCATTAGGCACGTAACACACATGTTCTACTGATGTTATCTGCACTCTTGCCTCTATCAAGTCAATTTGTCATATAAAAAGGCACACCCACCCAATCCAACTCTAGTCGTAGCATTACCAACCTTTTAGCTTTCTTTGAAGACGCCACCTTCAACAGGCTGTCCACATAGAATCCATCTTCAATAAAGAATACATGAATATTAATTACAATAATTAACATGTTGTTAAATGTCATTTCAGTTCAGTGTCATTTCAATGTTAATAATGAAATATTTATTGGCACCTCTGTTGAAATTAGAGAGAAGAATGGTGCGCACATCCAAAAAAATCTAGAGATGCACCGATTGATCGGCTGGTGACCGGAATTGGCGATTTTCACGTGATCGGCCATGACCGGCGACCGGCCGGTCAGTCTGACATATGCCGATTTTATGCCGGTCAAATGCACTCGGGCACTGCATGATTAACATCGCTCAACATCAGCATCACACGTGCACACGGAACGCACATGTAGGAAACCTCGTGAATTACAGCTGTTTCACACCGCAAATGTCAGTGGCGCACAGAATAAGTATGTCTAGTGTGTTTTAACAAGAACTCCAGTATGTCAGAAAAGAAAACAAAGACTCAAAAATATTTGTAGAAGATTTACCCATTTAAACTTGTTTTCATTATTCAGTTTTGGTTGCAAGTATGGTTATGATTATAAAAAATAAATAAAGTAAACTAGCCAGAAATTATAGAAATATCTTATTTGTGTGTGCTGTAAAGTGATTAGAAAAAATGAAATCGGATTCGGCTAAAATCGGTATCGGCAGATCAAACTCAATGAGAAATCGGAAATCGGAATCGGCCTAGAAAATTGTAATCGGTGCATCTCTAAAAAAATCAATTGTATCAAAGTAGAAGAGGTGGTCTGCCCCCTGTTTATGCTCCAAAAGGAAATTTATTTACTTTAAAACAATGCAGCGTTTCAATCCCATCGGATCTTCATTAGGCATTGAAAACATGGGGTGAGACGGCCTATATCACATGACTGCACACTCACGTTCAAGTAGTCTTTGTACATCTGAATGTGTGCATGAGAAGAGGCGTGCGCAGCTGCTTTGTGTGTACGCAAGCTTTGTACATAAGTCCCATGCTCTTTTTAAATGCAGATACTAGAGATGATTAGTACTACAGGAATGAGACGTGGAATCGTGCATATACGTCAGCTGAATTGGAAATTGAGCTGTTGTTTCAACTGTCGATCACGGAGGCTACCTGTGCCTCTAAGAACCAATTGGGCAAACTGTACAGCCAATCAGACCAATGATACCAAAGACATTGGGCTTAACATGAGCATAGAACCAGTCTTGGTATCCATGCTGACCTGTAGAGCAAAATCCAAATAGCTCGCAGGGCAACATTATAATAATAAAGCTTCATTACAGACACAGGTCCATATAACACCACATAAAGTATAAATAGTATAGTGTATTCTGCTCCTTCTATACTCACTCGGACTACAAAATATCTTATTTGAGCCCAACTTTGTATATGTGTGTCAGCAAGTTAACAATCAGTCCATCCTATCCACCTTACATGTATAGATAGAATATAAAAGTACAGTATCATAATATTACATACCCTTTTTCTCCGATGCCTCCTTCTCCTCTTCCTCTGCATCTGATGTATCTGCATCATTTGAACAGACAGGAAGTCAAATTGACACAAATTTCAAATTTTATAAATAAAAATGATGATCCTGTATAACTCAACAGAACTAATTAATTGTTTACCTGCAACAACCTCCACCTTCGTTTTTGCTACTATTGACACATTAAAAAAAAAAGTTACTCTGAGGAAATAAAGGGATTTTAACATTTCTGAGATTTTAACTCTAAAATCTCAGAAATGCATGTTTTACCTTCAACTGCCTCTGCAGTCTCCGTCTCAGCTGTTTCTGCCTCTGTTAATACAATGAAAAGAATCTACATTGGAAATATGTGACATTCTCAAATTGTGATTTTCATTAAGTTTTTCAGTCACCTTTAACAGGGGTGCCTACAAATTTGTTGGGCGCTGTATGGAACATTAAATTGCTTGTGTAATGTAATGTGCATAAATAGAATATAAAATCCAGTATGTAAAGTACAGTATATAATATAAAGTACAGTATCATAATATTATATACAGGTACCCATTTTCTCCGATGCCTCCTTCTCCTCTTCCTCTGCATCTGATATATCTGCATCATTTGCACATAACAGACATGAAGTCAAATTGACACATTCAAATTTGTTGGGCGCTGTATGAAACATTACATTGCTTGTGTAATGTAACGTGCATAAATAGAATATAAAATACAGTATGTAAAGTACAGTATATAATATAAAGTACAGTATCATAATATTATATACAAGGACCAGTGACGGCTACTGGTCTGTCAGAGAGGGGAAGCTCATTTTCGGCCTACATCATAAAATTGTCTATTTATTTAAAAGTAAATTCTGCCCTACGCTCCTTTTCAAGGAAATGGTCTGTGACCCTGTCGTACCAACTAGGCGTCTTTTCAAGTGACTTGACCAGTGTCCTCTCAATGGCCAGCAGAGCTAGGCTGCTTAAACGGCCTTGGCCCATTGTGTTTCGGGTGTAGGACTTGAGCCGCTTTAAACAGGAGAAGCTCCTTTCTACACCTGCAGATGTAGCTCCAATTGTTGCCACTAATGAGAACAGTTTGTAAAGCTGAGGCATTGCACTGTCCAACTCCATGTCTTTAAGGAACACCAAGTAATCACACAGCTTTCCCCTGTTACCCTGCAAGTCCTGATCTGAATACAGGACTTGAAGTTCTGACCTCAGTCTTCCTGAATCAAAGTGATGGCCATAACTTTTCAGGACACTTTGGAAGGCCTCCTCTGGAAATGCTTGTCTCATGTCATCAAATTTCCCTGGATTGACTAATTCTAAGAAGAGCATGCTTTCCAAATTTGAAAAACGTCGAGGAATCTGCTCCAAGATGTTATCAAGGATGGCCATGTACAGATTTCTGTATCGCACTTGGGGATCCTGCAATTGGGTCAGACGGCGCTTTCTCATGGGCTCATCTCGTGGGTCTGATGTGAGATCTGCTGTTTTGGCATAAATGGCTTGGAAAGCCCCCTCTGACCTCTTCTCTTTGACAAATGCAAGAAGAGATTCAATTCTTTTCTTGCAGTAAAGAACATCCATCGCCCTCTGCTGGACAATATCAAAGACCACATCAGTCTCAGAGAAGATTTGTTCATATGTGTACAACATGAACACAAACTCAAAATCCTCCAGTTTCCTCACAAAGCCTTTGGCACAATCCAGTGTATCATCATCCATTGTTGTATCTGCAATGATGTTCTCAAATGTCTGCAGGAGGCCATCATAATTGTTTGCCACAGTGCTCACTATCCGTGATGTGAAATTCCATCGAGTAGGAGCGTTTCTGGGCAACCTTGAACAGCCTGCAGACTCCAGAAAAGATGTCCTCTTTGTGGATTTTGAAAAAAATGTGGCAAATCCAGAGAGTGATGCAAAAAAAATTCTGCACTCAGGCAAGCATTTAGCCCCCTGTGACAGCACCAGATTCAGTCTGTGTGCATAGCAATGCACAAACATTGCACTGGGGGCTATTGCTTTCACTTTGGCCTGCAGACCATTGAGATCTGAAGCCATGACAGCAGCCCCATCATAGGTCTGTGCCACAAGCTTATCCTTAAAATTGTAGCCCTGCATGTTCTCATTTAATATTTCAAAAACGGACTGGGCATCTCGCCCCCCAGAAACATAAAAAAAATCCAATAAAGCGCTCCTGAATTTTACCTGCACTATCCACATAGCGAACAATGACAGAGAGTTGGGCACGGCAGGATATATCAGTTGTTTCATCCACCTGCCATCCAAAAAAGGGAGCATCCTGAATTTCATCTCTGATCTGATCAGAAACGGTGGCTGCAAGAGCAGAGATCAAATCATTTTGAATAGTATGGGACATACCAGAAAACACAGTTGAGGACTCGAATTGTGTGGACAGGACAGAGTCATATTTAGCTAATGTTTCTGTGAACTCCCTGTAATTCCCCTTGTTGGATGATTCACTACTCTCATCATGTCCCCTAAATGACAGCTCCTGCCGGCCAAGCAAGGATGTCACATCAATAAGGCGGTTTAGGAAGGCCCTGTTTTGTTTGACTGTTTCATTATGTTTAGCCACTTGAATGCGAGCACCTTCATTTATTGCATGCTCAACCCTGATCTTGCCCATGCAACTTAATCTTGCACATGCACTCACATGTTCATTGCTCTTTTCATGTCTTTTATATGCCCTGTCAAAGTTAGACAGATCTCCAAACCCCACCTTTGACCAAACAACACATCCGTGAGATGGTTTCATCAAGAGGCATGGCCAGCAGTACATTTTATTTGTCACAGCACTTCCAGTCAGCCAGCTAACTTTGTCATACCAGGAGAGCTGAAAAGACCTGTTATTTTTCCCTATCTTTTGCACTAAATCAATCTTAGGTGTTGATCTGCCCTGCTGTTTAATTCTAAGTTTTTCCTCGTAAGGAACACTTTCAAATGGCTTCGCCAAAATCAGGTCGACAATATTAGCACTGTCTGCCATCGTGCGCAGTTTCACCCACGACGCTAGCCTAACGTTAGCCTACTATATGAATGAATGAATGAACGATCTAAAAAAAAATAAACTCTGTAAAACTGAAACAAGGAATGTGGTGTATAATTGTGTGAAATGTATGATGAAAATCAAGCAAATATCAAGAAATAGGTTGCAGCAGTTTTTATTTCGACTGAACTTGAGAAATCCGCGATGGGACTGAGCGCGAATAGCTTCAGCGATTCCTTATAGTACAGAATCGCTGTCAGTCAAAAGGAGATGCAGCCGTTTAACAGACCCTCCAATCATCACGCAGAAGCCCGGAGTCCGGGCCAGCCCACTCCCCATTCACCCCCAGAGACGCTGAGCGTCCGTGGGCGGGACATAATCGCAGCGTTTATCCAATGACCGTCTAGTTTCGAAGCACTGAAAAAAAACGTTCAAAGCAGCCCCATTGAAGTCAATGGACGCTGGGCTTCAATAGGGAAATGCACTGTCTGTGTCGCTACGGGAATGTATGAAAATGAGATCGAGTCAGCCGACCTGCTGTATGTAACTGATTCTGAACGAACTCGTCTTTGAGATGAACGTTTTCTAACGCATTTTTAGTCAATAAAATGTTAACACAATAGTACATATTTGACCATTCATTTTGTGACATTATAAGGGAAGCCGAGCTTCCCTTGCAGTCTTAAAGAAATCGCCACTGACAGGTACCCATTTTCTCCGATGCCTCCTTCTCCTCTTCCTCTGCATCTGATGTATCTGCATCATTTGCACGTAACAGACATGAAGTCAAATTGACACATTCAAATTTGTTGGGCGCTGTATGAAACATTACATTGCTAGTGTAATGTAACGTGCATAAATAGAATATAAAATACAGTATGTCTACCCACTGCAATCCAACTAACATCAGTAACAACGCTGGGGCCAACTAAGAGTAGCCTCCGTAAACAAACCCGTTTGTGTGTGTGTTGTCCTACCTGGTTTTGGACTCTTTTCTGTAGAGCAGAATGTGCATGTCTCCTGCAAAAGATTTTGCATGATAAATAGTTATGCCAAATACACATCAAACGATTCTTTTGTCACAGACCAGTCATGGGAGTCATTCAAATTAAGTCCCAGTCCCTGATGAGGTGGACTTTGGGTTATCAACACATCATGACACTTCACATGTGACCCCTCGTCATCACAGATTTAACTGCCTATTCACTCTTCACCCAAGGATTATGTTAATGACTCCCTAGACCAATCTGTGACAAAAGAATCGTCTGATGTGTACTTGGCTTTAATCTGACAGCAGAATGTTGCTTTAGATAAAATATCATTAGCACTTGCCTTTGTCTTCCCTGGCATCTTCTTGTAGCAGACTGTACAAATGGCTGAACTATCTGAAAAAACAAATGCTTTGTATAATACAATGATACTTTGGATAACACAAACACATTAAAAGCAACCATAACCTTCACATATTTCAAGAGCCATAACCAGTCCAAAGTATGACATCCTCCGAATTTACTAGTTAAAGCTACCACTCCAAATCATCAGTGACTTGAACTTAATGCAGGGAGCGACAGGTAGCCAGCAGAGCTCAATAAGGAGCACCCATACCGTACAAATGTATACTACTTACCAAGGGACTTAAACAACAAAGTCCCAAGTCTCTCCCGCTCTTGGAAGATGGGGAGGCATTGAAGGTGACCTTGGTGTCCCTGGAGGATCATTTCTGCAAACTAAAAGAGCAACAGAAAGTCTATTTTAATGAAATAACATCACTTATAATAACTGAACCTTATAGAGCAGGCAACAAATTGTTGTAAAAAAATGTCAATTTGGAAAAGGGACTATTACAAGAGAAAATGATGGTGCTCGTTTAATAATTATACTATCATGACTCCTGTATCATATGCTGAAGGTAGCACTGGTCCATGTCCAATATCCATTAATATTTGATCTGCAACTTTCATTCAAAATTGCTCTAGTTAAAGTGAAAACTAAAAATGTCTATATTTTCAAAAGACAACAGAAACATTATGCAGAAAATGACCAAATTGTACCATTATTGAGAACACTCCACATGAAACAGAGTCATTTTGCAAGTCATGGTCCCTGTTTATGAACTTCCAGGGCCTTTGGCAGCCTCTGCTAGCAGCAAATAAGCTGAAAGATTAGAGAATATAATTATGAAGGTCTCTACTGAGTTTTCATTACCTCATTTTATAGAGCAATACAAAAACCGTGTACCTCCAATTTTCGATGATTTGGGAGCAACGCTGTGGATGCTCCCCCAATGAGTCAATGTATGTAATAGTTCCCTCTTTCAAGTTGCAATGCTATCCGGAAGATGGGAAAACGTATGAGAAAGGTTTGAAGGGCAGTTTCAACCAATCTTGAAATGACTGTGTTGAAAATCATTGAAACTTTTAAAATGTCAAGCACTAACAGCTCAAACAACACAAATGAGAATGGCACGACAGCAACAATAATGATAACTAATGTGTGATGCTATTTTGCGCATAAGGACCATTTCACACCGGGAACGTGGCATGAACGTCGCGTATCTGTTGCGTGTCAGTTGCGTGGCAGCTGCGTGGCGTTTTCTATGTCTTTGCTTACCAGAAGCGTGTCTGATGCTCCACTGCGGCGGCCTCTCTGCCAATTTAAACGTTTTATATTGTTTTTTGAATGGAAACACTTCCAACACGCTTGCGTGAAAAATAGGCGTGAGTCCTATTCCTAGCATGCACGCGTTTGAGATGTGCGTGTCACGCAGGCGGTGTGCAAGGTCTAACCTGCTAAGATGGGAGCCGAAATAAAAACACGCCATGCAGCTGACACGCTGACACCATTCTCCCGGTGTGAAACGGGCCTAATAGTCTCTACATAACCTAACAGCAACCTACAAAGAGGGTCCAGTGGCACTCTCCCACCAAGTAGGGCCCGAAGACGACACTGGCTCCTTTAAGAATGTTTTTCTGACAGGAAATGAAGAAAACATTCATGAACAAACAAATAAACTTGACAGCCAATGTATTCTGTAGCACTGAACAATAACCTTAAACATGCACATAACTCTTACTTTTAGAAAATAAGTGCTCCTGGCCCTGGAGCTGCCTTCCAAAATCAGGCGCATAGCCTGGCTATTTATGGGCTCTGTCCCAGGCTGGCTCTAAGCGAGGGAGAGAAATGGTTTAAGTCATTAAATGATGTTATATCTATATTTGATGTATGTATATGTGTGTGTGTGTGAGAGAGAGAGAGAGAGAGAGAGAGATAGAGAGAGAGAGAGAGAGAGTATTATAAAGGTATGGGTTACCCTGCTGATTATGTAAAATAGGGCATCCATTACATGAGGAAGTAATACATAAACAAATATATAAACTACAATAAAATCACAATAGAGTCAAGGTGAAGTGAAAAGCTGACACAGCCTAGTGCTGTGCATAGCCTAGAAGGGGAAGAGAATAATTTTTGAAAAGAAATAGAAAATTACCTCATCTGGAAGTTCAGATGGGCCTACAAGGGCCTCCAAACTGCCCAGAAAGATTTTAAAAGGCCCAACTGTCCCAAGGACATCTTCATGATGAAGTCCTTGGGACTTCAGTGTTTCTAAGTCTGAATGGATAAAGAAATTAAGTCCCAAAATAGGTAACCTTACTTAGGCTAATGGCACAAATTTAATCCAATCAACTAGTACAAGTAGCATACAAAACTACTGTAAAGTAGTGTTGGCAATTCAGCAACTTAGTTTTTTTCTCTGGCGACTAGAATTCACATTTTATAGACTAGCAACTTTTTTGGCGATTTGTTCATGTTTTTTGTTGAGAAACATCAAAATATGTAGTCTAACTTCCCTACAGCGCTCTGTCTCAATTGCTTGTCTGCTAGTTAGTGATGTCACACCAGCCTGAAATGGGCAGCTAGAGCATATGGGCAACAGTTTTAGCCACATGTACTATGATGAGGCAAGTCAGGGGCCACATATTGTACAATTTAGACATAGCCTAGTTGTGTTGAGTTGAATGCCATGCCAATGATGTTTCATGTTACAGTAGCCCCAGCATTTCTCAGTATTTCACTGATTTTTGGTAGGCTACAGCCTCATCATGGGCCTATTACATAAATGTAATTGAAACACTCCAAGGGCTGCATCTGGCCCAGGACCTTATGTTGCCCATGTGTATGATCGTACTAAAAACACCAACTAAAAAAAGTACCGGTATGTGCTCTACCTGGTCAGATGTAAATATGCGAATTATGCAAAAAATATAATTATGTATGCAGATGATGCAAATGACTAACATAGATTAGGAAAACAATAGTATAAGAATAACTTACTGTTCATTTGGCTTGGTCCAAGTTTTCCAAACTAAACAAAAGACACAAATTAAAAACATGTATTTCTCCTGAAGCAGTAAATGGGATACTTATGACTACCCTTACCAAAAAAAAAGTATACTTCAAGTTCATTTTATTAAGTAAACTTCAGTAAAGTTCAAGTATATTTCCCAAATATACTTTACATAGCAAGTATACTTATACCAATGCACTAGTGGTATACTTATAAGTGTACTACTTTAATACTTCTTGGGACTAAATTGGCCCACTTTGTAGTATATAAAAGTAAAGTTTGAGTACACAAATAGTTTATATTTAAGTTTTATTTTGAACTGCAACTATACTATAAGTGAACTTATAGATATACTGCTAGTTTACTAGTTATATACTTCTAGCCCACTTTTTAGTTTATGAAAGTACACTTCTAAGTGTACTCTCAGTAAACTGGTTTAATAGTTTTTATACTGCAAGTATACTTGTAAGTTTTTTTTTTTTTTTTAAGTGAACTTAACATCATACTTATAGTTTACTATTTATATATTTTTTGGCACTTCAAAGTATACTAATAGAGATGTAAGTGCAAGTATAGGTCAAATATACTTGTACTTCTCTGTATACTTGTTAGTATAAGCCAAGTATACCTAAGTATCATTTTAAGTATATCTCTGATAAATGTATAAAAAGTAGACTGAAAGCATACTCTCTTATTCTTAGTTTATAATTAGTATACTAATAGCACACTTGAATAAACTTCTTTTTCGTAAGGGTACTTATGATTATGATACTTACAGTACATACCTGAGGCGAAAAAAAAATGCGCAAAGAGCAGCAAATGAATGTTGCATGGAGATACGGTAAGGTGCCCTGAGGGCAGTATTAGAATGTTGCATGGAGATACGGTAAGGTGCCCTGAGAGCAGTATTAGAATGTTGCATGGAGATACGGTAAGGTGCCCTGAGAGCAGTATTAGAATGCTGCATGGAGATACGGTAAGGTGCCCTGAGGGCAGTATTAGAATGTTGCATGGAGATACGGTAAGGTGCCCTGAGAGCAGTATTAGAATGTTGCATGGAGATACGGTAAGGTGCCCTGAGGGCAGTATTAGAATGTTGCATGGAGATACGGTAAGGTGCCCTGAGGGCAGTATTAGAATGTTGCATGGAGATACGGTAAAGTGCCCTGAGAGCAGTATTAGAATGTTGCATGGAGATACGGTAAGGTGCCCTGCGGGCAGTATTAGAATGTTGCATGGAGATACGGTAAAGTGCCTTGAGAGCAGTATTAGAATGCTGCATGGAGATACGGTAAGGTGCCCTGAGGGCAGTATTAGAATGTTGCATGGAGATACGGTAAAGTGCCCTGAGAGCAGTATTAGAATGTTGCATGGAGATACGGTAAAGTGCCCTGAGGGCAGTATTAGAATGTTGCATGGAGATACGGTAAGGTGCCCTGAAGGCAGTATTAGAATGTTGCATGGAGATACGGTAAGGTGCCCTGAGAGCAGTATTAGAATGCTGCATGGAGATACGGTAAGGTGCCCTGAGAGCAGTATTAGAATGCTGCATGGAGATACGGTAAGGTGCCCTGAGAGCAGTATTAGAATGTTGCATGGAGATACGGTAAGGTGCCCTGAGAGCAGTATTAGAATGCTGCATGGAGATATGGTAAGGTGCCCTGAGGGCAGTATTAGAATGTTGCATGGAGATACGGTAAGGTGCCCTGAGAGCAGTATTAGAATGCTGCATGGAGATACGATAAGGTGCCCTGAGGGCAGTATTAGAATGTTGCATGGAGATACGGTAAGGTGCCCTGAGAGCAGTATTAGAATGTTGCATGGAGATACGGTAAGGTGCCCTGAGGGCAGTATTAGAATGCTGCATGGAGATACGGTAAGGTGCCCTGAGGGCAGTATTAGAATGTTGCATGGAGATACGGTAAGGTGCCCTGAGAGCAGTATTAGAATGCTGCATGGAGATACGGTAAGGTGCCCTGAGGGCAGTATTAGAATGTTGCATGGAGATACGGTAAGGTGCCCTGAGAGCAGTTTTAGAATGCTGCATGGAGATACGGTAAAGTGCCCTGAGGGCAGTATTAGAATGCTGCATGGAGATACGGTAAGGTGCCCTGAGGGCAGTATTAGAATGCTGCATGGAGATACGGTAAAGTGCCCTGAGAGCAGTATTAGAATGTTGCATGGAGATACGGTAAGGTGCCCTGAGAGCAGTATTAGAATGTTGCATGGAGATACGGTAAGGTGCCCTGAGAGCAGGATTAGAATGTTGCATGGAGATACGGTAAGGTGCCCTGAGAGCAGTATTAGAATGTTGCATGGAGATACGGTAAAGTGCCCTGAGAGCAGTATTAGAATGTTGCATGGAGATACGGTAAAGTGCCCTGAGAGCAGTATTAGAATGCTGCATGGAGATACGGTAAGGTGCCCTGAGAGCAGTATTAGAATGCTGCATGGAGATACGGTAAGGTGCCCTGAGGGCAGTATTAGAATGTTGCATGGAGATACGGTAAAGTGCCCTGAGAGCAGTATTAGAATGTTGCATGGAGATAAGGTAAAGTGCCCTGAGGGCAGTATTAGAATGTTGCATGGAGATACGGTAAAGTGCCCTGAGAGCAGTATTAGAATGCTGCATGGAGATACGGTAAGGTGCCCTGAGAGCAGTATTAGAATGCTGCATGGAGATACGGTAAGGTGCCCTGAGGGCAGTATTAGAATGTTGCATGGAGATACGGTAAGGTGCCCTGAGAGCAGTATCAGAATGTTGCATGGAGATACGGTAAAGTGCCCTAAGAGCAGTATTAGAATGTTGCATGGAGATACGGTAAGGTGCCCTGAGAGCAGTATCAGAATGTTGCATGGAGATACGGTAAGGTGCCCAGAGAGCAGTATTAGAATGCTGCATGGAGATACGGTAAGGTGCCCTGAGGGCAGTATTAGAATGTTGCATGGAGATACGGTAAGGTGCCCTGAGAGCAGTATTAGAATGTTGCATGGAGATACGGTAAGGTGCCCTGAGGGCAGTATTAGAATGCTGCATGGAGATACGGTAAGGTGCCCTGAGGGCAGTATTAGAATGTTGCATGGAGATACGGTAAGGTGCCCTGAGAGCAGTATTAGAATGCTGCATGGAGATACGGTAAGGTGCCCTGAGGGCAGTATTAGAATGTTGCATGGAGATACGGTAAGGTGCCCTGAGAGCAGTTTTAGAATGCTGCATGGAGATACGGTAAAGTGCCCTGAGGGCAGTATTAGAATGCTGCATGGAGATACGGTAAGGTGCCCTGAGGGCAGTATTAGAATGCTGCATGGAGATACGGTAAAGTGCCCTGAGAGCAGTATTAGAATGTTGCATGGAGATACGGTAAGGTGCCCTGAGAGCAGTATTAGAATGTTGCATGGAGATACGGTAAGGTGCCCTGAGAGCAGGATTAGAATGTTGCATGGAGATACGGTAAGGTGCCCTGAGAGCAGTATTAGAATGTTGCATGGAGATACGGTAAAGTGCCCTGAGAGCAGTATTAGAATGTTGCATGGAGATACGGTAAAGTGCCCTGAGAGCAGTATTAGAATGCTGCATGGAGATACGGTAAAGTGCCCTGAGAGCAGTATTAGAATGCTGCATGGAGATACGGTAAGGTGCCCTGAGGGCAGTATTAGAATGCTGCATGGAGATACGGTAAGGTGCCCTGAGGGCAGTATTAGAATGTTGCATGGAGATACGATAAGGTGCCCTGAGAGCAGTATCAGAATGTTGCATGGAGATACGGTAAAGTGCCCTGAGAGCAGTATTAGAATGTTGCATGGAGATACGGTAAGGTGCCCTGAGAGCAGTATCAGAATGTTGCATGGAGATACGGTAAGGTGCCCAGAGAGCAGTATTAGAATGCTGCATGGAGATACGGTAAGGTGCCCTGAGGGCAGTATTAGAATGTTGCATGGAGATACGGTAAGGTGCCCTGAGAGCAGTATTAGAATGTTGCATGGAGATACGGTAAAGTGCCCTGAGAGCAGTATTAGAATGTTGCATGGAGATACGGTAAGGTGCCCTGAGAGCAGTATTAGAATGCTGCATGGAGATACGGTAAGGTGCCCTGAGGGCAGTATTAGAATGTTGCATGGAGATACGGTAAGGTGCCCTGAGAGCAGTATTAGAATGCTGCATGGAGATACGGTAAGGTGCCCTGAGGGCAGTATTAGAATGTTGCATGGAGATATGGTAAGGTGCCCTGAGAGCAGTATTAGAATGTTGCATGAAGATACGGTAAGGTGCCCTGAGAGCAGTATTAGAATGCTGCATGGAGATACCTGAGGGCAGTATTAGAATGTTGCATGGAGATACGGTAAAGTGCCCTGAGAGCAGTATTAGAATGTTGCATGGAGATACGGTAAGGTGCCCTGAGAGCAGTATTAGAATGCTGCATGGAGATACGGTAAGGTGCCCTGAGGGCAGTATTAGAATGTTGCATGGAGATCCGGTAAGGTGCCCTGAGGGCAGTATTAGAATGTTGCATGGAGATACGGTAAGGTGCCCTGAGGGCAGTATTAGAATGTTGCATGGAGATACGGTAAGGTGCCCTGAGGGCAGTATTAGAATGTTGCATGGAGATACGGTAAAGTGCCCTGAGAGCAGTATTAGAATGTTGCATGGAGATACGGTAAGGTGCCCTGAGGGCAGTATTAGAATGTTGCATGGAGATACGGTAAGGTGCCCTGAGGGCAGTATTAGAATGCTGCATGGAGATACGGTAAAGTGCCCTGAGGGTAGTATTAGAATTTTGCATGGAGATACGGTAAGGTGCCCTGAGAGCAGTATTAGAATGTTGCATGGAGATACGGTAAAGTGCCTTGAGAGCAGTATTAGAATGTTGCATGGAGATACGGTAAGGTGCCCTGAGAGCAGGATTAGAATGTTGCATGGAGATACGGTAAGGTGCCCTGAGGGCAGTATTAGAATGTTGCATGGAGATACGGTAAGGTGCCCTCAGAGCAGCATTATAATATCTGCAACAAAAATGCGCTAAGATCAGCAAATGAATGTTGCATGGAGATACGGTAAAGTGCCCTGAGAGCAGTATTAGAATGTTGCATGGAGATACGGTAAAGTGCCCTGAGAGCAGGATTAGAATGTTGCATGGAGATACGGTAAAGTGCCCTGAGAGCAGTATTAGAATGTTGCATGGAGATACGGTAAAGTGCCCTGAGAGAAGTATTAGAATGTTGCATGGAGATACGGTAAGGTGCCCTGAGAGCAGTATTAGAATGTTGCATGGAGATACGGTAAGGTGCCCTGAGATCAGTATTAGAATGTTGCATGTAGATACGGTGAAGTGCCCTGAGAGCAGTATTAGAATGTTGCATGTAGATACGGTAAGGTGCCCTGAGAGCAGTATTAGAATGTTGCATGGAGATACGGTAAAGTGCCCTGAGAGCAGGATTAGAATGTTGCATGGAGATACGGTAAGGTGCCCTGAGAGCAGTATTAGAATGTTGCATGTAGATACGGTAAAGTGCCCTGAGAGCAGTATTAGAATGTTGCATGTAGATACGGTAAGGTGCCCTGAGAGCAGTATTAGAATGTTGCATGGAGATACGGTAAAGTGCCCTGAGAGCAGGATTAGAATGTTGCATGGAGATACGGTAAAGTGCCCTGAGAGCAGTATTAGAATGTTGCATGGAGATACGGTAAAGTGCCGTGAGAGCAGTATTAGAATGTTGCATGGAGATACGGTAAGGTGCCCTGAGAGCAGTATTAGAATGTTGCATGGAGATACGGTAAAGTGCCCTGAGAGCAGGATTAGAATGTTGCATGGAGATACGGTAAGGTGCCCTGAGAGAAGTATTAGAATGTTGCATGGAGATACGGTAAGGTGCCCTGAGGGCAGTATTAGAATGTTGCATGGAGATACGGTAAGGTGCCCTGAGGGCAGTATTAGAATGTTGCATGGAGATACGGTAAGGTGCCCTGAGAGCAGTATTAGAATGTTGCATGGAGATACGGTAAGGTGCCCTGAGAGCAGTATTAGAATGTTGCATGGAAATACGGTAAGGTGCCCTGAGGGCAGTATTAGAATGTTGCATGGAGATACGGTAAGGTGCCCTGAGAGCAGTATTAGAATGTTGCATGGAGATACGGTAAAGTGCCCTGAGAGCAGGATTAGAATGTTGCATGGAGATACGGTAAGGTGCCCTGAGAGCAGTATTAGAATGTTGCATGGAGATACGGTAAAGTGCCCTGAGAGCAGGATTAGAATGTTGCATGGAGATACGGTAAGGTGCCCTGAGAGCAGTATTAGAATTTTGCATGGAAATACGGTAAAGTGCCGTGAGAGCAGTATTAGAATGTTGCATGGAGATACGGTAAGGTGCCCTGAGAGCAGTATTAGAATGTTGCATGGAGATACGGTAAAGTGCCCTGAGAGCAGGATTAGAATGTTGCATGGAGATACGGTAAGGTGCCCTGAGAGCAGTATTAGAATGTTGCATGGAGATACGGTAAAGTGCCCTGAGAGCAGGATTAGAATGTTGCATGGAGATACGGTAAGGTGCCCTGAGAGCAGTATTAGAATGTTGCATGGAGATACGGTAAAGTGCCCTGAGAGCAGGATTAGAATGTTGCATGGAGATACGGTAAGGTGCCCTGAGAGCAGTATTAGAATGTTGCATGGAGATACGGTAAAGTGCCCTGAGAGCAGGATTAGAATGTTGCATGGAGATACGGTAAAGTGCCCTGAGAGAAGTATTAGAATGTTGCATGTAGATAAGGTAAGGTGCCCTGAGAGCAGTATTAGAATGTTGCATGGAGATACGGTAAGGTGCCCTGAGAGCAGTATTAGAATGTTGCATGTAGATACGGTAAAGTGCCCTGAGAGCAGTATTAGAATGTTGCATGGAGATACGATAAAGTGCCCTGAGAGCAGTATTAGAATGTTGCATGGAGATACGGTAAGTTGCCCTGAGAGCAGTGTTAGAATGTTGCATGGAGATACGGTAAGGTGCCCTGAGAGCAGTATTAGAATGTTGCATGGAGATACGGTAAGGTGCCCTGAGGCACTATTAGAATTTATGCAGCAAAAATGTCCTTAGAGCAGCAAATGAATGTTGCACTTAAATACGACATGGTGCTCTAAGACCAGTATTAGAATATATGCATCAAAAATGCACTAAAGAGCAGCTAAGCATTTTGTTGTATGTAGCTATGAAAAAATGCCCTGGGAGCAGCAACAATACCACAGCAAAAGTGTGCAATGACAGCAGCGTAACTTGCTATAATAGCGAGTAAAAGTTATAATAGAATATAAGCTAACATTAGCTATTATCCTTTCTTAGAGCTAGCTAGCTAATGTTGCGAGTTAGCTTACTTACATTAGTTAACGTAAGTTAGCTAACGTTAGTTAAATAACAGCTCGATAGAAAAACAAGCTTTACTTAAAGTCCAAATACTTCATTATCTTGACATTTTAATGTAATAATTTAATATAGTTCAACATAAAACACAACATTACCTTAACTTAAAATCCAAATACTTCATTATCTTGACATTTTAATGTAATAATCTAATGTAGTTCAACATAAAACACATTACCTTAACTTAAAATCCAAATACTTAATTATCTCGACATTTTAATGTAATAATCTAATATAGTTCAAGTTCAACATAAAAAACAACATTACCTTAACAGTTACTACAACGATCTCCTTAGGTGATGTCTCCCGCGTCCGGAGGAAAAAAAAATCAAATAATCCATGTCCCGCCTCCTGCTGTCGCTGATTGGACAACTGAGAGAACCAATAAGATGCAATGCTGCCCTAAGAACATATTTCAATAACTAAAAGTCTAATCTGCCGAGCTGACACGGGGATCGCGCTGCAGTATCACAAATACAAAAAGAACACTATTTAAAACAAATTAACTGCAAAGATAAATTATATATTATAAAATATTATCTTATTGTATAAATATATAATATATTTCCTCTTCTTTTTCTTTTTGTTCATATTTACAACAACAGTTGGGCTCACACTGGCATCCCAGCTAGCAAAAATTGTGCGGGCCGAAAGCGGCCCGATTAAGGCTAGAACACTCGGCCGATCCTCGGCATGAATCTAGGCCCGATTGCTCTGCGAGCGCTCGGTTTTAACGCGGCCCGATTAAGGCTAAAGACACTCGGCCGAGCGCTCGGTTTTAACGCGGCCCGATTGCGGAACCCCGAGTGAGAGGACATAAGCTCGCCTCCAATCCCATTCCTTATTTGGGCTTATTTAAACTATTGATTTCCATTCATGTCAGGTTAATACTAAAATTGCTGAGCAGCCGTTATTAATGCAAGATAAACAGTAAGTAAAACAGCACAAGGAAGACAGGTTTCATGTTTAATGCATTTTTTAATTGGACCACACTACAAAAATAGGATAAACACTTTTAATTACAGATTTGAATAGAATAGAAATAATATCACAGCATTAATGTAGAATCAAGGAGTTCAAATACCATTTTCCAATATCAACATTTTTAACTTTGAAACATTTAATTCTGGCCCACCGCGTTTCTGACTTTTGTCTGCGTTGTCTGCCTGTTCTCCCTCTGGCTTCGGCCAGCGTCCCTATCAGAGGCTAGCCACAGACACCTGGTGATGAGCAGCTCGGTTTCCTCTTCTGCAGAATCTTCAGGGCATTGCGGCGGACTGCATCTGAGAAAAACACACGATAGAAGAGGGCAGCATGACCACGTGATGTTACTCAGCAACCACCAAAACTTAATGTGGATGCAGGGCTCTACACTTACATTTCTTTTTCATTTAAAAAGTTTAGGAGCACAATCAAAAATTTAGGAGCACCTTCTGATCAATGACAAATTAACCTTCCCATTATAAGGCGATATTTGATAAAATTACTTGCCGGGGCATTTTTTTTTTTTTAAAAGCGCATATTCTTAACTAAATCACAGCCTTTGTGATTTCATGATAGCACTATGGTATATTATGATTGTAAATGATTTTAAATCGATCGCGTAGCCTTAGAAACGGTGTAATAATGTTATTCATGGATTCTCGTCTGTGGAATGCGCCACTTCCGGTATTTTGCCGGTTACTCAACACGAGTAAATTGCAATTGAGGATTTTTTTCAATCGAGTGCTCGACTTTAATCGAGGAATCGTTACAGCCCTAGTTTCAATGGAGGGTGCACCCATAGAACCTGATCAGGTCAGTCACACTGGTGCTCCTAAATACTTTGTCACTGTCACAGCCAGTAAAATAAATAAATAAATAAATAAATAAATAAATAAATAAATAAATAAATAGGTTGCACTGTAGAGCCCTGGGATGTCACCACAGTGCAGTTATCCAGCACTGACACTCACCCAGAACCACACTTTTAATGAGTCTCGCCAGCGAAGTGTTCATTGCTCTTTTCAGGACCCGCCCCACAGTGTCTTTAAGAGTCATGCCTCCGACCATTCCAAGGAGAACAGTCTGAAACAAAGACATGTACCTTGTTAGTTATTTAAGGAATATAGCATGAGTGAGAGTGGGGACTGACTTTTAGGAATGATCTGATTAATGCGTAATTTAACCCCCTGAGGTCGGCAATCACGCCGGCGTGATCTGCTCGTTTTTTTTATATATCAGTGCAAAATACTCTGTTGATTTTGATTTTACATACTTGTATTGTACATCATTCAAAACTGTTAAATGTCTTCTTTTATTTGTGTACACTCATAATAAAAACAAAATGTTGTGTTTTTCGTAAAACAAAGAAAATAAACATGATGTGCGTTCTGCCGTCTCTCTCAATGTGAAACTCATTCTGAAACGCGACAGAAAATGACCTGTAACTCAGCGAATGTTTGTCACACAGACTTGAAACGCATGTCTATACAACGCTTGGAATCTCTATTTTTAAAGTATGTAAATTATATAAAAAACAAATATTCTATTTTTAAGTAATCCATACGAAAGCAGCGGCATGTACAGTTTCTCAAACGCGTCCTCATTAAATTTAATTTGAACACGCCTACGAGCGCACGAGCGATTGACATGCAAATGATCCATGCGGAGAAACGCAGACCTGTAAACGCCCTCATCACCTCAAAACAAAGAAGCAGAGACTTCGTAACTTCGTTGTGTATCTTTGGGTTATGTTGTGTTGTATATATATATATATATATATATATATATATATGTGTGTGTGTGTGTGTGTTTGAAAGACGCGCCAGAGCTTACATTGGATTTAGGCTACCTCAGAAGAAGAAGAACGCGATTTGAAGACAAGAAAGATTTAAGGTAAGAAATTTTTACATATTAGTTTGTTATTGTTGCATAAATGTCACATTGCAGTTGAACTGTTGCTAGATATATGGGGAATATTATAATATTTAGACCCGTGTTTACTGTTAAGCCTACTGTGTTTGTGGATATCTGGTCAAACGTAGATATGTATGGTAACCATAATGTTTTATATTTGAGCGCGATCGCGTTTGAATGTATCAGATTTTGCAGCACGATCGCGTTTGAATGTATCATTTGAAAATTTGAAAAGCAAAACACACCAAACGGCTTCATGTTTTTACTATTATCTCATTTCATATCATCATAACGAATGGAAACATTTGAAGTAACATGATAATCAATATATTTTTCTCTAGCTTGGTTGTTACTGAAATATTTTGGAAGATTTATACTGCTATCTATTGTTATTATTATTTTACCCAGCACTGCGCATAGCTTATGCCTACAAGGCACAACAAACCTTGTGTTCATTATATTATATATTGTTGGAAACATTTGATTGTGTGTGTGTGTGTGTGTGTATTTTGTGAATTTTAAAAAGCAATTTTAACCAGAAAAATCTAATATTTATTTGCAAAATCGTGCAGGCCTTTCTCTTGATATCAGTATGTTCACTTTTTTTTCAGGGCCCAGATGCCACTGAGTCCTGCCGACTTCAACATTCACATGAGTCTCTGGAACATGAACATGGTAAAGTGAAAATCAAACACCTTGGAAACACCTTGTGTATCTTTGGGTTATGTTGTGTTGTAAATAAATCCAAACAATTTAAAAGCCATTCTTTTTTAAATCTCCTCATTTACAGTATTGTGCAAGGTTGCTCAGAATGACAGGGCTATTAGGAGCTATATTAGGATAGCTCCTAATAGGGCCGTTGGGGAGGTTCTTTGTCTTTCTCAGGTGAGAAAAGCTTACATATTAATGAGCTCTCGCATAAGGCTTTTTCACACAAAACACGTCGTAAAATTTTTAAATCAATATATTGTCTTATCTGAATGAGCAGTCAGGGTGATTTTCACATAGTTTTGCAGCAAATATTCTAGGCTACGTCATACAATTTTCAAAAGTCTTGTGAAGAAATAATCAGTATGGGTTTCATGGCGGCCTTATTTCAGTGAGAATTTTTTTTTGTATTTTCACAAACCACGCATAAATGTCATTATCTCAAAACTACAAACTTTTACATACATGCTGTTGATATATTGTTGTAGCAGAGTTTGTGCTGAATACAGTTTAATTAGACTTTAGCCATGAAAATGTCACAAGTAACAGAAATAACCAGAAATGTCAGAGCATGTCAGAACACCTCCAGGGCCCAGAAAACAGCTCAGACCTCAGAGGGTTAACACCAAATTCTTCTCCTCCTCTGGATTCTTTAATGTCTCCTCCAAACATTGTAGCTCCTCAATAGTTGAAAGTGGGAGCCCAAAATGTGTTGGGTCTGGAATGAAGTCTGGAGCTGCTGGAGATTTGTAGGAGCTGCATCAGGATGAGCAACTGCTGCTCTCTGATAGAATCAAGCTGGATGAGGATCTCCTTAGCAATTGCTGTAAGTAGTGATGTAGTACTCGAGTCCGGTCTCGAGACCGATTTCTGCTTTCTCGGACTCGACTCGGACTTGTTCTTACAAAGACTCGGTCTTGACTCGGACTCGACCCTTCAAAGACTCGGTCTTGACTCGGACTCGGCATAGGCGGTCTCGTCCCATCACTAGTCCACTAGAATACATACCACTAGAAAATTTTAATTGACTGTTCGCAAAGACCCGCCCCCCTTAGTTACTGTCGCTATGTCCGACAAGCTACGCCGTTCTCACGCCACACCATGTTCTCACGCAGTGAAAAATACATCGCGGAGCAGAGAGGAGACTGACAACACGCTGACAGACAGGACAGACCAGGTTACTTTTCGGTTACTTTTGATATTAAACATATTAAACAAAGTCTCGCCTTTCAAATTTGGTCATTTTTTAAAAGAAATTTAAACAATAAATACCGTTTTGTGGCTCTTAAATGTGTCGTGACAGATCGCTGTACAGCATCAGTTAAAGCTGCTCGTGAACCGATCATCTCTTCCTTCTAGTTAATTTATAGCCTCAAATAAACATGAACAAACATAAGAAGCAATGTTGTTTTAACCACGGCGTCACTACACTCCGTGTTTCAAGTTCAAATCCTCCCATGTTAACCAACGGACTCGGTCTCGACTCGGACTCGACCCTTCAAAGACTCGGTCTTGACTCGGACTCGACTGAATTTGAAAACCAACGGACTCGGTCTCGACTCGGACTCGACCCTTCAAAGACTCGGTCTTGACTCGGCATAGGCGGTCTCGTCCCCATCACTAGCTGTAAGACACAAGAAAAAGCAGGCATAGCAGATTAGTAGCAAAACATTGTACGTAGATATGTCAGAGTAAACCGAGAGAGATCACTTTGTAGAAGTCCTACCTGTAGGCACAGCCTCCTGAGAAGACCTGTCTTTTGTGTCTTCCATGGTGTTGCTTTCCATGGTTGTGTTGACATTCCTGCCTTTATAACTGAGGGGATTATAATCAGAGGAAGGTTAAGTTTAAAATAAAAATGTTGAATGTAATATATTTTTCTCCTGGTCCTTATTTTAAATAGGTCATAAAAAAATATCAATATTATCGATATCGACCGATATGAAACGCTTACATCATGATACAGTTTTCAGCCATATTGTCCAGCCCTAATGAAGGTAACGTTAGCTAATAAACTTTTCAAACCTGCCTACAGACCACATTTAGCCAAAGGTTATGTTGATGTTAGCTATAAAGTGTGATTTCAGTTTGCGCCATAAAAGTACAACTAGAGAGGCCAATTCACACCGCAGACAAACGCCAGCAAACACCAACAAAAAAAGTCGCCAACAAAAGTTGGCCGTTGTATTCAGAATGTTATGAAAAATAAGTGTCATGTTCGCACTGCCCCAACAGGCACCGACAAACTCAAGCACCCAAGGAAAAACACGAGATATCCATTCATTTTAACCAATACAAGTAAAAGATTGCAGCTTTCAGACACAACTTTCTTCTCGTTTTATATTGTTAAATGTCGAGAGTGCATCTGTTACAGGCCCCTGTGCAAAAAGCCATTAAATGCACTTCACGACGTCATGTCACAGCGTTCACAAAATGGCGGACGGTCTGCACATAGATCTTCACAACCCAGAACATTAATACACAAAATATTTGCAGCATGAACATATACATCGGAATTACAGGACTCGTGTGCATATTAAGTTGCTGTATACCTGTAAAACCAGGAGCAAACGTGTCAGCGTAATCATAATCCCCAGGAACTGTGAGGTCGCCGGCGCAGCTGCTCCTCTACCGTTATAACCCCTAATTTCCACCAAATGCGGAACGGCTGCGGATCCGCTCCGGAACGGCGGCGGAGTCAATAGGTTTCCATTAAAGTCAATGTGTGTATTTTCACTGACTGCGGAACGGCTGCGTTCCGACTCCGGCGATCCGCAGCCCTCCGGAGCAGATACGCAGAGCTTCTATTTTTGCCGGATGCCGGAGAGCTCCGCAGCAATTCAGCACTTATATCGCGCGATCATACGTGAATTCGCGAGATCTCGTGGGTCCTCCTGACAGCTGTTAGTCATGGCCGCAGCCGTTCCGCAACAAATCCGGACCTGGTGGGTATTGAAGGACAGCGGAGCACGGAGCCGACACGCAGCGGAGCCGTCACGCTGCCGTTCCGCAGTTGGTGGAAATCCGGGGTTAGAGTCCTCAGTTCATTTTCATAATAAGAGTCCCGATCTCACTCAGCAACAGACATGACCCAGCTTTCAGCAGACCAAAGTCCCACATCATTCCTCTATTTACACAAGTAAAATAAAAATGTTCTTACAGGATCAAAATGTGCACATAGGACAAAACGTGTTTGTTGGCGTTTGTCTGTGCGGTATGAATTGGCCTTAAGCCAGCTAACATTTGTTCCACTTTATTTTCTTCCACAGATCAAAGACTGTGCTCGTAAATATTATTCACGTAAATTGCATTCAGTAAAAATGGTGTCTAGACTAGCGACTAATTCTTTGCCAACTAGCAGAACGGAAATATGAGCTGCTAGCGCAAAAACAGCGCAGCTAGTCAAAGTTAGCTTCATTCGCGCCATAAAAATAGCTTTCATATTACCCCCATTTGCACTACTTTACTCAGACAAAATTATATTGTTGTCCTAATTAATAGAATTCGAGTTCTGAATTCTTTCTTTTCGTTTCATCTAGGGAAGCACTGTCAAATGAACATGAACAAAGTTTAAACGGATCGATAATAATCAACATTTAATCAGCAACAGTTAGAAATGTAGGATGTTAAGGGAACTCGATTGAAACTATGCTCGGCGTGAAATGTTGATGCTTTTTAAGGAAATTAAACACAAGACTTACCTCAAGTTCACTGTAATGACGCAGGATCGAAAAGGGATGATTTTAAGTCAGGCGTTGAGTTTTATCTCACCGAAAGTTGTGCACACGTCACTCAGTGCTGACGCTTGCAGCAACTGTTGAAATGGGCTTCATACCGGTGAACGCATCTGAGCCGAGCGCCCAGAGTTTAACCGTCACTGCTGGTAAACATTTGAAATAGCCAGTAAAATTAATTTTAGACTCATGTTGCTAACAAGAGTACTGCATGTAGCTGCATGTAGGCTACACATCCCATCAACCCAAGTAAACACAGGATAGTCTACATCTTAAAAATTATGTTGGCCGGTAGAAAAAATCTTTTGGCCGGCATTTTGTTTCTGTTACCCACCATTGGTAAACGAGCTAAAAGTTAACAAAGTTGTATGTATGCCTGCCTGCAGGTGGCAAAGTGACTCGGCCTTATTGCGGTTGCCACTACTCAGCCGATGCGCGACTGCAATCACCGTGACTGTGCGAGTGATGTCCATGCATGTTTAAAATACACGTAAAGAATCTTCATGGCAACTAAATATTTTTGCTATGGTTATAAATATTAAAGAATGCTCTGTGCAAAATGACACGATTATTATTATTATTTACCGCAGATATTTTGTTTTGGACAACGACATTCGACAAGTAGCCTATAACATCCTAAGATACAGTCAGGAATTTACGTCAATTTTAAAATAATTTTTATGTTAATTATTGCTACATTAAAACCATCCTTGATTTAACCTAAGCCGAGTCATTTCCAGAAGTGGTGAGTTACCAGTTACCAGTTACGGTGAACATGAATCGGCCCAGTGCTTTACAGCCGTAACAAAAATGCATGTGCCAGAGCGAGCTGCGGGCCACAGTCGGCCCGGTTAACACACGCCGATGCCGAGTCTGAGCCGCAGGCGCCGCGGGGCAGCCGAGCTCGGGCCGATTATAAAAAGAGATGTGTTAAAAATGACACATGTAGTGTGTGTGCTCAGGGACAACACATGTTGTGTAGATTTTAACACATGTAGTGTGTGTGCTCAGGGACAACACATGTTGTGTAGATTTTAACATGTTGTGTGTGTGCTCAGGGACAACACATGTTGTGTAGATTTTAACATGTTGTGTGTGTGCTCAGGGACAACACATGTTGTGTAGATTTTAACACATGTTGTGTGTGTGCTCAGGGACAACACATGTTGTGTAGATTTTAACACATGTAGTGTGTGTGCTCAGGGACAACACATGTTGTGTAGATTTTAACACATGTAGTGTGTGTGCTCAGGGACAACACATGTTGTGTAGATTTTAACACATGTAGTGTGTGTGCTCAGGGACAACACATGTTGTGTAGATTTTAACACATGTAGTGTGTGTGCTCAAGGACAACACATGTTGTGTAGATTTTAACACATGTTGTGTGTGTGCTCAGGGACAACACATGTTGTGTAGATTTTAACACATGTTGTGTGTGTGCTCAGGGACAACACATGTTGTGTAGATTTTAACACATGTAGTGTGTGTGCTCAGGGACAACACATGTTGTGTAGATTTTAACACATGTAGTGTGTGTGCTCAGGGACAACACATGTTGTGTAGATTTTAACACATGTAGTGTGTGTGCTCAAGGACAACACATGTTGTGTAGATTTTAACACATGTTGTGTGTGTGCTCAGGGACAACACATGTTGTGTAGATTTTAACATGTAGTGTGTGTGCTCAGGGACAACACATGTTGTGTAGATTTTAACACATGTAGTGTGTGTGCTCAGGGACAACACATGTTGTGTAGATTTTAACACATGTAGTGTGTGTGCTCAGGGACAACACATGTTGTGTAGATTTTAACACATGTAGTGTGTGTGCTCTGGGACAACACATGTTGTGTAGATTTTAACACATGTGTGTGTGCTCAGGGACAACACATGTTGTGTAGATTTTAACACGTAGTGTGTGTGCTCAGGGACAACACATGTTGTGTAGATTTTAACACATGTAGTGTGTGTGCTCTGGGACAACACATGTTGTGTAGATTTTAACACATGTAGTGTGTGTGCTCAGGGACAACACATGTTGTGTAGATTTTAACACATGTAGTGTGTGTGCTCAGGGACAACACATGTTGTGTAGATTTTAACACATGTAGTGTGTGTGCTCAAGGACAACACATGTTGTGTAGATTTTAACACATGTTGTGTGTGTGCTCAGGGACAACACATGTTGTGTAGATTTTAACATGTTGTGTGTGTGCTCAGGGACAACACATGTTGTGTAGATTTTAACACATGTTGTGTGTGTGCTCAGGGACAACACATGTTGTGTAGATTTTAACACATGTAGTGTGTGTGCTCAGGGACAACACATGTTGTGTAGATTTTAACACATGTAGTGTGTGTGCTCAGGGACAACACATGTTGTGTAGATTTTAACACATGTAGTGTGTGTGCTCAGGGACAACACATGTTGTGTAGATTTTAACACATGTAGTGTGTGTGCTCAAGGACAACACATGTTGTGTAGATTTTAACACATGTTGTGTGTGTGCTCAGGGACAACACATGTTGTGTAGATTTTAACACATGTTGTGTGTGTGCTCAGGGACAACACATGTTGTGTAGATTTTAACACATGTAGTGTGTGTGCTCAGGGACAACACATGTTGTGTAGATTTTAACACATGTAGTGTGTGTGCTCAGGGACAACACATGTTGTGTAGATTTTAACACATGTAGTGTGTGTGCTCAAGGACAACACATGTTGTGTAGATTTTAACACATGTTGTGTGTGTGCTCAGGGACAACACATGTTGTGTAGATTTTAACATGTAGTGTGTGTGCTCAGGGACAACACATGTTGTGTAGATTTTAACACATGTAGTGTGTGTGCTCAGGGACAACACATGTTGTGTAGATTTTAACACATGTAGTGTGTGTGCTCAGGGACAACACATGTTGTGTAGATTTTAACACATGTAGTGTGTGTGCTCTGGGACAACACATGTTGTGTAGATTTTAACACATGTGTGTGTGCTCAGGGACAACACATGTTGTGTAGATTTTAACACGTAGTGTGTGTGCTCAGGGACAACACATGTTGTGTAGATTTTAACACATGTAGTGTGTGTGCTCTGGGACAACACATGTTGTGTAGATTTTAACACATGTAGTGTGTGTGCTCAGGGACAACACATGTTGTATAGATTTTAACACATGTAGTGTGTGTGCTCAGGGACAACACATGTTGTGTAGATTTTAACACATGTATAGATTTTAATACATGTAGTGTGTGTGCTCAGGGACAACACATGTTGTGTATATTTTAACACGTTGTGTGTGTGCTCAGGGACAACACATGTTGTGTAGATTTTAACACATGTTGTATAGATTTTAACACATGTAGTGTGTGTGCTCAGGGACAACACATGTTGTGTAGATTTTAACACATGTTGTGTGTGTGCTCAGGGACAACACATGTTGTGTAGATTTTAACACATGTAGTGTGTGTGCTCAGGGACAACACATGTTGTGTAGATTTTAACACATGTAGTGTGTGTGCTCAGGGACAACACATGTTGTGTAGATTTTAACACATGTAGTGTGTGTGCTCAGGGACAACACATGTTGTGTAGATTTTAACACATGTAGTGTGT
The DNA here is from genome assembly GCF_949319135.1 of Squalius cephalus. NCBI lineage: Eukaryota > Metazoa > Chordata > Actinopteri > Cypriniformes > Leuciscidae > Squalius > Squalius cephalus. Next base: position 1,315,074 of record NC_137139.1, read on the forward strand.
GTGCTCAGGGACAACACATGTTGTATAGATTTTAACACATGTAGTGTGTGTGCTCAGGGACAACACATGTTGTGTAGATTTTAACATGTTGTGTGTGTGCTCAGGGACAACACATGTTGTGTAGATTTTAACATGTTGTGTGTGTGCTCAGGGACAACACATGTTGTGTAGATTTTAACACATGTTGTGTGTGTGCTCAGGGACAACACATGTTGTGTAGATTTTAACACATGTAGTGTGTGTGCTCAGGGACAACACATGTTGTGTAGATTTTAACACATGTAGTGTGTGTGCTCAGGGACAACACATGTTGTGTAGATTTTAACACATGTAGTGTGTGTGCTCAGGGACAACACATGTTGTGTAGATTTTAACACATGTAGTGTGTGTGCTCAAGGACAACACATGTTGTGTAGATTTTAACACATGTTGTGTGTGTGCTCAGGGACAACACATGTTGTGTAGATTTTAACACATGTTGTGTGTGTGCTCAGGGACAACACATGTTGTGTAGATTTTAACACATGTAGTGTGTGTGCTCAGGGACAACACATGTTGTGTAGATTTTAACACATGTAGTGTGTGTGCTCAGGGACAACACATGTTGTGTAGATTTTAACACATGTAGTGTGTGTGCTCAAGGACAACACATGTTGTGTAGATTTTAACACATGTTGTGTGTGTGCTCAGGGACAACACATGTTGTGTAGATTTTAACATGTAGTGTGTGTGCTCAGGGACAACACATGTTGTGTAGATTTTAACACATGTAGTGTGTGTGCTCAGGGACAACACATGTTGTGTAGATTTTAACACATGTAGTGTGTGTGCTCAGGGACAACACATGTTGTGTAGATTTTAACACATGTAGTGTGTGTGCTCTGGGACAAAACATGTTGTGTAGATTTTAACACATGTGTGTGTGCTCAGGGACAACACATGTTGTGTAGATTTTAACACGTAGTGTGTGTGCTCAGGGACAACACATGTTGTGTAGATTTTAACACATGTAGTGTGTGTGCTCTGGGACAACACATGTTGTGTAGATTTTAACACATGTAGTGTGTGTGCTCAGGGACAACACATGTTGTATAGATTTTAACACATGTAGTGTGTGTGCTCAGGGACAACACATGTTGTGTAGATTTTAACACATGTTGTATAGATTTTAATACATGTAGTGTGTGTGCTCAGGGACAACACATGTTGTGTAGATTTTAACACGTTGTGTGTGTGCTCAGGGACAACACATGTTGTGTAGATTTTAACACATGTTGTATAGATTTTAACACATGTAGTGTGTGTGCTCAGGGACAACACATGTTGTGTAGATTTTAACACATGTTGTGTGTGTGCTCAGGGACAACACATGTTGTGTAGATTTTAACACATGTAGTGTGTGTGCTCAGGGACAACACATGTTGTGTAGATTTTAACACATGTAGTGTGTGTGCTCAGGGACAACACATGTTGTGTAGATTTTAACACATGTAGTGTGTGTGCTCAGGGACAACACATGTTGTGTAGATTTTAACACATGTAGTGTGTGTGCTCAGGGACAACACATGTTGTATAGATTTTAACACATGTAGTGTGTGTGCTCAGGGACAACACATGTTGTGTAGATTTTAACACATGTTGTATAGATTTTAACACATGTAGTGTGTGTGCTCAGGGACAACACATGTTGTGTAGATTTTAACACATGTTGTGTGTGTGCTCAGGGACAACACATGTTGTGTAGATTTTAACACATGTAGTGTGTGTGCTCAGGGACAACACATGTTGTGTAGATTTTAACACATGTAGTGTGTGTGCTCAGGGACAACACATGTTGTATAGATTTTAACACATGTAGTGTGTGTGCTCAGGGACAACACATGTTGTGTAGATTTTAACACATGTTATATAGATTTTAATACATGTAGTGTGTGTGCTCAGGGACAACACATGTTGTGTAGATTTTAACACGTTGTGTGTGTGCTCAGGGACAACACATGTTGTGTAGATTTTAACACATGTTGTATAGATTTTAACACGTAGTGTGTGTGCTCAGGGACAACACATGTTGTGTAGATTTTAACACATGTTGTGTGTGTGCTCAGGGACAACACATGTTGTGTAGATTTTAACACATGTTGTGTGTGTGCTCAGGGACAACACATGTTGTGTAGATTTTAACACATGTAGTGTGTGTGCTCAGGGACAACACATGTTGTGTAGATTTTAACATGTTGTGTGTGTGCTCAGGGACAACACATGTTGTGTAGATTTTAACACATGTCGTGTGTGTGCTCAGGGACAACACATGTTGTGTAGATTTTAACACATGTAGTGTGTGTGCTCAGGGACAACACATGTTGTGTAGATTTTAACACATGTTGTGTGTGTGCTCAGGGACAACACATGTTGTGTAGATTTTAACATGTAGTGTGTGTGCTCAGGGACAACACATGTTGTGTAGATTTTAACACATGTAGTGTGTGTGCTCAGGGACAACACATGTTGTGTAGATTTTAACACATGTAGTGTGTGTGCTCAGGGACAACACATGTTGTGTAGATTTTAACACATGTAGTGTGTGTGCTCAAGGACAACACATGTTGTGTAGATTTTAACACATGTTGTGTGTGTGCTCAGGGACAACACATGTTGTGTAGATTTTAACACATGTTGTGTGTGTGCTCAGGGACAACACATGTTGTGTAGATTTTAACACATGTAGTGTGTGTGCTCAGGGACAACACATGTTGTGTAGATTTTAACACATGTAGTGTGTGTGCTCAGGGACAACACATGTTGTGTAGATTTTAACACATGTAGTGTGTGTGCTCAAGGACAACACATGTTGTGTAGATTTTAACACATGTTGTGTGTGTGCTCAGGGACAACACATGTTGTGTAGATTTTAACACATGTAGTGTGTGTGCTCAGGGACAACACATGTTGTGTAGATTTTAACACATGTAGTGTGTGTGCTCAGGGACAACACATGTTGTGTAGATTTTAACACATGTAGTGTGTGTGCTCAGGGACAACACATGTTGTGTAGATTTTAACACATGTAGTGTGTGTGCTCTGGGACAACACATGTTGTGTAGATTTTAACACATGTGTGTGTGCTCAGGGACAACACATGTTGTGTAGATTTTAACACATGTAGTGTGTGTGCTCAGGGACAACACATGTTGTGTAGATTTTAACACATGTAGTGTGTGTGCTCTGGGACAACACATGTTGTGTAGATTTTAACACATGTAGTGTGTGTGCTCAGGGACAACACATGTTGTGTAGATTTTAACACATGTAGTGTGTGTGCTCAGGGACAACACATGTTGTATAGATTTTAACACATGTAGTGTGTGTGCTCAGGGACAACACATGTTGTGTAGATTTTAACACATGTTGTATAGATTTTAATACATGTAGTGTGTGTGCTCAGGGACAACACATGTTGTGTAGATTTTAACACGTTGTGTGTGTGCTCAGGGACAACACATGTTGTGTAGATTTTAACACATGTTGTATAGATTTTAACACATGTAGTGTGTGTGCTCAGGGACAACACATGTTGTGTAGATTTTAACACATGTTGTGTGTGTGCTCAGGGACAACACATGTTGTGTAGATTTTAACACATGTTGTGTGTGTGCTCAGGGACAACACATGTTGTGTAGATTTTAACACATGTAGTGTGTGTGCTCAGGGACAACACATGTTGTGTAGATTTTAACATGTTGTGTGTGTGCTCAGGGACAACACATGTTGTGTAGATTTTAACACATGTCGTGTGTGTGCTCAGGGACAACACATGTTGTGTAGATTTTAACACATGTAGTGTGTGTGCTCAGGGACAACACATGTTGTGTAGATTTTAACACATGTAGTGTGTGTGCTCAGGGACAACACATGTTGTGTAGATTTTAACACATGTTGTGTGTGTGCTCAGGGACAACACATGTTGTGTAGATTTTAACACATGTTGTGTAGATTTTAACACATGTTGCATAGATTTTAACACATGTAGTGTGTGTGCTCAGGGACAACACATGTTGTGTAGATTTTAACACATGTTGCATAGATTTTAACACATGTAGTGTGTGTGCTCAGGGACAACACATGTTGTGTAGATTTTAACACATGTAGTGTGTGTGCTCAGGGACAACACATGTTGTGTAGATTTTAACACATGTTGTGTGTGTGCTCAGGGACAACACATGTTGTGTAGATTTTAACACATGTTGTGTGTGTGCTAAAATTTATATATATTTGTGTCAAATTTAACACACAACCTGTGTCGATTCTTAACACATCTCTGTGTTTATAAGGACTACACATTTTGTATTACCTTTAACACAACTAATGTGCCATTCCTCTTACACAGAAGTGTGTTGAATCCTTTTACACACTAATGTGTTATAGTTACACAACTTGTATCAGATATGTGTCACATGTGACTGTAGTCGGTGTGTATTTGCCAGAGTTACTTCCTGTGTTTTTACAACTGAGTGTTTGGACGAACACTGAAACGTATTGTTAACTTGTGTTTATGGAGTCCAGTGACGTTTAATAAAGAGTTTGTTTGAACATTTGGATGGTTTAGACATCATGAATCTACATAGACAAGCTCTTATTGAGAATTAACAGAGGTTTAGATGTTGATGTTTCATTGAATGTGTTATTTGAAGTCACCAGAATCGTGATTAATGGCTCCTTTATTTGAGCTCTTGACCCTTTACTCTTCTTTTAGCTTTTCTCTGGCTGCTTTAACTGTATTTTAATAAAATACATTTGTTATGGTGAGAGAAATTATGATCAGATGTTTCTTAATGATCTCATAATCAACAAGTGCTGATCTGATCAAGCTTATGAGTGTATGGATGGTGCGCATTTAATTTATTTATGTGCTGTTAGTTATAACTGTCTTGTGACACTACATCATGCAATCCAGCAGTGCAGAATAAAAAAAAAAAAATGTTTTCTTAATTGTAATCTGCGGCCGAAAAGCTTCATGCCGCAATGCATGTGTAACCGGTCTGCTGCCTACCGCTGTCACGATACTCTTTTTCTCTGCGTTGTGTTTAATAAGGACCAGGACACTGTTACTGCGGTTCATCACAATGACGATGTTTATTCACAGTCACACCCAACATGGGCTTTCACCAACTGTGGATCTGTGGATTACAGCAATAAAGTTGATAAACGTCGTGTGAGCATCTCACTATTGCATCACCTCTCCCCAGCATGTGCAATGCGAACTCAATGCAACAATTATGCTAACTACACATAACATTAACACAATATAGAAAATAAAACACAATAAAAGTGAAATACCTGTGGATTAAAGCAATAAAGTTGATAAACGTCGTGTGAGCATCTCACTATTGCATCACCTGAATGATACAACACTAGTTTAGCTGATTAATGACTCAAAACCTAGCTAATACAGATCACAAAACTCACACGATATATCTTCAAATTATTGATCCACACACATATAACATACAACAGAACATACTAGACAGTCTCCATACTGTTTACAAAGGATTATCAAATCGATTTACACACTTTACAAACTTAATTTGCTCACAAATCGAAGAGCTCTGCAAAACGCTTACCTCTCCCCAGCATGTGCAATGCGAACTAAAGAGAGAGGCGCGCGCGCACACTCACTATGGCACCAATGCAGCAACAGAAAAACATGTCAAAATAAAAGTCTCTAATGTGAATAGCAGAAACAACATATGTTGCTCAAAGAAAAGCAAAAATAAATCAGTAATAAAACAAGGATTTTAGTGGAAAAGACAACAACAATACATTAAACTTGAATTGTACTTATAACTCGTTACACATGCTGGGAGTCATGGATGAGATTTGTACTATGGTGGCACCCAGCATGCATTGTGGCATGAAGCTTTTTGTTTGTCACCATTGTTGAGATTCATGTGCTGATTCTTGATGTCTGTTTGATACCATAGTCTGTAAAGTTCAACTTAAAGGTTAAATTAAAATTAATTTTAAGCTAATTGCAATTTGCTAATCTTTTTAAAGATCATCTTTTATTATACTCATCTTTTTAAAACATTAAACTCATGCTGAGCTTAACAATTACATGTCCATGATGATAATATTATCATCTGAGCATATATTTCTCATGATTATTTCTGCTGTTTTAAATGTGTTAAATTAAATACACATTTACAGCAATCAGAGAAAACTAACGTTAAAGAGTCAAGGGTCAAAAGCCCAAATAAGGAATCGTTCTGAAGGGATGGGACAGATAAACCCTGGGTGCTGTCTCCCAACCCTTCTTGTCGCCGAACTGGCATATCAGGTAGACCGCCTCTTCTTATTCCCCTGAGGGGCAGCCGAACGGTGTTTCGCGGCTGCGGCCGCGAACGACTGTTTTGGCCGAACGAAACCGGGCTTTGACTGTGGAGCCGCGTTGCCCTGCTGTTGCGGTGGCGCAGGGCGGGAAGGCTGATAATCAGAGTGCCCGCCTCTCCCTGAGGGCTTGAAATTCGGCCGGCTCGGGTGATAAGGCCGAGCGGCCAGTTTTCTGGGGAGACAGACCTGGAAAGCTTCTCCCTCCTTCTTCCGCAGGTCACACTGCTGACGCATTGCCGTCACCGTCGAGCCGAACATGGCCTTTGGATCTATAGGGGCATCCAAAAACTCCAATTTCTCTTTGTCAGAGAGTCCTGACAAACCCAGCCACAGCGATCTCTCCCCCACAACTGCTAAGCCCATACTCCGACCGCAACTTTGAACTGCTCCGCGGGACGTGCGCAGGTTTAAATCTGCGATGACGCAAATCTCCTCCCAGAGCACTGGGTTGGGAGATCCGGAGTCCAGCTGACGACCCATCTCCTCTAATAGCTCCGCTTGATAGGCTGTAAGGAGGGACGTCGCGTTCAAAGCGCGAACAGACAGCGCAGTTGACTTGTAGATCTTTTGAAAAACAGAGGCAGCGAAGCGCTCTGTCTTTCCTGGCAGCGAGGCTCCGGTTGAAGAGAGCGCTGCCCTGCGGCTCGGGTGCAAATGATTCGCTACCGATGTTTCCACAGGGGGAGGATCTGCCATCCCTAGATCGTCCATTCCCTGAACATCTAGCCTTGAGAAACCCTTAACAGGCACTCGATGTGAAAAAGGCTTGTCCCAAAACTTTTTCATCTCCGCCACACAGGCCGGGACGGCTGGAATAAACTGCCTGGCCGGCGGGAGACGTGACGGGAGCCTCTTTCCATCATACAGGTCTATTTCAGCCCCCTGACCTGCTTGTTGAGAAGGCCAGTCGATAGATAATCTAGCCGCGGCCCTGCGGCAGACCTCGATTAGATCAGCGTCCACCTGTACAGGGGAGGGTGAACTCTCATCCTGTGCACTCGGTGGCCGGGACTGGATCGGGGGAAGAATGGCATCTTCCTCGTCGTCATCCTCGTCCTCGAGGATGGTCGACAATACCTCGTCATCGTCATCTTCCTCGCCCGCTAACGGGTCATCAAACAGCGGGGCAAGGACGGGTGACACTTTCTCCATCATCTCTGCCCATGAGCTAGTGGTTTGAGGACAATCCATGGGTTCCTCTCTGGGTTGAGCAGAGAGGCATGGGTCCGATTTTCCCGCGACTGCCACGCGAAGTCTCCTTTCACGGATCTTATTCGAGAATGTAGCACAGTGCGGGCAGCCCTCGGGGTTGGACAGCGCTGCCTGAGCGTGTTTAGTGCCCAGACAAGAGATGCAGAGGCTGTGTGCATCCCTAGCAGAAATCCACATTCCACAAGCACATGGGTGCGGAGGACGACCCTCTCCTCCGGGGCTCTCCGGTTCTATCGCGGTAGCCATGATAGAGCTTGCACTCTCTTCGTACGGTAAGTTACACCACAACGTGACAACTAGTACGGAGCTGTGCTGCGATTAGAGAGCTCTCTTTTCCTTATCTCTTTTGGAGCGTGGTGAGCGCACCGAAAAAAAGACTTGGAAATTAAAAAGGAAAAACTTAAGAGCAGGAAAACTCGTCTTGACACGTTAGTTATCTTACTCTTAAGTGACGAAGTCACTCAACAACTTAAGAAATTGATTGCGTTAGGGACGTTACCTCTCGGCTCCATCGAGAAACTGTTAAGCAATAATTCCCAAGTCTGCTGAGGACAGCTTCCGAAATCTTCCACGGGGAAGAGAGCGAGAATGACGAAACGGCAGGTAGCTGCGGTTTATATACAGGGAGGCAGGACTCCCTAATCGCTGCAGCGATTGGTCTGCCACGGTTGGCAGACGTGGTGTAATTGGTGCTTCCGCGATCGGTCACGCCCAGAGGCGTTCCCATAGTGAGATACCGAACGAATGTTAGAAAGAGAACATTCTACATGTATACAATAATACCCAATCAGATCAATCCACAAGAGGTCACTGAACACAGTGATTATGACCCAGAGAATAACATAGATCCTGACACTGTTTTTGTTAGATACTAACATTGACTGCCGCTACTATTCTGAAAATGATTTCAATGCTGTTAACACCAAAGGAAAACTATCAATAATTCATTTTAATAGCAGAAGCATGTACACAAACTTTAGTAGTATTAAAGAGTATTTGCAACAATTTATTACTCCATTTAATATAGTAGCAATATCAGAAACATGGTTTAACAAAAGAAAAGGTATTGACCATTTTGAGTTGGAAGGTTACGCCTTAAATTATGTGAATAGGAAAAACAAAGCAGGTGGTGGGGTAGCTATATATGTAAGCAATAAAATAAAATTCAAAATGATTGAAAAAATGGCAGTATCAGTTGATAACTTACTTGAATGTGTAACAATTGAAATAATTTGTGAAAGGAAAAAATATATTATAATTAGTTGTATTTATCGATCACCTGGGTCCAGCATTGAAATATTTACGGAATGGATGGAGAGAGCATTCTCTACTGTAAATAAAACATTATTTATTTGTGGTGATTACAATATTGATCTGATGAATCACGACAACCATCATGCCACTGATGAATTTGTGAATGCTTAGTATAATATGAGCCTCTTCCCATCTATCTCCAGACCCAGTAGAATTACCTCTCATAGTGCAACACTCATTGACAATATCTTTACTAATGCTATGGATCAAACCAAAGTAAGTGGACTCATGATATCTGACATAACTGATCATCTTCCTATATTTGCATTGTACAATGACAATTACGAAAAAAACTATGAATCTCAAAAAAATATATATAAAAGGGTACTAACCGAGAAGTCTATTGATGCTCTAAATCACAGATACCACAGATACTCAACAGGCGGCCCGCGGGCCGCATCCGGCCCATCGGCATTAATTTCATGGCCCGCGTCATGCAAAAGATGAACGCACTTTTTTTTATAATTTGAGCTCAAAAGTTACGCGAATATTAGACAGTGTGATTTTTATCTATATAATTGCGGACGGTCGATAATCCGTTGGTCGATTAATAAAAAGAAACATTCATCATCATCATTGTGATGTGTGTGGAATGTTTAGTGAGACTTTAAATAGCTACTTGATATCTCCGAAATGTACCATTAACTTGCTAAGCGCAACAATAGCAAAACAAGCGGTAAAACTGTCAGGCAACTTGTGTGTGCGGCACGCTATGCATAGCTCGTGCATTCAGAGCTGCGCACTTTCACAGCTGATTCGGGTGACGTTAGAGCTGATCCGCGCATCTCTACTGCAGTGTGTAATTAGCCGATGATCCTCTTAACAGCATAAAAAACAAAATTATTTTCAAAGTGTCAATGGGTTATAAACAGTAGCAAAAAGCGCTCCCATTACAATTACGAGCTGTCAATACGTCAATGAGTTTGCGACACTCTTGCAAAGCCTCCAGTTTTAACCTGCAGTTTTGTTCGGAACGGGGCACGGCTCGCATGAAAAACTGATCAAAGCTGCTTTTGAGCGAATTCTGGCAAACTTAAAAGTTATATGTAGCCTACTGGGATAATAGTTGGCCTAGTATTAGTATACTAATAATAATAGCCTTATAAATTTGTAAAGCGACCCTGTATAACGTCATCTAAAGAAAACATATAATAAATAATTGAACATTTGATGTAGGCAAATTGCCTATATATAGGCCTAATCAATAATTGTTAAATATTTAAATATAAAGATAATATATGAAGAGCTCTTTTCCAAAACGCGATAAACGCCATTTTTAAAGAAAGGTTTGTGCTTTCTGTTTGAGGTCTCTGTGAAAGTTTGAAAGTCTTTTAGTGCCGCTCACGTCCGTAATGGAGAACTGTCACGTAACATTGTTTTTGCCTCATAAATGCAAACACGAAAAATAAAAGACAAAAGACTTTTTAAAAAGATTTATAGCGTTTTGGGGGGAAAAAAGGATGGATTTATAGCGTTTTGAAAAGAAAAAAAAATTAACTCTGTTTGAATATGAACTTATATTAAGATAGGTAATAAACTGAATTTCTATATAAGTAAAAACTGTAAATATTGTCATAAATAAAGTTTTATGATGCAAGTTGTAATTTGTGGCCCTTCACATTTAATATGGTTTAAATGTGGCCCCCTTGGCATCTGAACTTGAGTACCCCTGCTCTAAATTGTGAGCTAGCTAACCAGGATTGGACCAATGTGCTTGTGGAGAATGATGTGAACAGGGCCTACAATACTTACCTGGAAATAGTTTGTACACTATATAACAAACACTATTTTTTTGTACATCTACTTGTCGAATAAAAGTTCTACTTCATTTACTTTTAAAATACATCAAAGCAAAATATGATGTAACTGACCCCTGAATAATGAGCAGCAGCTATTGCATCAGTGCCTTCACTGTGTGTTTAGATGTGTTGCTTTCACACCTCTAATGAATAGATCATCTCTGCATTCAGCACAGGTGTTAACAGCACCCTGAGGTGCACATTTACTCAACAGCAAACCATAATGGCTATAATTGGTCTTCACAGTTTACTGTAGCTGTAATGAATAACCTCAGATGACTTATTATCAGGAGTAAATGAGAAACGTGCCATTGCATGTTTGACAAATCAACAGCTTCAAAGAAACCGACAAGTGACCAATCCTAAGTCACAACTTCACTTCATGCATTCTACCAGCACTGCTTCCTACTGTTTCCTTCCTTTTTCTGCTGTGTAACAACAAAAGGGATATGCGCCACCCAATGGTCAAAGGTGACACAATGAACCTTAGATGGCACGAGCAGAAAAAATATATATTGTTACAACCCTGCAACTAAAAAGGGAGACTTCATGCAACAATTCTAAATGAAACATTTATTTTAATGACATATGCACATTGAGCTCAAACGTAATTTAAAAAAAAAATTTATTCGTTGCAATAGGAGAGGAAGAATTGTCTTAACTCGTTAAATCATCTAAATCAACAACACGTATGTTAGACCCTATACCGAATAAGCTACTGAAAGAGATGCTTCCTGAGGTCATAGATCCTCTCCTTAATATCATTAATTCCTCTTTGTCACAAGGATATGTACCGAAAACGTTTAAGCTGGCTGTTATTAAAGGTAAGATCAGTCGGTCTGTCATCCGTGCAGTGCAGCTGTGTCCGGTGACCGCTAGCTATTGGAAGGGGGATCCTCGTCTCCCCTCTAAGGCCTGTAAGTTTTTGGCCGTTCTCACGGGCAAGGCTTACAAAGCCTGTGGGCAAGCCACTTCCTCCCTGCATGCCATGGCGTTGCTGCTGGCCCACCAGGCTAAGGCACTCATGCACATGCACGAGGGTGGCCCAGACCGTGAGCTCATGGGTGAGCTCCGCACAGCAACCGACCTCACCCTTCGGGAAACGAAGGTTGCGGCTCACGCTATCGGTCTGGCGAGGTCTACCTTAGTGGTTCAGGAGTAGGGTTGGGTACCGAAACCCGGTTCCAATAGGGAACCGGTTCCGACGTAAACGGTAGTAACCAGACCGAATAAGAACGAAACTTTAGGTGCCTGATTTCGGTGCCTGACGTTTTTTTACCGCCCCCTATAAAACATCTCGCGGCACGAATGATCCAATAATAAAACATCTCCAGTTAACCAGTAAAGCATTCATTTAGTTCGTTTGTTAAATAAGAGACGATCTAGCGCTGAAATGTGTTTTTTTAAATCAAGTGATCAAAGTGCTCGTTGCCGCTGCGATCAGTGGCGCGGATACAGTGTTTTCTCGTGGCTCGCGCACACCGCACTTTTCTTCACTCGGACGCGCGCTTCAATACGTTGCGGAGATCGATCTATTTATGAGGCGCCGTCTATATGAGTATGTGCGCGGAGAGTTTGTGTGTGTGTGCTCGCGTCTCAGATGAGTATGTGCGCGGAGAGTTTGTGTGAGCGTGTGTGTGTGTGCTCGCGTCTCAGATGAGTATGTGCGCGGAGAGTTCCGCGCGTCTCGTGTGTGTAGAGTTTGCGTGTGTGTGCGTGAGCGACTTTAGAAGTTGTGCATTTCATATATATTATTTTGAGCATTCAGCAGTATACATGTATGTGTGACTACCTAGTATATGTGTATGCAAGGGTTTCATATGTGCGTGAATGAATTTTGATTTAAGCCCTAGATGGCGCCTCATATCTATTCGTTCTGGTGAAATCTCAAAATATAATGGACACAAAGTGTCCCTGCTTGATATACAACCACTGATGAGCATAATCGGTTTAAAAAAAAATAAATAAAATAAAAAACTACAAATGCGGATTAGAACCCAAAACCTCTGACACGCTTGACTAAAGTTCAAGTTCAGCTGCCAGTGTTCCTCTTCGGGTAAGTCTAGCATTTTAATGCCAACTGCAAATCTTGCATATCAAGTATGAAGTATATCAATATCAAGTATATTTATATGAGGCTATACTGTGTGTTAAATATTTCTGCTCAGTGTCAGATATTTCTCCGTTCTGTAAAGTCTTAATATGAGAAGACAAAATTTTGATCTTAACTCAAGTGTTTTGTGCTACATCAGTAGCCTTTTAAAGGGCACAATTTTTCATTTAATCAGAAAATCTTTTTCAGAAAATCACACACACACACACACACACACACACACACACACACAGAGGTATTATTTTTTTTGATAAAGTGTGTGCAGTTTAGTTTTCTTAAGTACCGTTTCAAGAACCGTTTAAGCACCGGAACCGTTTGAAAAATACCGAGTAGGTACTGGTATCGGATAAAACCCAACCAATACCCAACCCTATTCAGGAGCGCCATCTCTGGCTCAACCTGGCCGAAATGAGGGATGCCGGCAAGACTCGGTTCCTGGACTCCCCCATTTCCCAGTTTGGGCTGTTTGGCGACATGTTGGAGAACTTCGTCCAACAGTTCTCTGCTGCTCAGAAACAGACGGAGGCTATCTGGCACATCCTGCACCAGCGGCCCGCTGCTGCTTCCACCCGTCTGGCGGTGGCAGATCCTCCGCCTGCTCGCCGACGACGGCGTCCTCCTGCCGCCACCTCCACTCCCTCTAGGCCACCGCACAAGATTCCCTGAGACGGGCCACCCAGGGATGGAGGAATGAGCTCTTTGGTAGATGGCCACTGCACCACTCCCTCCCCCGGAGAATGGGCTGGGCCAGGTGGAGGGCCGGGTGGAGAATCTTTGTTTTGTTTCTGTTTGTGTTCCGCCATTGGTATTTGTCATTTCTTTGACCCAAGCTGTCAAAGAAAGATAAAATTCCTCTGTTCCTGGGTCCCAGGAGGGCCAGACCGGCGGTGTGCAACCCTGTAAAGCCTTTCCACCCTCAGCCCCCTCTTGTATCCCCAGCCGGCAGCTGAGTGCGGTCCAATTACGCTCGGAGTTTAGCTTCTTCCTGGGTGCTGGCACCGGGTGCCTCGCTGAGAGATATTTGTAGAGCTACAGGGCGGCACCAAACACGTTCACTAGATTCTATAGCCAACGTGTCAAGCCGGTAGCTTCCCGTGTGCTCTCTTCGCATAGTTTGTTTGTTTATTTATTTATATAGCAGTTTAATACAACTCACGTTGCCCAAAGTGCTTCACAGTCACAAGCTAAAAAACACAAGAAGATAGCAGAAATAAACATATCCACATCACATAAACACACATAGACAATAATCCATTTAAAGAAGCTCTCCATTTGAATTTAAAAGATGTTGTTTTAACATAGCTTTGAACATGGGCAAGGATTTGGCAGATCGAATAGATTGAGGGAGGTCATTCCACAATTTAGGGCCTGCTCAAGAAAAGGCTCTGTCACCTCTATGTTTATATTTTGTCCTGGTAGTGCAAAGCTGCTGTTGATTTTCTGATCTCAAGGATCTAGAGGGGGTGTAAATTGCCACCAAACTGGACAAATACACAGGAGCTAAATTGTGCAAGGCCTTAAAAACAAGTACAAGGATATTATAAATAATTCTAATTCGTACTGGCAGCCACTTTAATGAAATTAATAATGGAGTCACCGATTCATATTTCTTTGCCGACTTTATCATTTTTGCTGCAGCATTTTGGATTTTATGTAAACGCATAAGTGCTTGAGCATCAACTCCATAATGAAGAGAATTACAATAATCCATTCGAGAAAAGACAATGGACGTAATTGCTTTCTCAAATTCTGAACTAGATAGAAATGGTTTAGTCTTAGCAAACAGATGTAGATTAAGAAAACAAGATCTCACCACAGAACTAATTTGCCTGTCCAACTTTAAATCACTATCTATCCAGAACAAATCCCAAATTTTTCACCCTAGATTTTACAAAACCAGTCAGAGAAGTTGCATTTAATCATGCTTTCTAGGGCCAAACACAATAACATCGGTTTTATTTTCATTTAGCTTAAAAATTTTCAGCCACCCAGTCCTTAACATCGTGTAAGCATGCTAATAAAGCGTCAAGTGAATTTGAATTAAACTCTCTCATGGGCAAGTAAATCTGCGTATCATCAGCGTAACAGTGGAATGACACTTTATGTTTCCGAAAAATAGCCCCCAATGGTAGCATATAAAGGGAAAAAAGAAATGGAGCAAGAATAGATCCTTGTGGGACTCCCCAAGGAAGATGTAATCTCAAAGAATCACAGCCCCCAAAACTAACAGAAAAAAAATCTGTCTGTGAGATAAGATTTAAACCATTTGAGAACATTACCTTTTAGGCCAACCCAATGTTCTAAGCGATTAATTAAAATCTCATGGTCCACCATATCAAATGCAGCACTAAGGTCAAGCAGAATTAAAATATCACTTTCACCATTATCCAGTGAAACAAACATGTAATTTAACACTTTGACCAACACTGTCTCATAGCACAGAGACAGTGTTGGTCAAAGTGTTAAATTACATGTTTGTTTCACTGGATAATGGTGAAAGTGTTACGACTGAAAGGGCTCAATCATTTAATTTACAGTGATATGTGCTTGTAGCTGCTTAAATACCACTTTTTCTAAAACCTTGGCTAAAAAAGGTAAATTTGGGATCGGTCTAAAATTATTAGGATCCTCTATTGCCAAATTAGGCCTCTTTAATAATGGAAGAACTGTAGCATACTTAAAATCTGCTGGACAGATGCCTTGACTAAGGCATTTGTTAATTAGGTTCAACACTGTGGTCCCTATACTAGCAAAAATCTGCTTAAAAAGACGAGGTGACATGACATCACCTTTAGATGAGGAAGGCTTAAGATGTACAACAATATCCGCCAAAACTGGAAGGGTAATAAGATGGAATTCACTCCATTCCGTGCTACAAGGCACAGCCAGTTCAAAAGACGGAGCCACCTGTAATTTCAGTATTGTAGAGTGTATACCAACAATTTTATCATTAAAAAAAATCCAAAAAGTCTTTACAATAATAATGTACTGAATAAAAGATTATTCTTTTATAGGTTTTATAGGCAGGTTAAAAGATAAAACCAGATCTAATGTATGGCCCAACTTATGAGTTGGCCCTTTGACCCACTGTGTCAGATCAAAAGAGTCAATGATATTTACAAACTCTCTGGAAAATCCCCAATAATTAAAAAACAGTTGAATTGTGTAATCAACCCGCTCACAAAATCAGAAAATTCATTCACAAATCCTTATTTGGCTTTGGAGGACGATACACAAGCGCCACCAGGACAGGATTTGTAAACATTATCTGAAATGTTTGTAGCTCAAAGCTATTATAAAGTTCGGTAGAGATCGTCCGACATCCGATTTCATCTTTAAAAATAGACATAAGGCCCCCACCTCGAACCAGTTAACCGAGGGGAATTATAATAGGAGTAAACCAATGGTAAAAGTTCAGCCATCGGAGTGAGATCTCCTACCTTTAACCAAGTTTCTGACAGAAAAAGGAAATCCAGCTTATTGTTCATAATAAAATCGTTGAGCATGAAAGTTTTGTTTCCCAAGGAGCGAACATTAAGTAAAGCCATTTGCATTGTGGCATTTTCTTTGAACATTTGGCGCTTGCAGCGAACGGAGCGAAGATTCCGCAGCTCAATGCCTCTCGTACAGACTCGTGACCATCCCGTTTGTCTCACAAAGGCTGGGCCATCAGGAACTATTGTGTGAATCTATCCACTCATGCCAGTCGCGAAACGCCGACAGATTATTCGGTTTACACCCCTCCTATCTGCAGGTGTTGAACCTGGGCGAAATACGGCACTGAATTCTTTGCCATCCATGGCCCGTTTCAGTTTTACAATAACACTGTGGCATTTCCCTCGCTTTCTGCAGCAGCGTCTTCGATGAGCACCGGGAGAGGAGCGGCCCAGGAATGTTATCCAACAGGTACGGAGGGATAAAGCCAGATCCCTTAAAATCATTTTTAAAAGCAGCATCCACAGTCGCCTGAATCGTCAGCAGTTGAGTCCGATCATAAATAAATAATGAAGATGCATATTGAGTAAAACAGGTTATCAGCAACAATAACAAAACAAAAACAAACAGAGCAGGTAGACGGCATGCCATGACCACCGGCGCCATCTTTTTCATAAGCCCTGCTTGAAGTGTCGGCTTGCTGTGCCATTCCCCTCCTATGGACCGGATACGTGCGCCATTCCTGCTCCAGTAGAGTTCCTCTTTAGCCGAACCCTGTTGAGTTCCTCCACACCCTTTGGCAATGGACGTGGCAGAGCATCTGATGCCAGGCCTAACACTTGTATGCACTGGTGGAACATGTGCTAGGCTGAGTCCCATATGTTGTGATCCCTACGGCGATCCCATATGTGTTTTCTTCCACGGTACGGCTCCCTTGGCAGAGCCCACTCCACCTTCGCTGACCGTTCTCCCCCCTGTTATAGGCTGGAGCCACCTCAGTGACATTCCGTATGTTGTACTGCCCAGTAACGCCCAGTCCATATGTGTACGTCCACATGTTACCTCCCCACAGGCAGGGTGTGGCTTCCGCAGCGTCTCCCTTTCCACCGAAATGGCACGCTTTCCCAGTGTTATCCAAGTCTGACTGAGTGGGTCTTGCGGAACAGCATTGACTTCCCTGGCCTGAGCCCTGTCCCATCTCCGCCTCAATAATGCGGGGGGATCAGGATGCTTTTGTCTAGGCACTGGAAGGTGGCAGCACTAGCTGGCATTGTAATTGGGATTCCAATCAGTACGGTACGGCCGACTACATTGAACATGACCGAACTGAAATGGAATCTCTCGGTAACGTATGTAACCCTTGTTCCCTGAAGGAGGGAATGGAGACGTAGTCCCGTCCACTTTTGCTGGACCACTGCTGACTCCGGGCTCCACTCAGCTCCTCAGCGAAAAACAAATGGTGCGTGCATCCACTTCATATTTATACCCGTGCCGTAGGTCGCAGTGTGAGATGCAAATCTCGCACGCCAATGTGCATTGGCTCGTTTTATCAATACTCGAAGATGACTAAGCGTGATCCCAATCAGTACGGTACGTCCAACTACGTCTCTGTTCCCTCCTTCAGGGAACAAGGGTAACATACGTAACAGAGAGGTTCTTACCAGATTCAGGAGGTATGGCCATATTATCCCGGTTCTGTCAACACTGCATTGGCTCCCTATTAAACATCATATAAATGTTTAAATATTGCTGATTACTTACAAAGCATTAAATGGTTCAGCGCCCCTGTGCATGAGCGAGCTCTTAACTTAACATTATAGTCCTTCACCTCTATTGTAATCTCAAAGTTATGGCCAGTTGATAATACCTAGAATATCAAAATCGACTGCTGACGGTAGATCCTTTTTTTATTTAGCACCTAAACTCTGGAACAGTCTTCCTAACATTGTCCGGGAAGCTAAAACACTCTGTCAGTTTAAATCTAGACTAAAAATACATCTCTTTAACCTGGCATACACATAGAGCATTATACATTCCTATTATTCAAATCAGATAAATTATTATTAGGCTGCATATATTATGGCCGGAACTGGGAACACTTCCTATAACGCCTTATGTACTTGTTACATCATACAAAGAATGGCATCTACGCTAATGTTAGTCTTTCTGTTTATTCCGAGGTTTACTGTAATAAGCTGGTTCTGGGCCGTATACCGATCAGATGGTGGATCTGCGACCTAGACAGAGGTTGTCAACTAGACTCTCCCCTGTGAAGGCCTCATCGACATGACAGCCATCGGCACTGATCATCAACAAACCCGTCTCCATAAGTGCGTCATGACTCCGATCTTCAACCAGATGGAACTGGATAATATTATGAATGTTCCAATCCAATCTGACTTCTGACCTGTAATGCTGCCTGAATCATAATCATATACTGATCATTCGTTGGCCAGAGGAGAACTGGCCCCCCGACTGAGCCTGGGTTCTCCCAAGGTTTTTTTCTCCATTCTGTCACCTGATGGAGTTTTTTTTCTTTGCCACTGTCACCTTTTTCGCCTTTGTCGCCTTTTTTCGCCATTGGCTTTTGGCTTGCTTAGTTGGCAACATTTAATTTAATATTCAACAATATTATTGATCTCAAGGGCAATTGAGATCCCTTTTGGGCAATTTGGTTGCAGCACAGGCAAACAGACAACAAACTGACACGTAAAGTACATCATAATAATAAATAACAACACATATTACAAATTGCAAAAAGTACCTAAAAATATAAAAAACCTTAATAAATACCTTTAAGACTTATTTAATAGTCTGATTGCACACGGTACAAAAGAGAATTTAAATCGATTATTTTTAATCTTAGGTAGTCTATAGCGACGATCTGAGGGCAACATAAAGAACTCTGAATATAAGAAGTGTTCACTGTCTAAAAGCACAGAATGGGCTCGACTCAAGACATTTCTGTTAAACAAAGCTGTCAACCTTCTTTGCTCTTTACCTATAATCTTCCCACTGTTATTGACTAATTTATTTAGTGCATTTTTGTGTCTCACACTAAGATTTCCAAACCAGCAACTAATGGAAAAGGACAACACTGACTCTATATACGACTTGTAGAACAATTCCATCAATGTTTTGTCTATGTTAAATGATCTTAATTTTCTAAGACAGTAAAGGCGCTGCAGTCCCTTTTTACACAGGGCCTCTGTGTTCAAATCAAACCGCAATCTTTTATCAATAATTGTCCCCAGATATTTGTAACTGTCCACACATTCCACCTTATTGGACTTAACAAATGTGTCTTGGGAAGGATATGTTTGTATTCTGAAGTCAATACTCATGTCTTTTGTCTTGAATACATTAATCTGCAAACAGGCATCATCACACCACTTCACGAAATCATCAACCACTGGACCATGGCACGTTTCATTTTCTTCTAAAAGACTCACAATAACTGTGTCGTCTGCAAATTTTAAGAAGTACCTATTTTTATGTTTGCTTAGACAGTCATTTGTATATAAGATATACAATAAAGGAGACAAAACACATCCCTGAGGAGAACCTGTGGATGTTGTCAAGGGGGCTGAAAGACTACTCACTCTCTGAGTTCGTTCAGTTAAAAAATCTAAGACCCAACCTACCAAGTTAAGATCCAGACTAAAATTAGTAATTAACTTATCTGCTAAAATATGGGGTTGTAGAGAATTAAAAGCAGATGAGAAATCAATAAATAAGAGCTTAGCGTGAGTTTTACTACCCTCCAGGTGCTGCAATACCATGTTTAGTAGAGTTGCTGTTGCATCTTCAACACCTCGCTTTGTTCTATATGCGAACTGAAGAGGGTCTAACAATTGAAGAGGGGCCAATTGTTCTGCACAGACCTTAATTAAACGCCCCTTGATTTTATCTGGACCAGGGCTTTTTCTCACATTACAACCCTTGAAGACTTTCATTACAGACAATTCATCAAAAAAGTTATAAGCACAACCATAACTCGTTTTAGATTTCATAGACTCTATCGCTGGACCAAAATCAGGCACATCAAATCGTAAATAAAACTTATTTAAGTCCTCTGCCAGCTGACTACAAGAGTCATACTCAGGTAATTGAACTTTCTTGATTTCATACCCTTTAGTTCCAGTTATAAGCGTCATCCCCTTCCAAACAGACCCCAAGTTGTTCATACTCAACTCTTTCTCAAGCTTTATTTTGTAATTTAACTTTGCTTTCCTCACTTCTGTTTTTATTTCCTTTTGCAGTTCAAGTTTTTTGACCAGATTACCCTCATGAAATGCTCTACACCTCTCATTCATGAGTGCTTTGAGGGAGTTAGTGAACCATGGCTTATTGTTTGGAAATATTTTAACAGACTTGCGGGGGATAAGCATCTCTTCACAAAAGGAGATATAGTTACTAGTGACATCTGTAAGTTCATCTATACTCGAGCAAGAGTCATAAAAAACATCCCAGTCCGTACACTCCAGACATCCCTGCAAAGATGCAGTAGACTCCTCAGACCACGAGCTGATGTTCTTAATCTGAGGCCGTACTCTTCTTAAAACAGTTTTATATACAGGGACAAGTAAGACAGTATTATGATCCGCCGACCCCACTGGAGGCTGAATAAAAGACTTATATGCATCCTTAATTGATCCGTAACAGAGGTCAAGAGTTGTATTTTGACGTGTGGGGCAAGACACATATTGATAAAAATTCCGCAAACACTGCTTCATGGGACACTTGTTAAAATCGCCCAGAATCAGGTTTGGAGCATCTGGAGTAATAGCTTGCAGTCTATGCACAACACTCCCAAGGGTCTCTACTACATTATCTTCATTTGCTCTCGGATGTATGTAGACCACTGTAACAAAAAGTTGAGGGAATTCGCGGGGCATGTATTGTGGTCTAAGTGATACAGAGAGCAGTTCAAGGTCTTTAGTGCACACGCTCTCTCTCACGGTAACAGATCTGCACCATTCTTGGTTTATGTACAGACAAACGCCTCCTCCTTGTTTTTTACCCGTGACTAAAGGACAACGATCCGTATGAAAAGGAATGCCAAAACCGTCGATAATTACGGAGTTATCAGGGTCACTACTTTTTAGCCACGATTCAGTAAAAGCCATAATACAAGCATCTTTATAGGCATGTTGGAAACGTACCGTTGCTTGCAGTTCATCAATCTTGCTCCTAAGGGACTGGACGTTGGCCATGACGATTGACGGGAGAGGAATCCGGTTTAGACGTAGCTTTCTCAGCCTCACCCGTACCCCTCCTTTCTTCCCTCTCTTCCGTATTTTCCGAGGATTACGATCCTGAGTGGTAAGAGGTCCCGTATTATTATGAACACCGTTTCCATGCGGCGGGCATTGGTCCACAGGATAACAAACATTGTAAGGCCGATGCCTCTGAAGAAGAAACTCTCTGCCATACTGGATCCTCACCGGCTGTTTAACCCTCTGAGGTCGGCAAACGCGCAGGCGCGTTTTGCTGGATTTTCTCCACATTGTAGCACTATAAACTTAAATTACTCCGTCATTTATGGTCATACAGAAAAAAGAAATATAAAAAAAGAATCTGTGATATTTCTACTTTTGTATGTGTCCACTTACAATCAAATCAAAACATTGTGCTTTTGTAAAATAAAGAAAATAAACAGGGTGTGCATTCTGCCTCTCCGTCGTGGTGAACTTTTTTTTCTTGAGCACGTCTATAAACTGAAACAAAACTCAGCGAATACTTGTCACACATTTATGAGCATATACCTTTATAAACATTTAAGTGTGTACTTTTAAATGATCGGATTCAAACTGAAAACAAATATTCTCTGTTTAAGTAATTTGTATAATACCAACAAGATGTCCAGCTTCTCAAACGCTTCCTAATTATTTTTTAATTTACCACACCCACTCGCGCAAAAGAGATTCACATGCAAATCTCCACATGGAACGCGGACTCGCTCATTAGGCCTACCTCAAAAACAAAACACCAAAACACTTCACAAGTCTCTGCTTTTAGACGCGCCTGAGCTTACATTGGATTTACATCAGAAGAAGAAGAACGCGATTTGAAGACAAGAAAGATGTAAGGTAAGAAATTCTTACATATTAGTTTGCTATTGTTGCATAAATTTCACATTGCAGTTGAAAGTGCGAAAGTACCGCTCTCACTCCTGTAGATGAAGCATCCACTTCTACGGTGATTGGTAACTAGGGGTGTGGATGGATCAGGATGGGAGCGGTGGCAAAAGCTTTTTTGAGGGTGGCAAATGCAGTGGTGGCTTCTGGGTTCCAGGATAAAGGAGTAAAGTCAGGGGAGAGCTGAGAAGACTGTAGTTATGAATGAATCTACAGTAAAAGTTAGCAAATCCGAGGAATCTCTGAAGTTCTTTGATGGTGACGGGTTGAGGCCAGGTCCGGATGGCATTCACCTTCCTCTGGTCCATCTGGATGCCTCGTTGGTCTATGATGTAACCGAGAAAGTGGACAGTGGAGGTGTGGAACTCACATTTCTCTAATTTCAAGTAGAGATGTTGTTCTCTGAGGCGCTGGAGAACCTGTTTCACATGTTGACAGTGTTCAGTAAGGTTCTGGGAGAATATCAGGACAAATCGATGAAGGAAATCTCGAAATATCTTGTTCATGTACCCCTGGAAGACTGAAGGAGCATTGGATAGACCATAGGGCATGGCCCAGAGGGTGTTACGAAGGCCGTCCTCCATTTATCACCTTTGCGGATGTGAATTAAGTTATAGGCGCTTCGCAGATCCAACTTGGAGAACACGCAGGCACCACATAGCTGTTCCAGGGCAGAGGGGACCAGAGGAAGGGGATAAATGTACTTGATGGTCTGTGAGTTGAGAGTCCGGTAATCAATGCATGGCCGCAAGCCTCCGCCCTTCTTCGCCACAAAAAAGAAACTGGAAGTGGCAGGGGACGTTGAGGGACAAATGAAATCCTGTCGGAATGCTTCCTTGATGTACTCCTCCATGGCCTTCTGTTCCGGGATGGACAGGGGTTAGACTCGACCCTTGGGTAGAGTCGCCCCAGGTAGCAGGTCGATAGCACAGTCCCATGGCCGATGTGGTGGTAATTGCGTTGCCAACCGCTTGCTGAACACATCCTGGAACGCCCGGTATTTAGGAGGAATCTCCATCTTCTTATTGGAATCAGGACTCTCAATCGAGGTGGAATTCAAGGCGATGGACGAAGTTTCTGAACAGAACTGAGAAGGAGGACGAGGAACTTTGATCACAGGCGTTAAGCAGGCTAGGAGACAGGATTTGCCCCACTGAAGAATCTCACCAGTATTCCAGTTGATCAGCGGTTCGTGTTGAAGCATCCACGGGCGTCTCAGGATGATGTCCGCAGTGGATCCTTCCAACACCAAGAACGAGATCTCCTCGGAATGTAGGCAGTCGATGCGGAGTGTCATGGTGGGGGAGAAGTGACAGATGCGACCACGACCCAGCGGCTTGCCCAGGATGGTGTGAATCTCTAGGTTCTGGGGACAGCGTTTTCTCTTGATATTGAGCCTTTGTTGCCTTTGGCTTGCTCAGTTGGGGATATTTTGGGAATATTTAATTTAATTTTATCAATCAATAAATTCCACTAGAAACAAACCTTGTGTAGCCAATGAGAATAATCTCTCTTTGGGGCGTGCCTTATTTTACGTGGCCTATAAAGATCGCCTTGGGTGTGGTAGGAAGGTGCGTCTACTAGTCACGGGTGACGTCATCCATTTCCGGCGTGTCGCGGGAGTGTTCGTCTGGTAAGGAGCTGCAGTCGCGGCTGTATTCCTGAACGTTTGTTTTGAACTGGGTTTTATGTACTTATTTGGCTCGCGTATCTCTCTAGTGTGGACTGAGGAAGCCTGCGGTACAACGCATGTGGTACCCGATTGATTTTACATCCTGGAGTTTAAATGCCCTGTGCATCGCAAGCAGTTTAAACCGGTAGGTTGTGTTAATTTATTGTTTGTTGCACTAAGAGTCTGGATTGACCATTTGAAATTTGTATTTATCTTTCTAGTTTACAGACTGAGGGAGAAACATTGCAGTGGGTTTCTCGTCGGGGCTTTTGTGGCTGGATTCGTATATGCTGACTGTTATATCACTGATTGTTGTTCAGTATTGTGCTGCATATGGTCACGTTACAGACTCTCGTCTCGCGGTGCTTCGCTGGCTCGACGGCAGGAATGGATGCGTAATCTACTGCGAACTGCATTCACGTGCTGCTGTGGTATTGTGTTTATTTCTGTTTAAAGCTGGACACTTGCAACATCAGCTGTCTGGTAGACTGGCGTGCCGCAGGTTCGATACGATGGCCTAACGTTACTCTCGCTTTGAGGCATCAAATGGTTTAACCATCCAGCAGTCATCTTGATTTGGTTCCTTTTTTTGAAGTGGTGTAAATGTTATATAGTTTGAATTATTTTTTGCTTATTCTGTTTTGCTTTCTTGTTTGTTTATGTGAACTCATTGCTTTAAACATTTAGTATTCTTTTGTTGTAGATTTTTTTTTTTTTTTTTTTTTTGTTGTCAACCAAGTGTCTGTGAACTGGTTGTTAACCGGACGTTTTCTTTTGTTTGATTAGAGTTGTGAATTTGTATTTTTTTCTTGCATCCACCATTTCAGTTTACTGGTTTATTAGTGGATGGCAACCATACGTGTGTGTAATTGCTCTTAAGTCATTGAGTACTCAGTTTTATAGGAATGTATGTGTATGTGTAAGTGTGTATATTTGATTGTATGTTTAATGTGTAATTCTGCTTCCTCTCCAGTTGTTGGGGTGATCAGGATTCGTGTTTGTGTGGACGAGTCTCTCTCTCTGCTTGGTGGTGGTCTCTTCCGATTGCAGTGTTCCACATTTGTGGTCTGAAGTGTGAGTGCACGAGTGTTTGCTGTGTCATTTTCAGAGAATGAGCGAGTAGTCCCCAGCCCTGGAGTGGAGGCCGAATTGTGTGTTTGTGTGTATTTCATTCGTATATTTAAATTTATTAATGGTGCCCAAATAAAAACTGTAATTTTGTATTTCATCTGTCTCTGGTCTTATCTCAGCCGCAACCGAACCTGTGTGCTTTAAAGTTAATCTTATCAGGCGATTCCCCGGTAAATTTGCCTCCGGGGTGGCGTAGTCGGGTATCTTAGAGGGGTAGAGTTTAAGTCTGCCTTTTGGGGGTGAGGCAACGCCCTCCTTGGTGTAAACTTCAAATTTATGCCCATTCCAAACTAACACGCCGCTACACTTGTTATATTATTTTAATTTAATACTGTGAAGCTGCTTTGATACAATCTGTATTGTGAAAAGCGCTATACAAATATACTTGACTTGACTTGACTTTGTAGGAGGTTGTGGGAGATGAAGTTACTCGCTGAGCCGGAATCGATGAGAGCTTGTGCTGGAACAGTTGAACGGGACGTTACAAGGGTTACTGTGGTATAGGTCAGAGATGCAATTTTCTGAGAAAGTTGGATGGTACTCACCGCTGGGCGTGGAGGTAGAACGGGACAGTTGGAGATGTGTCCTTCTCCCCCACAGTACAGACAGATGATTTAACCACCTCCTTTGACGCTCCGCCGGTGTAAGATGGTAACTATCTACCTGCATGGGTTCTGGTGTTGGAAGGGTGGTAGATGGTACTAGAGGTGGAGGATGCAAAGCAGGTTGGAATAATGAACAAGCAGAAAGTCGTTGGGAAACTCAGATGGATTTCTGGATGAAGTTCTCTAATCCCATATTATCATCATGAACAACCATTAGTTGACAAATCTCAGGATTTAAACCTTGACGAATGGCTGTGAGAAGAGCCGTTTCATTCCATCCACTTGCCACGGCGAGTGTACGGAACTGCAAGGCATAAGAACTCAAAGAGTTTTTATCTTGTTTAAGGTGTAAAAGATGATCATGGACGGATGGAGTGGACGTGGTTTGACCGAAGACTTCTTTGAAATGCCTTAGAAATGCAGACAATGACTTAGTAATGGGAACTTCGGCTTGCCATAGCGATTGAGCCCACTGAAGAGCATGACCGGAGAGGAGTGAGATCACAAAAGCAATGTGCGCTCGATCAGTGGTGTAAAGATGAGGTTGCATCTCGAATTGTAGGTTGCACTGTAGAATAAACCCGCTGCAATCTTCCGCCTCGCCGCAGTATGTCGCTGGTCAGGCCATGGGACTGGCAGAGGCAGCAGGTGAAGAAGTGGTGGGTGGTGGAGGAAGTGCATGACAAACGGCGTTCACCAGGTAGCAGACACACTCTTGTCAGTTCAAAGCTAGACTAAAAACACATCTCTTTGACCTAGCATACACATAACACATTATAGACGGGAACCAGTGTTAATTTCGTTGACTAAATATTTTCGTCCTTATTTTCGTCACGAATATATTTTTGCGGACGAAAACGAAACGAAAACTAAAAAAGAAGTCACTGATGGAGACTAAAACTATGACTAAATTGATTGACATTATCGTCAACGAATAAAGGACGAGACGAAAATAGACTGTGACGAAAATCCAATCAGCAGACGGGAGAGATGCGAGGAATGAACAAAAGAACCAATCGGCAAAACGGAACAGGCGAGACTGCATGAGAAGAGAACCAATCAGAGCCTGATTTATTGAGACGTCTTTGACCGAGCTCCCGGGAAGACGGCATTCGAAGAGACGATGTCTAAAAGAGCGACAAAATGTCCACAGCCGGGAGAAAAAGAAGGGGAGACTTGTGGGCACACTTCACGTTTGACGATGAACAAAACAAAACAAAGTGTAAAGCATGCGGAGCGGTCATTAGTGGCAAGAACACAACCAATTTGAAAAGACATTTACAGACGAGCCACCCGGACATTTTCTCAAAGGTAAATTCACAACGATGTTCTTTTGTTTATTGAGCTAAACAAAATTGGAAGACTGCAGTGCATAGATGTTGTAGCATTAAATATTACGAACTGAAAAGTACTGTAAAATAGCCCCTTCTTCAAGTTAGATGAGAGCACCATACGAATACATAAAATTATGCTACATACATTTGATTAATACTAATGTTTAGTATATTTCATAATGTTCTACTTGTTAACAATATCACAAATATTTCTAGATTAGTCATGAGAAACATGACTGTTCACATCCTATCATTATACATACTAATCTAGAAATATTGTGGTATTTAAAACATACAATATTGCTAGACAAAGGAATACCTTATAAAATCTTGTTACATTTTTTTTTTATCCACCTAGCTGCCAACTTATTAAATATTTACTTTTTTCACTCTTTTATTTGCGTTTAGTGCTTTAATATTTACTGCTTGCGCAAATAAAGTGATTGCAATGAATAAATAATATAAACGTATTTAAACTATTTTCCTTTTTTATGTCACAGCTGCAGAAGTCTCCTGATGAAGGCGGTGAACCAAGCGCAAAAAAGGCAAAAATATCCAATCAAAACATTGCAGAAGCACTGTTAGGTACTACAAAGTACAAAAGCAATGCCAGAGAACAGCAAGTAAAAGAGGAGGCTATAGCAAAATGGATTGGACGTTCAGGGTTACCACTCACTACAGTAGAAGATGAGGACTTTATTCTCATGATAGAAACATTTGATAAGAAGCTGACAGTGCCAATTGGAATTGACCTATGGACTAAAAAGGGACTGTCTGCATGATTCCTTGGCATAAGTTGTTGCTTTTTTTGTGTTGATCAAAACAATCCAGAACACATCCTGCTTGCTCTTGAACAAGTTGCCCATCCACACACTGCCCAGTCCATTAAGGCCTGCGTGGATAAGTGCATGCAGGAATGGGGCATTTCAAATGACAAAATTGTGACTGTAATAACGGACAATGGTAGCAATATGGTAGCAGCATTTAAACACAGTACTCAAGAAGAAGAGGCTAGCTCAGATGATCAAGAGGAGTCCCCCCGAGGTGAAAGTGATTCAGAGGAGGAGATTGAAGACCATCGGTAAGCCACTTTTATTCATAATTTCATTTGTCAGTAAGTTAATGTATTACCTCATTTACCTGATATGTATTTACTTTCTTTTTGGTAGCTATCAAAACATGGAGATGGATATGGAACGGATGCCATGTGTGGTTCACACGCTGCAGCTTGTGGTCCACATGCTAAACAAGGAGGCAAGTGTGAAGCGAATCCTTGACAAAGCACGATCAATTGTGAAGCTCTTTCGCAAGTCATCTGTTGCAACACAGAAGATTTTGGATAAGTGTGGCCTAATTGTTGTGAATGATTGTCCCACATGCTGGTCAAGTACATATTACATGATTGCACGACTCTTCAAAGTTAAAGATCCTCTTTGCGAAATAGCGAATGAGATGGGGTGGGACAACTTACTCTCTAGCGAGTGGCAGAAGCTCAGCTCATTGCATGAACTCATGTTGCCTTTTGCCGAACACACACAGACTCTTCAGAGTGACACGATGTCTATGTCACTGATCGTCCCTGCCCTCTTAGATTTGCATAGCCACCTTACTGATTTTGAAGAAAACACAAATCATCGGGATTTTGCCACTCTAGCACGAAAAATGAAAGTCAATTTGAATCAGCGCTTTGCCTGGGTATTAGATCCATCAGATGAAAAGTTCTCTCCACTTGTTGCTGCTGCTTTCTTTCTCAACCCTACTGTGTTTGATACTCTCCTTGATGTGGCTGATGACAGTGTTCAGGAACTTTTTAAGCAGGCAGAGGGGTATGTGGTCCAGTGCACTCAGAGTCAAGAGACTCACCCTGATGATGATGTGGAGGAACTGAATGGACCAGAGCCTGACCCTGGACCGCCATCCTCCTCCTCAAGGCAGCCAGTCTTCAGATTTCTGTCCAAATGCCGTGCAAAGCCTAAACCAAAGTCCTCCACATGTAGCATCAGGCAGCAACTAAGCAAGTACAAGGAGGAGCTCTCACAGCCCATTACTTGTGATTCAGGAATCCAGTTTTGGCTTGGGAAATGTGACACATTTTATCACAGCTTGAAACCATTAGCATTAGATCTGTTAGCAATGCCGGCTTTGCAAGCTTTTGCGGAGAGAGTTTTTAGTGTCACAGGTGACCTAACCAGGGGAAAGCGTAACAGAGCAAAAGTCACTTTAGCACGAAGTGCTTTCTTGAAAATGAATAGAGGTAAATAAGTGTTAGTATTCTGTGGTTGAATTGCCAGCATTGTGGTAGCAAGAAGAAAATGTCGTTCAGTGCACTTTAGATTCAAATTAAAGCTGTTTGCACTTATTGTTCACCTCAGCTGTAAGCTTTAAGGTCCTGGACCTAACTTTATTTTTCTTTTATTGATGGTGAATTGGCAGCTAGTTATTGTTTACATTACCATGACAGTGTTTGTTGCTGCATAAAAGCTTTTGAATTGAAATAAAGACACAGTTGTGTTGAAATAAAGTTAAATTTGTGTTTTATTTGTGTTTTATATATTTTGGTTAAGTTTGTTTCCTATACCAGCGGTAAAAAATTGTCTAGTAAATCTGTTATTGATTTTAGTCTTATTTTAGTCGACTAAAATACCAAGCAATTTTAGTCGACTAAAATACCAAGCAATTTTAGTCGACTAAAATAAGACTAAAATTAAAACAAATCAGATGACTAAAACTTGACTAAAACTAAAAAGAATTATAGTCAAATGACTAAGACTAAAACTAAATTAAAATGTCTTGTCAAAATTAACACTGACGGAAATTTGCAAAAAAGTGAACTATTTTTTGTCAACCCTGAGGCCAGTAAGATCTCATACTCTCTTTTTCCATTTAAGATAGCTTGGTGGATTTAAATACTTGGGGGTTTCTTTCACAAATTCGTTTAATCATCTATTTGAGAAGAATGTTCAACCGCTGGTCGATAAAACCAAGTTAGACATGTCTAGATGGACTTCACTTCCTTTGTCTCTTGTGGGTCGCATTAATCTAGTTAAAATGGTTATTTTACCCAAATTCCTTTATCTTTTTCAACATATTCCAATTTGCATTAATAAGTCTTTTTTTACTAAATTTGATGGTATTTTGCGTTCATTTATCTGGGGAAACAAACCGGCGCGACTCAAGAAATCAGTTCTTCAGCTCCCCAAGTCTAAAGGAGGACTTGCACTTCCCAACTTTCAACAATATTACTGGGCTTGTAATATTAATAAGATTCTTTATTGGAACAATTCTGTCCACACTGATAAATGCCCCCCTTGGGTCCATTCAGAGATTGCCTCAACGAAAGGCACTTTGTATTCTGTTATTTGTTTTCAACTTCCCTTAGCTATTAGTAAAATATCAACTAATCCAATTGTCACTAACACTATCAAAATTTGGGTCCAGTTTAGGAAACATTTTGGGTTACACAGAACTTCTATTCACACACCTATCTTAA
This sequence comes from Squalius cephalus, assembly GCF_949319135.1. Taxonomy (NCBI): domain Eukaryota; kingdom Metazoa; phylum Chordata; class Actinopteri; order Cypriniformes; family Leuciscidae; genus Squalius; species Squalius cephalus. The sequence continues at coordinate 1,345,706 of NC_137139.1, forward strand.
ATAATCATCTTTTCTCCCCATCTTGCTCTGACCCTGCTTTTCGAATCTGGTCAGTTAACGGACTTGTCGAGCTGAAAGATTTGTATGATGATGGGGTGTTTGCATCCTTTTCGTCTTTGTCCGCTAAGTACAATCTGCCTAATAGTCATTTGTTTCGTTTCTTTCAGATTAGACACTTTGTTCAGAAGCTGTTTCCCCACTTTCCCAACCGTCCGCCTGAATGCCCTCTTGATCATTTTCTCACTTTAGGTACAGGCCAGAAACATCTAATTTCAGTTATTTACAACTTAATAAGTACACTTAATGTAGACCCTACTGTTTCTCTGAGAGAGTTGTGGGAGAATGACCTGGGTGTTTCTATTATCGATGATCAATGGGACGAAATTCTAAGATTAGTTCATTGCTCTTCCATATGTGCCAGACATGGCCTATTGCAATGTAAGGTGCTCCACCGAGCTCATCTAACTAATGCCAGATTGGCAAAAAATTTCCCAGATGTGAGTGATGCTTGTCATCGTTGCAAGCAGTCTCCTGCTAATCATCTTCATATGTTCTGGAGCTGTCCTCGGTTGACAGACTTTTGGTCCAATGTTTTTGATACACTTAATAATGCTCTTAACATAGAGTTGGACCCTAACCCCTTGACTGCTCTTTTTGGCATTCCTTCGACACCTGACTTGACTATCTCATCTCGCCAGGTTATTGCCTTTACTTCTGTTTTAGCTAGACGAGCCATTCTTCTGAAATGGAAACATGTGACTCCCCCATCGCACGACAGGTGGATCCAAGAAGTTTTTAGCTGTATAAACCTTGAGAAGTTAAGATTTTTGCTTTCAGGATCCCTTAAAACTTTTCAGAAGACCTGGGAACCTGTCCTAAACTACATAAAAGGTTTACTGTGTTCTCCTGACACTAATACTATTACACAATAATTGACTGTTACTGGAAAGAGGAAAGACCAATACTAGAGAGAGGAATGTTTATTTTATTCTATTTATTTTCAATATTTGGTTATGATTAATTTTTTAATTTTTTTTATTTTTGATTTAATTTTATTTATCTACTGTGGGTGGGTGGGTTCTGGAAGGGTTTAAACTGAGACAGTCTGTAATTTCTTACTTTTAATTGAATGTATCAATATGTGTGTCTTGTTAAATACCAATAAAAAATAAATAAATAAAATGAACACTGACGGTAACACTTCCCATAAATCCTGATGTACTCGTTACATCATAAGAAGAATGGCGTCTACGCTAATATTAGTCTCTCTGTTTATCCCGAGGTTTACTGCAGTCCGCCGGATCCAGGCCGTATCCAGATCTGATGAAGGACCTGTGCCCGGACGCGACGACAACGCAGTCCTGAAATGTCAACTAGTCTCTTCCCTGTGAAGGCCCCCCTCTCCTCCCTTTACCTCTGTACAGATAAAGCGTTGTCGGGATAATTCCGGTTCGCGTGGCTACGTGGAAGTGAGAAAAATTCTGTATTATAAATTTTAAGGCCAGACAAGTAGTTTGTTGAGGGTTGATTTGTAGGGAAGGACTCCACGCCTGCGCACATATATTCAAAAGCACATCCCTATAGACTGAACTCGTAATACGCATGTGCACACCATCAGTGTTCTCACAGGTTCGCGTTTTTGAAGTTTGCGTAGAAAGAACTTAAGAGTTTTCTGTTAAAACGGTGTCGTGTTAGCGGCCCCTAAGTTAACTAGAAAATTGCATTTCTGGAGGAACTGCGAAGTGTGCTTGCTCGGTGCGGTTCACTAACGTTAGCAGGTAGTGGATAAGGGTGCGTTGAAGTTTGCTTGATCTGAGAATTTCAACAATAGTACTTTTTTCAAGATTGTGCAAAAAGGTGAAAAGTTATGTGCATTAAGAGACATGTCTGCAATGTAGACTAGTGCCAATGGCATTGTTTATGTGGCTTGGTTGTTGGTTTTGAAATAATTGGTTATGAATATACAGCAGAGAGTGGGAGTGTTTTGGGTGATGAAATAGTATTGAAAAGAAGTTGACAGTCTTCATTTACTGTATCCAATAAGCCAATACAAAACTCACCCAGCTGTTCTGTGGTTGAGTGTTCCCTTTGATTAGGAACAAATTTACTATCTCAAATTAAGGTCTACCATAATTAGCGATGCTTTGATTGCTGCTGTCAAGATGGTTGTCATCACCTACACAGAAACGCTGATTTTTATAGCCTACCGTCAGTCCTCATATTGTAATTACATGAAAAACGCTATCAGTTTCACTATTAGTTTACTCTAGCGATGCAATCGCAACAACATGAAAAACGCTGTTTGGCCTTGTCTAACTTTATATGACATATGCGCCATATGCTAGAGTTACACATCCCGCTGCCATTTCAGGGCTTGAATTTCGGTGCGGGAATGTGGGGATTGCTCATAATTTAAACCATTCCCGCAAGGTTAGCTTTTATAGTGCGAGAAATTCCCGCACAAATATTTTCGCTTCATCTCAGAGCAAATGATTAAAAAATAAATTCACAGATGCGAGAAAAAAGATGTCAAACTGTCTTTTATTTTCAAATTTAATTCCTCAATCAGCGCTGGACCGGCATTTTCTGTCTTCCGCTGAGCCCTGGCCGTAGACAGATCATATGTTTCACGCTGTCAATGCAGTGGTCTGCGTTGCGCTGATCTTATTCACACTATCGAGTGTAGGTGCAGCATTCTAACATTGAGTCATAATGAGCTGTTTGTAAAGAAATTATCCGCTTTCAAATTATGTCATTTTAATCACGAAATTGAAACATTAAAAAACAATTTGCTCTTTATGGTGTGCTAGTGATAGAGCGCGGCAGCAACGAACCAACTGATCAGCTTGCAGCGTAACAACATTGAATGTTCAGCCGAACAGCTGATCATATGTACAGGGCTTCCTTATTATTTTTCATCTCCATAAATATATCTAGTAGTAATGCTAATGCAAGGGCTAGAAATCTATTAATCTCGTGGTGCGCGAAATGACAGTTGAGTGATCATCGCTCTCCACTTCCTGTGAAGTGATGTATCGATGTTCCCTTATTCCCTATGCCGTGCGCAGTGCCCTTCGAACTGAACATGTTCGCTCCCTTCGGATTAGAATCTAACTTAAGATGGCGGAAAACCCTGTGAAGTCCACTTCGCAGTCCACTTACGGTCAAATGGAACGCACCTCTAGAGCGACGTTGTTGATTGTTTGAGCATGTGACTGCACGTTTCTCCTTGTTTTCTATTGCTATGCGCAGCATATTTCCCGCGCGCACAAACACAGCCACAGACAATGAATTGTTTGTTCGGTTATCGAAGAAGAGCATGATATATTTTGTATAAAGTTGTTTTTTTTATTATTTTTTTTATTAACTGCTTTGAGAACTGGAAATGCACAATTCATGCATACAAATCTGTATATATTAATAAATGAAGCTGATTAGATTAGACCAATGCAAAAAACGAAATTCATGCCTGCATTTATTAAGACAAACCTAGTAAAAACGAATGCAGTCTATACACTGACTTGGCAGCTCTGTGAAATCTAATACAACAGTGCCACCTACTGTCTAAATGCATTAACATTAAAAGTGTGAGGTGAACTCTTGCATAGACATAGGTAAATGGGTTTGTCTATTAGCCTGAAATAAAAAAATTTTTTTTAAAAATTCAGATCTTGTGCATCCTCACATTGGAGTCCCGAGTTCATGTACAAAGTTTGAGATATGGACGACTTCCTGTTTGGCGACTACGCCGCTGATTTCGTTTGGCTGTGACGGGCAAACGCTTCCGAAAATCAAAAATCCTTCTAGTAACTTTTGTGAGGCTTAGTCCAAGGATCATGTACGTCTAGTTTCGTGAAGTTCGGACCAAATTTGTGACCTGTGAAACTTTAGTTTCGCTTTCTGTTCAATCCAATATGGCGGACGAATGACATGGACTTGTGATGTCATCTTCGCGAGCAACTTACACCGGTACTGACCGGACGTTTTAAAGTTGGAACGGTGTCTCTGTCTCAAAGGGCCTAGGCGCAGGAGCTGGCCAAAATTTTTCTCCCGGGGATAATAATAATAAAAATAATAATAATAATAAAACTTAAGAACAATAAGTGTGCTGCTTTCAGCAAGACAATAATGAATGTCATTGGGAATTGAATCCTTTTTATTACACATATGTTCAATTCAATAGCTTTTTCACTGTTCAGTATAAAGATTATTTCACCATTTTTGATAATGTGTTCTGTATACGGGACAGTTATTGCCCACCTATTACATTGCAATAGTTAATAGTTAATTTACAGGGTAAACTGGGAGGATTATGGACAGCTCAAGCATTCTTGAGTTCCAATGGATGACATAACCCCTCTATTTCTGGACCCCATTCCTAATTCACAGAAATCATCTTAACCACACCAAGGGACCCCTCAGATGAGTTCCAGGAGCCGCTCAAAGGAAGGGTGATCTACAGTGGCTGATTACCGATTAAAGCAAAAACCACCACACCTGTGTTCAGTTCAGTTCCACCTGTGCTTTGCTTTCATGTGGAAATACTAAACTATAACAAGACAGTGAAGAAATGAAGCAAAAAAATAAATAAAAATAATAATAATCCATTACCTTTTGAACAGTGTAAAATAATTCTAATCTGGACTGAAGAAATTAATTGCATTTCAAAGCTAATGTTCAACAAAAAAATATTGAAAAAAAAATTTAAATTAAAAAAACGTTTGAATGTTACATCATCAGTGGGCAGTAAATGGGTGGGCCGTCTGATCCAGACACTGTATAAATTATATGACAAGAAAGAGAGCAGAACAAACTCCTAACATGAGGAGACTCACTCATGGCTAATGAGACAGAGGATCATGAGTCTCTTTACTGCTTTCCTGCCGTCAACTCATCATGTATCAAGAGCTTTGAATACTCTAGACATGAATATATTATTATGCATGTGGTTTTTTCATTGCTGTCAGCATGGACTGTGTTTCTGAACCTGGTGGTGATCATCTCTATCTCTCACTTCAAGAAGCTTCACACTCCAACAAACCTGATTATTCTCTCTCTGGCTGTGGCCGACATGCTTATTGGACTTATTGTGATACCCATACAGGCCACCACACAGATTGAGGCTGGTTGTTGGTACTTTGGAGAAACTTTCTGTAGTCTGTATATTATAGTCTTTGGATTGCTCTCCACAGCATCTCTCAGTAGTTTAGTTTTAATTGCTGTTGATCGTTATGTGGCTGTGTGTTACCCTTTACACTACCCACAGAAAATAACCACAACTAAAACTTTAATAAGCATCTGTCTGAGCTGGGTTTTTGCATTCTCTTATGGTCTTTCAGTTGTAATTGTGTTTAAATATTTTAACATTAATTCATCCACACCCGACGTGTGTTATGGAGATTGTACTTTTAGTGGGGGAATTCCCTTTTTTATCGCTGATGCGTTAATTACTTTTATTTTTCCATGTACCATATCCCTAACTTTATATTTGAGGATTTTCTATGTAGTACTTCAGCATGTGAAAGTTATAAACTCTCTGATGAATGGTGGTAAATGTGTAACAGAAGGTTCATTGAAGAGGAAATCTGAGAGTAAAGCTACTCTGATATTAGGAATCATTGTTGTAGTTTATATGCTTGGCTATGTTCCATACTATACCTGTTATCTATGGGTAAACTCTGCCACAGCCAGCACTATTGTAACATGGATGTGGTACATAAACCCATCTCTGGATCCTCTGATCTATGCTATATTTTATCCCTGGTTTAAAAAGACAGTTAAACTCATCTTAACTCTGAAAATATTTCAGCCAGCATCTTCTCTGGTCGATATTTTTACAGAATAGAATAGAATAGAATGAGGCATTTATATAGCGCTTTCATATGTACTACTGTACACCCAAAGCGCTTTACAATCATATCATGGGACCTCTCCTCAACACCACCAGTGTGCAGCATCCACTTGGATGATGTGACAGCAGCCACAGTACAACGGTGCCAGTGCGCTCACCACACACCAGCTATAGGTGGAGAGAGGAGAGAGTGATAGAGCCAATTCAATTACAGAGCATCAATTGTAATAAAACTGGTAAAGCTGTCACTCATAAAGGATATGATTATCTTTGTAGGATTTATATTTGTAATTTACACTACATGTATCTTTGTTTTATTTCAGAGAGTATGTTTTCTGCATATGATATTCAATTTGAACAATTAATTAAACTGAAATTAGTTCATAAATTGTATTAAATTAGCTCATTAAATAAACTAAATGGTAAGTGTAGATATTATGTGCTTTATGCTTAATCACTTTCATCAGTCATCTGTGTTGCATCTGTGTTATCAAAAACATAATGAAAAAAAGGGACAGTCATACAGAACTAAACTCGGTAAAAAAAAGTGATGTCCTCTAACTTTCAACTGCTTTTATTTCCAGAAAATGTCGTAATGTATAAATATTGGTATGAACATAAAAAGATTCAACAACATAAACATAAAATAAACAAGTTCCGCAGACATTTGATGAAAAGAAATGGAACAATGAGTCCCTGAACAATATCAAAATAAGCAGTCATATCTGGTGTAGCCAGGAGCTGCTGTAAGGGCTCTCAAAGTTCTCAAACATGGTTTCTGGATTAGAAATCACAGTTTTTGTGTATGTGTGTGTGTGTGTGTGTGTGTGTGTGTGTGTGTCCTGGTAAACCCAAACGTCCCCACAAAGGTAGTAATATCAGAAATGTCTGACCTTGAGGAAACTTTTTTTATGGTCCCCATGAAGAAAACATGTTATAAATTATACTAAATTATGTTTTTTTGAAAATGTAAGTTCTCTTACGAGAGGTTCTCTCGTACTGCGTAAGTCAGGGGTGTCAAACTCATTTTCACTGAGGGCCACTTCAGCATTATGGCTGCCCTCAAAGGGCCGGTTGTAACTGTAAGACTTTTAATAATAATAATAATTCGTTACATTTATATAGCGCTTTATCTGAGACCTCAAAGCGCTTTACATAGAAGGGGGGAATCTCTTCAACCACCACCGATGTGCAGCATCCACCTGGATGATGCGACGGCAGCCATATTGCGCCAGAACGCCCACTACACACCAGCTTATTGGTGGAGAGGAGACAGTGATGAAGCCAATCAGTATATGGGGATGATTAGGAGGCCATGATGGACAGAGGCCAAGGGGCAAATTTGGCCAGGATGCCGGGGTTATACCCCTACTCTTTTTCGAAGGGCATCCTGGGATTTTTAATGACCACAGAGAGTCAGGACCTCGGTTTAACGTCTCATCCGAAGGACGGTGCTCTTTTGGCAGTATAGTGTCCCCGTCACTACACTGGGGCATTAGGACCCACACAGACCACAGGGTGAGCACCCCCTGCTGGCCTCACTGACACCTCTTCCAGCAGCAACCTGGTTTTCTCAGGAGGTCTCCCATCCAGGTACTGACCAGGCTCAGCCCTGCTTAGCTTCAGTGGGCAATATGGCTGGGGTGGTTGCAAATATGGCTGCAAAACATTTTAAAATGTTAATATATTGTCTCTTTATTTGATTATTACTTATTTAAGTTACAAATATTGTATATGCATTTGCAGGGGTGTTTCTAGGTTTTAAAAACATCAGGGGATGAGCCCGAAACATCAGGAGCTGGGTAACAATGATTTGATACAGAGAATAATGTTTCACGAGTTCACACTTACATATAATTTGAATGGGTAAGTTTAATGCGTATATGGCGTGCTGTCCGGAGGGAGGGCTCCGAGCTCGGAGTTCAGCCTGAACCCAGAGTACTCCCCCCGTATGTAAGTGTTTAGTACTAGAAGTGTGGAGAAGGGGTGGTGGAGGGATGCTGCAAAAACTGTCAATGGAATGAGGTGAGACTGCTGAGTATATATACCTCTCACCATTGATTGCTGAGTGCTCTCCACTTGTGTTAATTATCTGAACGTGCTCCTCCCGAACCTTGTTAATAAAACATCATTTCACGAGTTCACACTTACATATAATTTGAATGGGTAAGTTTAATGCGTATATGGCGTGCTGTCCGGAGGGAGGGCTCCGAGCTCGGAGTTCAGCCCGAACCCAGAGTACTCCCCCCAAAGGCTAAAGCAGAGGACAGCCGCCGGACTAAAGATCCCCCAAATGAGTGCCGAGTTTGGCGGGCTGGTATCTCAAGAAGGGCCTGGATGCTTGACCGGGAAGGCCCGTAATGGTGGCTCACTGCCTGGGCTGACAGCCTCTGTTGGTCTGCAAACGAGGAGCGGTTGTAGTTTACAGAAAACAGGAAAGTGAGTGCTTGCCTCGGAGATTTTCTCACACTGCATTGCTGGAAGAAAAGAGAAAACATTAGTACTCTACTTGGAAAGTTCTCACTCCGTCCACTGTGAGACCAATGCTCGCTGGACGGAAAGGAAACAGGAAAGTGAGTGCTTGCCCAGGAGATTTTCTCACACTGCATCGTTGGATGAAAGAGAAAAACGTAAGTGCTCTACTGGGAAAGCTCTCACTCCGTCCGCTGTGAGACCAGTGCTCGCTGGACGGAAAGGAAACAGGAAAGTGAGTGCTTGCCCAGGAGATTTTCTCACACTGCATCGTTGGATGAAAGAGAAAAACGTAAGTGCTCTACTGGGAAAGCTCTCACTCCGTCCGCTGTGAGACCAGTGCTCGCTGGACGGAAAGGAAACAGGAAAATGAGTGCTTGCCCAGGAGATTTTCTCACACTGCATAATTGGATGAAAGAGAAAACGTAAGTGCTCCACTGGGAAAGTTCTCACTCCGTCCGCTGTGAGACCAGTGCTCGCTGGACGGAAAGGAAACAGGAAAGTGAGTGCTTGCCCAGGAGATTTTCTCACACTGCATCGTTGGATGGAAGAGAAAAACGTAAGTGCTCTACTGGGAAAGCTCTCACTCCGTCCGCTGTGAGACCAATGCTCGCTGGACGGAAAGGAAACAGGAAAATGAGTGCTTGCCCAGGAGATTTTCTCACACTGCATCATTGGATGAAAGAGAAAACGTAAGTGCTCCACTGGGAAAGTTCTCACTCCGACCGCTGTGAGACCAGTGCTCGCTGGACGGAAAGGAAACAGGAAAGTGAGTGCTTGCCCAGGAGATTTTCTCACACTGCATCGTTGGATGAAAGAGAAAAACGTAAGTGCTCTACTGGGAAAGCTCTCACTCCGTCCGCTGTGAGACCAGTGCTCGCTGGACGGAAAGGAAACAGGAAAATGAGTGCTTGCCCAGGAGATTTTCTCACACTGCATAATTGGATGAAAGAGAAAACGTAAGTGCTCCACTGGGAAAGTTCTCACTCCGTCCGCTGTGAGACCAGTGCTCGCTGGACGGAAAGGAAACAGGAAAGTGAGTGCTTGCCCAGGAGATTTTCTCACACTGCATCGTTGGATGGAAGAGAAAAACGTAAGTGCTCTACTGGGAAAGCTCTCACTCCGTCCGCTGTGAGACCAATGCTCGCTGGACGGAAAGGAAACAGGAAAATGAGTGCTTGCCCAGGAGATTTTCTCACACTGCATCATTGGATGAAAGAGAAAACGTAAGTGCTCCACTGGGAAAGTTCTCACTCCGACCGCTGTGAGACCAGTGCTCGCTGGACGGAAAGGAAACAGGAAAGTGAGTGCTTACCCAGGAGATTTTCTCACACTGCATCGTTGGATGAAAGAGAAAAACGTAAGTGCTCTACTGGGAAAGCTCTCACTCCGTCCGCTGTGAGACCAGTGCTCGCTGGACGGAAAGGAAACAGGAAAGTGAGTGCTTGCCCAGGAGATTTTCTCACACTGCATCGTTGGATGAAAGAGAAAAACGTAAGTGCTCTACTGGGAAAGCTCTCACTCCGTCCGCTGTGAGACCAGTGCTCGCTGGACGGAAAGGAAACAGGAAAATGAGTGCTTGCCCAGGAGATTTTCTCACACTGCATAATTGGATGAAAGAGAAAACGTAAGTGCTCCACTGGGAAAGTTCTCACTCCGTCCGCTGTGAGACCAGTGCTCGCTGGACGGAAAGGAAACAGGAAAGTGAGTGCTTGCCCAGGAGATTTTCTCACACTGCATCGTTGGATGGAAGAGAAAAACGTAAGTGCTCTACTGGGAAAGCTCTCACTCCGTCCGCTGTGAGACCAATGCTCGCTGGACGGAAAGGAAACAGGAAAATGAGTGCTTGCCCAGGAGATTTTCTCACACTGCATCATTGGATGAAAGAGAAAACGTAAGTGCTCCACTGGGAAAGTTCTCACTCCGACCGCTGTGAGACCAGTGCTCGCTGGACGGAAAGGAAACAGGAAAGTGAGTGCTTACCCAGGAGATTTTCTCATACTGCATCGTTGGATGAAAGAGAAAACGTAAGTGCTCCACTGGGAAAGTTCTTACTCCGTCCGCTGTGAGACCAATGCTCGCTGGACGGAAAGGAAACAGGAAAGTGAGTGCTTGCCCAGGAGATTTTCTCACACTGCATCATTGGATGAAAGAGAAAACGTAAGTGCTCCACTGGGAAAGTTCTCACTCCGACCGCTGTGAGACCAGTGCTCACTGGACGGAAAGGAAACAGGAAAGTGAGTGCTTACCCAGGAGATTTTCTCATACTGCATCGTTGGATGAAAGAGAAAACGTAAGTGCTCTACTGGGAAAGTTCTTACTCCGTCCGCTGTGAGACCAGTGCTCGCTGGACGGAAAGGAAACAGGAAAGTGAGTGCTTACCCAGGAGATTTTCTCACACTGCATCATTGGATGGAAGAGAAAAACGTAAGTGCTCTACTGGGAAAGTTCTTACTCCGTCCGCTGTGAGACCAGTGCTCGCTGGACGGAAAGGAAACAGGAAAGTGAGTGCTTGCCCAGGAGATTTTCTCACACTGCATCGCTGGATGGAAGAGAAAAACGTAAGTGCTCTACTGGGAAAGCTCTCACTCCGTCCGCTGTGAGACCAATGCTCGCTGGACGGAAAGGAAACAGGAAAATGAGTGCTTGCCCAGGAGATTTTCTCACACTGCATCATTGGATGAAAGAGAAAACGTAAGTGCTCCACTGGGAAAGTTCTTACTCCGTCCGCTGTGAGACCAGTGCTCGCTGGACGGAAAGGAAACAGGAAAGTGAGTGCTTGCCCAGGAGATTTTCTCACACTGCATCGTTGGATGGAAGAGAAAAACGTAAGTGCTCTACTGGGAAAGCTCTCACTCCGTCCGCTGTGAGACCAATGCTCGCTGGACGGAAAGGAAACAGGAAAATGAGTGCTTGCCCAGGAGATTTTCTCACACTGCATCATTGGATGAAAGAGAAAACGTAAGTGCTCCACTGGGAAAGTTCTCACTCCGACCGCTGTGAGACCAGTGCTCGCTGGACGGAAAGGAAACAGGAAAGTGAGTGCTTACCCAGGAGATTTTCTCATACTGCATCGTTGGATGAAAGAGAAAACGTAAGTGCTCCACTGGGAAAGTTCTTACTCCGTCCGCTGTGAGACCAATGCTCGCTGGACGGAAAGGAAACAGGAAAGTGAGTGCTTGCCCAGGAGATTTTCTCACACTGCATCATTGGATGAAAGAGAAAACGTAAGTGCTCCACTGGGAAAGTTCTCACTCCGACCGCTGTGAGACCAGTGCTCGCTGGACGGAAAGGAAACAGGAAAGTGAGTGCTTACCCAGGAGATTTTCTCATACTGCATCGTTGGATGAAAGAGAAAACGTAAGTGCTCTACTGGGAAAGTTCTTACTCCGTCCGCTGTGAGACCAATGCTCGCTGGACGGAAAGGAAACAGGAAAGTGAGTGCTTGCCCAGGAGTTTCTCACACTGCATCGCTGGATGAAAGAGAAAATGTAAGTGCTCCACTGGGAAAGTTCTCACTCCGTCCGCTGTGAGACCAGTGCTCGCTGGACAGAAAGAGGAGACAGTAAAGAAGAGACAGTAAAGAAGAGGGTTTTTTTTGTTGTTTTTTTTGTTTTGTTTTTTTTTCTACTCGATGAGGGTTTGATGAGCTTTTTTAATATGGAACCGGTTGGTCCTGATGTAGCTTTGGAAAGCATCGGAGGACCATCTCCCAAGGGCTTGAATCTGCTGTTGGGAGAGGCCTTTTTGGGCTGCTGAAGTTGCTGCCCCGATGCGGAATGAGTGACTTGAAAAATTCTTTGCTGGAATGCCTGACTGTTGGAGAACAGATTTGAGGTGTTTCTGGAACCAAAAACGTGTCACGGGTTTTTTGGATTCATCTAAGAACAGGGGTTCCAGAGGAGATTTAGCCTGAGAACTTCTCCATTGCAGATATGCCAGAATTTACTTGTATGGTTGGATTTGCGAAGCGAGGTTAAAAATGTAGATGAAGTGACCTTTTTTGGTTTGGTCAGTCTTACTTTGTTTGATCAAATATGAAATGGTTTCGCCATCTAGTACTGATAAGTCTGAGATGGTGGGATGGATTTTTGGGTCAAATTTGGAAGTGATGGCGAGTTCCGAGCATCTAAGAAAACCGAAAAAGGCTAAGATAAACATGGCGTCGAGTGTGCGAGCGATATCAAGGGTTTGGTAGCCTGTGCGAAGGGCGTGAATACAATTGGTGAGAATGTCTAGCGTTATAGGTTGCCTGGCGTCGGGACGGGTAGGCTGGGATCTTTGAATCCCATTAATCAGGAGTGAGGTTTGTGAATTGTTTATCTCAGAGGAGGGAGCGCCGTACATCAATTTATGAAAAAACTGGATGCCGCTTAAATAACCTTTGATGGACCCGACTTGCAGGCCCTTAGAGATATTAAGGTAGGAGATAAAAGAGGTGATTGAGAGAAGAGAAAAATCAGGGAAAGGCAAGTTATAAGAGACATGGAACGTTTTAAAACATCTCCAAGCAGTAACATAGGATTGAAGGGTCCTGGGAGATACTGCTTGGAGGATAGTGTCGAGTGATGTGTCAAGCAGAGGTTTTAACGGATGGGTTACGGGAATATTAATTCTGAATAGCGAGGAACTGGAGTTGGGAATTGATCCGCCTCTGGAGCCAGCATCCTGAATTTCTGAAACAGAAAACGAGACAGAGAGTCAGCGATTTGGTTTTTTGACCCAGGGATGTGTTTAGCAATGATAATGAATTGGTCGCAAGCTGAAATCCAGAAGAGACGTCTTAAGAGTGGCATCAGAGCGGGTGAATGGGAACGGCCTTTGTTAATGCAATGCACTGTTGCGTCATTGTCGCAATGCACTAAAACGCTACTTGCGGCCCATTCTTTTCCCCACAGGAAAGCTGCTACTACGAGAGGGTAAAGCTCGAATAGAGCTGAGGATTGAGATATGTCCTGGAGCTGAGGTGGCCACGGAGCCGCGAACCAACGACCTTGATAAAATCCCCCGAACCCTATTGAGGGGGCAGCGTCTGTAAACAATTGGATGTCGGTGGGGGATGAAACAAGGTTGTTGTAGAAAAAAGAGAGGCCGTTCCACTGTTTTAGAAAAGTTATCCATAGCCTAAGTTCGTCGCGACATGCTTGGGTTATAGAAATGCGGTCTTCTAGTGAGTGGACGGAGGACGCGAGTGAGAGAAGATGCGAGATGAAGGGGTAGCCCTGCGGGATGATGCGCATTGCGAAGTTTAGATGTCCGAGCAGGGACAGAAGTTCGCGTTTTGAAAAATTAGATTCTTCGAGGAAAGTAGAAGAGACGAGGATTATTCGATCGATTTTTTCTTTGGGGAGGGATGCTTGGAGTTTGTCTGAATCCAAATTAATTCCTAGGAACTCGATAGATGTTGCAGGGCCCATGGTTTTTTCCTGTGCGATAGGAATTCCTTGCTCTGAGAAAACGTTTTGTACCGTGAGGATGTGCGCGGCTGGGATAGCATCGGGAGGCAAGATTATTAGAAAATCATCTAACAGATGAATAAGGTAAGGAATGGCGTAGTTGTTCGACAAGATCCAGCAAACGGCTTCTGATAGCATGTCAAATATTTTCGGGCTGCTTTTGCATCCGAATGTTAAACGTACTGCGAAATAATATTTCCCAAGCCAGCGCACTCCAAAAAGATGCCATGAACCTGGATGGATAGGCATTACTTTGAAAGCAGATGTGACGTCGAGTTTTGCGAGCCAAGCACCCTGACCTGCGATTTTGATCATGTCGATAGCTTGATCTATGTCGTGGTATTTGAGCGAAAATTCGTCGAGAGGGATCAAGCTGTTTATGCTTGGGAACGGGGAATTATGCGGGGCTGACAAGTCGATTATTAGACGTTTTTTACCCGAGAATTTCCTTGTAGCCACTCCAATGGGGCTGATACGAAACAGATTAAATGGAGGTTTGTCGAATGGACCGATCATGAAGCCAGACTCAACTTCTTTTTTGATCAGTTTGTCTACGACTTCAGGTTCTATAAGGGCGGATTGGAGATTTTTACATATGATGTTTTGGGAAAGCGGACATTCTAAGCCGGGCTTAAAACCATTTTTTAAACCTGACAGCAGATAATCAGTAAATTCGGCATCTGGGTGATGAGCTAGTTCGAAGTGCATGCGCAAAATATTTACAGGAGTCTCCCAATAATTTTTTGATTTTTTATTCACAGACTTGAAAACTGGACATACGATGCGAGCATGGGCGCCGCCACAAAAGCTGCAGATGTGCATATACCTGCAGCGCGATCTTTGGCATTTGCCTGCATTGAAAAATTTACAAGGCTGCCTGCTTTCATCAAAAGCAGAGTCCTGGGGGGGTCACGTGATGCTTTGAGAGCGGCAAGACGTGTTCGACCGAGCTCCTCGCCGTGTAGCTGAATTTTTGTTTTAAATAGTCGTCCCACTCGTTTCAAAAGTTTATAGAATTGATGATTAAATGATCAGGATGTCCCTTGACACTTTTTGGTCGCAATCAGACTCGACGAACAAACAAACTAGAAGAAACACACGCCAAAATAAGGGCACGGTCGCTGAGCAAGATGGCGAAAACTCAGGCCCAGTTCAAGTTGCCTCTAGTGAGACCACGATATCGGGAGATGCAGTGAACTGTATTGTCGAAAAAGTGTCGATGGTTCTTGAAAACAAGCTGCAGGCGATACGTGATCCAATCTCTGAAATATCGGGCAAATTGGACAACATGATCAAGAGAGTCGTGGAGGCCGAGCAGAGAATTTCCGACCTCGAGGATTACCAAGCTAATAGCTCAACGCGCTTTGCATCTATGGAGTCATCCCTGCAAAAAACACTCGAACGTGTAGAGGACCTTGAAAACAGAAGCCGGCGGCAGAATATTAGAATTGTTGGTCTCAAGGAAGGCACTGAGGGGAGAGATCCGATAGCTTTCTTTGAATCATGGATCCCGACTACACTAAAAATGAGTGCCAAAGATGGACGGATCAAATTGGAAAGAGCGCATCGCACCGGACCATTGAGAAACGAGGGTGAACATCCGAGAGCGAGACCTGTGATCGTGCGACTACACAATTACAAAGACAAAAGAATGATTCTAGAAGCAGCGAGACGTTTGGGCGACCTAAATATTGAGGGGAAGAAAGTGTCGTTTTTTCAAGATTTCTCGGCGGGTGTGCAGAAGAAGAGAGCGGAGACGGCAGAGGCTCGGAGGCGACTGCGGGAAGCAGGATTAAAATATGCCTTCATCTACCCTGCCACTATAAGAGTGTTCAACGCAGCTGGTAAAGACACATACCTGTCTACGACCGCGGAGGTGAACACCTTCTTGGAGTCGACTCCGCAAATATAATATCCACCTCAGGTACATGACGTACAAAACGTGAAAAGTACATTCCATTTTGTCTGCATAGGACGACCGTGATAAACATTAGCTTGTTTGGCTTGGAGCAAAGTTGACACGAATAACTTTAACCTATGATACGCAGAGAAAACATCTTAGTGTCACAAAATAATAAGACTCCCACGCTGTTACCTCTCTGCCTTGTGTTTTCCTGGCTAACGTTACCCTTAACAGGATCAGCCAACGAATATGAGAGGTTCCAAAATGCTATATTTTTTGTTTTCTCACAGTGTTACATCCCCCGTTCGAGTTTGGGACTAAAACACACTGAACACCTGCACAATTCTGTTTTAATGCAGGAGTGTTTTTTTTTTTTTTTTTTTTTTTTTTTTTTTTTTCATGTTTCATGTTCCAAGCAGCTGTGGTTTACCCTCTTACTCAGTCATTGCTATGCTTTTTATTTCCTCTTTGCAGTGTAAATGAGTAGTACCTATAATTCAGGCATAAGGATACGTACTTGGAATGTAAAGGGTGTCAATAATGTTGTCAAACGGAAAAAGATACTAAATATTTTGAAAAGAGACAAAATCAATATTGCTCTACTACAAGAAACTCATTTAAATGATCTAGAACATCAAACATTTGGCAGAGACTGGGTTGGACAACTTTATTATTCATCTTTCTCCTCCAAAAAACGTGGTGTAATAATACTGATTCACAAAAATTTACCATTTCAACTACAAACAAGTTATTCTGATAAAGAAGGTAGAATGGTCATAATAAAGGGCCTATTGTATGGAGAGGAGGTTGTGATAGTAAATATATATGCCCCAAATATACATGATGAAGAGTACTTTGCTCAGGTTTATAATAAAATAGCTAATTTAGACTGTAACAATGTAATCCTTGGGGGTGACTTTAACTGTTATCTTAACCCAGATATGGATAAATCACCAGCAGTTGACACAGCCCCTAAAATCGCTAATATTGTTAAAACCTCATGTCAGGAGCTTGGACTGATTGATATATGGAGATTTTTAAACCCTACTGTTAAGGCTTATACATTTTATTCCTACCCACATAAAACTGCTTCACGCATTGATTACATTTTCTTTTCAAATCAGATTTTAACCCCTTACCTGACAGGGATCACTGGTGATCCCAGATTATTTTAGTTCAAAATATGTTTGAGCTTATATATCTCAATATTAATAACAGTCTGGTTAATTTTGAGTCTTGAACTATAAACTCTCAAGGGTTGGCTTTCTAAATGTATGTGTGTTATGTTTCTATTCAGAATTACTTATGAGCAGTAACCTTTTTATTTTGGGCATTTCATGTATGCAGCACTTGCCAAAATTGGGGGTGATGAGCAAGGGGATAAGACTGGCTGAGAAATCAGACATAGGCCCGATGACTATATCGGACCATGCACCTGTAACCGTAACTATGTTGCCACCTCGACCCAATTATCAATCCTGGATATGGAAACTCAATCCCTTCCATCTCCTTGATGAGAAGCTAGTTGATTATTTAAAAGAACAGACAGATGTATATTTCCAATGTAATGATACAGATGGAGCGGATCCTAGAACAATATGGGAAGCTTACAAGGCTTTTCTTAGAGGAATGATAATTGCCTACACCAGTAGAAAGAAAAGGGACGCATTATCTGAACAAATGAAACTGGAAAAGAGAATTATCACAATAGAAAAACAGTTTCACTCCTCTAGATCAGCGCAACTTCTTGTTGAACTTAAATCTCTGAGAGCTCAATTAAGCCAGCTGCTCACTAGGAAGGCAGAAAGGGATATATTATTTGCGAGACAAAGATTTTTTGAAATGGGCAATAAACCTAACCGCCTACTCGCTAGGATAGTTAAAAAGATGTCCATAAAAGGATATATCCCAGCGATTAAAGATCCCTCGGGATGCAGAATAACAGAAAACAAAAAAAAAAATGGGATGTTTAGACACTATTACGAAAAACTATATAGCTCAGATATAGATACACAAACTGCATCGGAAAATACTTTTTTCAAAGATCTTTGCATTCCTAAAATAAACAATAAACAACAAGAACTCTTAGAAGCCCCCATTTCCCTTTTAGAAATTAAAAGTGCAATAAACTCTTTACAGTCTGGGAAATCTCCAGGACCTGACGGGTACCCAGTGGAATTTTTTAAGGTTATGAATGATAAATTAAGTCCCTATCTCCTGAAGGCTATCAATACCTCGTTTCATGCATCTAAACTTCCTAATTATATGAATGTAGCTAATATTATTGTAATACACAAAAAGGGAAAGAATCCAGAGGAATGCAGCTCGTACAGGCCAATAAGTTTGTTAAATGTAGATTTAAAAGTTCTGGCTAAAATCTTGGCTAAACGTCTTGAGCATGTAGTTCTGGACATTATAGACCCAGACCAAACAGGGTTTATGAAAGGCCGCCACTCCTATTGTAACACTAGAAGATTGTTTAATATAATGTGCCACCTTGACCAAAACTCCATACCTGGAATCTTATTAGCGATGGACGCCGAAAAGGCATTCGATAGGGTGGAGTGGAGGTATATGTTCGATGTTATGACCAGATTTGGAATTGGTGAAAACTTTATAAAATGGGTCAGATTACTTTATACGTCACCAAAAGCTGCCGTATTAACTAATGGCATCCTCTCTGACTCATTCGTACTTCATAGGGGAACACGTCAGGGTTGTCCCTTGTCCCCTCTATTATTCGCCATGGCGATAGAACCCTTGGCAATTTATATTAGAAATAATCAAAACATTCACGGTGTTAGTATTGGTAAAAGAGAACAAAAGATACTGCTCTATGCAGATGATATTTTGTTAACTATAACCAACCCCCAAACATCATTACCTGAATTAACTGACTGTATTAAGCAATTTGGAGTCATTTCTGGATATAAAGTTAATTTTCACAAATCAGAGATCATGCCATTAGGACCACAAAATATATCTGAGCCCAATTTTGTCAAGCCATTTAAATGGTCTCCTAAAGGTATTACATACTTAGGTATCCGTATTACACATAAACTTTCACAACTGTATAACGCTAATATAAAAACATCAATACTCCGTATTAAGGAAGACTTCGCAAGATGGTCAAAACTACCAGTCTCCTTCTCAGGAAGGATAAACCTTTCCAAAGATCCTATACCCGTTATCCATGACTTTTCTAAATTTGACTAATGTTGATATAAAAGATATTAACAAAGCCATGTCTAAATTTATATGGGCCGGTAAGCGATCTAGAGTTAAACTACAAACGTTACAATTACCCACTGACAGAGGTGGATGGTCACTTCCAAATTTTAAATATTATGGATGGGCAATACAGGCTAGAATTCTCCTAGATTGGATACACAAACCTGAAGATGCTCTGTGGGTAGATGTAGAACAACAGTTTTGTAATCCAGTCTCTCTGATTAATTTATTAGACCAGAAAACCCAAATTCCTGACAAGGTAAAAGAAAACCCTTTCATTATCAGAGTTGTCAAAACATGGTCACAGATCAGAAGGTCTCTTAAGTATAATCAGAGCTTGCCTATCCTTTCCACACTGACTGGTAACACAAATTTTCACTATACTGATATGGGCTCTCAATTTGGTAACTGGATTCATTTGGGAATATACAGGATATATGATCTATTCCATAAGGGTGTTTTTATGTCATTTGATGAGTTACATTTAAAGCATAATATCCCCAAAAAGGACTTCTTTAAATACTTGCAGATAAGACATTTTGTCCGGACCAGGCATACTAGTCTTACCCTGAATAGCTCTGATTTCTTTTTAGATAGATTTTTTCTTAAGGATACTGAAATTAAACACTTCATATCCAAATTTTACTCTATGATAAGCCATCACAAAGCAGACAACCTGATTTTGTTGCAGAGGGCGTGGAGTAAGAACCTGAAATTTGACATTGATGGAAGTGTCTGGGAAGATATTGTCAAACTACCATTGAATGTCTCTATCTGCAACAGATTTAAAGAGATGCAATTTAATATAGTACATAGAGCTTATATATCTCAAAATAAATATAGCAAAATAAATAAAACTGTATCCCCCCAATGTCCAAAGTGCAACAACAATATTGGAACATTCTTTCATTGTCTTTGGGAATGTTCATTGGCTGTTAATTTTTGGAATGGTATTTGTGATAAACTATCTATAATATGTAAAAAGAAGGTTACAGCCTCCCCACTCATGTGCTTGCTGGGTGTATTGCCCCCCTCCTTTCTGGAACATTCGGATGTCTTTAGAACTTTATTGATGTTGGGGCGGAAAACAATTATGAATAAATGGGTTGGATCTGACCCACCCCTTATTAAGGACTGGATAACTATACTGAAACTATACTGGTGGAAAAGATTGGATGTATGTTAAAAGGTAAATCTAAATCATTCCACAAGTTATGGAAAATTCCTTTGAACTGTCTTGGCATTGAATATAAATCTATCATGTATCCTTAAATGCTCATATGAGGATATTGTAATTCTGTTTTTGTCCACGCTGCTGTTGTTGTTGTTTTTTTTTCTTTCTTTTGAAACTGGCTAATGTTAATGCTCTATGCATGTTGTTTATTTTGAAAAACCCAATAAAAAAAATAAAAAAAAAAATAAAAAAAGCAGAGTCCTGCATTGCACTGGTGGTTGCAGCACGCGGCACATAGCTGGTGGATCTAGCGTTGCTTTTTTCTGGGTAGGGAAGAGAGGAAGAGTTAACCTTCGGGCACGACGTGGTCGTGTGCGTTACTGACCTGCAGACTGCTCAAGTGATGTTTTTACAGCCCAGAAACACCCTGCTGTGGAGATCCTGGTCGAGTGCGCCCCAGTATGTGCACTGGTTCCACTGTGCGACTCGCACGGCACTTTTGGCTGAAAAAAGTTTGTGGTAAGTGTAGAAATGCCCACCCCCCATAGGACAGCGCGAGTTCGGCTATGATGGTTTGGTAGTCATTCAGTTCGCGCCGCCTGTGGGGGAAAGCTGAACAGATTATTTCAGTGTAACGGGAAAAAGCAATTGAAAACTCGGAAAATGAAAGAATGCGAGATGAGTGAGTGTTTGTGTTTTTCAGGGTGACCGAGAAATCCCTGCAATCTATTTGATGGTCAGGTTCGGCTGAGGGGAGTAGAGAGAGAAGAGAAGAAAGGTCTACATCCGCACCTGAGAGGATCTGTGCACGAATGTTTTGGGATACTGGTGGTGGTTCCATGGCGACTGCGTTGGACGGCACGGGCATCGGTGTTGCTGTGAACAGAGAATAAGGTGATTTTTGTTGTAACATAGAGCTGGGAAGGGTATGAGCCGGGTCTGCGAATGTCGGCGGCGGCCTCACGCTTGGATGACCTGTTGTGGCTTGAAAAGGAAAGTTAGTTGCAGAATATGAAGGATTGTGTGAATGAGCTGCAAACGGAGGCGGGCCCGTGTTTGATTGAGCTGCTGGAGCTGCAGGCCACTGAAAGTGGGCGGGGTTGTAACCTGTTGGATGAGACTGTTGAAATGGATGTGCCTGTGCTGCTATCGGTGATAGCCTCGTGCTAATGTCTGCGACGGGAGCTGGAGGCCACTGAAAAGAAAAAGGGTTAGAAACAGCAGGAGTAAAAAACTGAGTGGTTGTGGGGAGGCCGCTGGGCCCGGCTACATGCTGCGCTGTGGCAGCAGAAGCCATGGTGGAGGGCTGGGCCTCATCGAGAGGTGGGAATGCCATAGCGGAATCTGGTGCGCGGCCCAGGCTCGCTGAAGGCCTGTTGCTGCGTCTTGGTGGACGCAGCGATCCGGATCCTGTGCGGGAAGACGATAGTGGTGACTGGGCAGGCGATTTTTGGGCCCTACGGGCTTTGCTCTGCCTGTGGGTCATCTTGGGAGTTGACTGTAAGGAAACGTACAGATCATACAGCTCCGCCTTGTTCATTTTTCGCGAAGCTTGTATGTCTGAATTCCCCAGTGCTTGTCTTAATCCGGCTACGGTCCATTTCCCGATAGGTGGGATCGTCGGGACGGCCGAGCGGTAAGAGGAAGCTGGAGAAGTAGATGGAAGTCTTGCCGGGGGCGGTGAAGACTGGCCACGGTGCCTTGGTGAGCGCAGGGCTGTTCGGACCGGTGTGCGGCCGCGTGAAGAAGCCTGGTGTTCAGGTGCAACATCCGGCGTAGGAGGTATGATCGTGGGACCGGTGGAATGCGCAGGTGCATCCCTGGCAAAGTTTGCTTCTTCGTCAGAGGAAGAGCTTGGGCATTGAGACATGGCTGCAGAGCTGAGAAGAAGCTACTAAACTGCTGCAAAAACTGTCAATGGAATGAGGTGAGACTGCTGAGTATATATACCTCTCACCATTGATTGCTGAGTGCTCTCCACTTGTGTTAATTATCTGAACATGCTCCTCCCGAACCTTGTTAAAACATCATATATTTTATGCAGGGGCAAACTGGCTCAAAAATTCAGCCCTGGCACTGTAGCCACACCAGCACACATTACCACACAGTCATGCGTATTCAAATGTGAGGTAGTTAGGGGGGTTCGGGGACATGCTCCCCCGATAAAATTTGGATTTCTCTGACCTACATATGTGCATTTTAAGGTGTTTAAAGGCCAAAAAATGTGGATAACAATAGCTTTAAAAGCATGTCAGTGGGCAGTAGCATAAATTATTTGTCAAGATAACAGATTCTTAAACATGAGAATTGTGATGTCTGTCATATGATGCATGAAGTAAAACACAAGACGAGATGACTATACAGACTCACATCAGGCTTTACTGAACATAGCTCGGTGAAACAGAAAAATCCAGACATAACCAAAACAACCCAGAGCGAGCATTCTGAACAGACCTCAATAATAGAACAAAGATATCTGCCCTGCTAGGCAGATATACAACATTCCCTCCACCCTTAAAACCAGAAGTATCAATAATGTCAGCCCCCCCCCCCCCCAAAAAAACAAACATAAAACAAACAAGCAAAGTACAAAAAAAACTTAACACTTGTTTCAGAACTTGTTTTTTTTAACTCCTGTATAAACTACAACACCAAAATAAACAAACACATCGATACACTGTCCGTAACCCACACAATGGACTAGCCATCACCATGACCCTAAACGGTCTCTATTAGTCTCTGTAGTGGTTTGTGTATGCGTGACGGGTATCGTTTTTCCTCATAGAGCACCCCCTCACTGTCTGCTGAAGCAGTGTTGGTTTCTGTAAGGGATGCAGATGGAGGTGATACTGGGAGGTGAGGACGATGACTCTGGACATTTATTCCCGGAGGAGATGATGGTAGCTCTATCGTAGTGACAGAAGAATCAGCAGACTGTGTTGGGAGATCTTCTGTCCCGATCAGTCCACTTTTCCTTAGCTGCCATACGGTGCCACCCGGGAGCTCAACCTTGTACATCAATGGTCCAGCTTTCTCCTTAACTACAGCCACGACCCACTTGCAGTCTCCCCTGTAACTTCTCGCAAGCACAGTTTCATCAACCATAAAGCTCCGTGTGGCTCTGGCAGGGTTCCTCTGCCCTTGTTTAATTTGCCTGTCCTGCACAGTCTGTTTAATGTTAGGCTGAATCAGATCCAATCTGGAACGAAGTGAGCGTCCCATGAACAACATAGCTGGAGTTTGGTTTGTGGTAGCATGGGTGGCATTTCTGTATGCAAACAAAAAATTTGACAGCTTTTGTTGGAGTGTCAGTTTCTCATGTGCCATGGCTTGAAGCCCTCGTTTAAGGCTTTGTACAAACCTCTCAGCAAGTCCATTAGTAGCTGGGTGCCACGGAGCAGACGTGACATGCCTGATGCCATTTCTGCGAATGAATGTCTGGAAATCAGTAGCGACAAATTGCGGGCCATTGTCACTTACTAACTGGCGCGGAACTCCAGTTCTAGCAAACAAGTCTCTCAGTACCTCGATGGTGCGCAAAGAAGTGGTTGTGCTCATGGTGAAAACCTCAGGCCATTTTGAACAGGCATCAACTACCACCAGAAACATCGATCCCATGAATGGCCCTGCAAAATTGACGTGTATCCGCTCCCATGGGGATGCTGGCCATTCCCAGGGGTGAAGTGGTGCCTTTTCTGGCTCATTCTGTATCATTTGGCAACCAGGACACTGCAGGGTCAGCCGCTCTATCTCTTGATCCATTCCTGGCCACCACACATAACTCCTGGCAAGTGCCTTCATTTTCACCACGCCTAGATGGCCCTTATGCAGCTCGTCCAGAACACCTGATCTTAATCTGGTGGGTATGATGGTTCGCAGCCCCCACATTACACACCCAGCATTCAGAGAGAGATCATGATGTTTTGCATAGTACGCAGGCAGCAGAGATTTGTGTTTGACTGTCCATCCTTGCAGTGTTGCTAGATACACTTGTGACAGAACCTTGTCACGTTTGGTTTCAGTTTTCACCATGTCTGCTGTGACAGGCAGGCCTTCAGTCTGGCTGATGGAGAACATATCCAGAACCCCTTCCTCTCCATATTCATCCCTTGCCACTTCTGATGGCAATCGAGACAGTCCGTCTGCATTTGCATGACATGCAGTGCGTTTGTACTCAATCTTGTAACGATGCCCTCCCAAAAACAATGCCCAGCGTTGTATGCAAGCAGCTGCAGTGGCTGGGATGCCTTTCTGTGGGCTGAAAATAGAAGTCAGCGGTTGATGGTCCGTAACAAGGGTAAACTCTCTGCCGAAAAGATAGTGGTTGAATCTTTTGACACCCCAAACTAGACTCAATGCCTCTCTGTCAATTTGGGCATAGTTTTTCTCAGCTGCAGACAAAGACCGTGATGCAAACGCAATTGGCCACTCACTGCCATCATCCACTACGTGTGACATCACTGCCCCGATCCCGTAGGGAGAGCCATCACATGCCAGCTTCACTGGGAGGGATGGATTGTAATGTGTCAGGACCATGTCGGATATTACCAGCTTCTTGGCTTCCTGAAAAGCACGCTCACACTCATTATTCCATTTCCACTGCCTGCCTGACTGCAATAACTCATTTAGGGGATGCAGGACCGTTGCCAGGTTAGGCAAAAACCTATTGTAATAGTTCACAAACCCTAAGAAGGACCTAAGCTGCGAGACACCTTGTGGCTTTGGAGCATTCATCACTGCCTGAGTTTTGTCCTGGCCCTTGTGTAATCCCTGGGCATCTACAATGTGCCCACAATATGTGACACTGGGCTTGAGAAATTCGCATTTGTCTCGTCTGGCTCTAAGTCCAAATTCCTCCAGTCGTTTAAGGGCCTTTTTCAGGTTTTCAAGATGCTCCTCATCTGTAGCGCCCGTGGCAATTATGTCATCTAGATAGCACTGTGTTCCGGGCACTCCTTGAAGGACTTGGTCCATTGCACGTTGCCAGATGGCTGGAGCCGAAGCTACTCCAAACACAAGCCTGTTGTAACGATAAAGACCCTTAATCGTGTTGATGGTTAGAAAGGCTTTTGAATCATCTTCCATCTCCATCTGGAGGTAGGCGTCAGCTAAGTCCACCTTTGAAAAATGCTGTCCGCCTGCCAGATGTGCGAAAATGTCCTCAATACGGGGTAGAGGATACTGTTCAGCTTGTAGTACAGGATTAATTGAGACCTTGAAGTCCCCGCATAGTCTAACTGTGCCATTTTTTTTTACTACAGCAACAACAGGTGTCGCCCATGGACTCCAATCCACTTTTGACAGTACCCAATTTTCCTCTAGCCGATCCAACTCGCTTTCGACAATCTGTCGAATGGCGTATGGAACTGGACGTGCTTTGTGGAACCGTGGGGTCGCACCATTCTTAAGCACAATTTTTTCCTTTGATTAATTTTAGGGTGCCAATGCCACTTTGAAATACAGAGGCAGCATCCCTCAAGATCCGTTCCAGCTTTTCTGTTGTATTTTGTGGCACGGCAGGCAGCACGCTGAGGTTTTTGATCTCGTCCAAGCCCATCTGAAACACCCTTAACCACTCACGGCCCCACAGTGGTGCGCCTCCCTTTGGAATTATGTACAAGCTGAGAATCTCTTTCCGGTCGTTATATTCTACTGTCACAGGCAGCGAACCCAGTGGTCTTACTCTTTCTCCAGTATACGTTTTTAGAACAATAGAAGATGGGTCTAGCTTCTCTTTGTTGAAAAAGACCTTGTAATCGCTCTCAGACATGACTGAAACAGCTGAGCCTGTGTCCAGCTCCATTTTTACTGCCTGGCCATTTAGTTTAGGCGTGAGCCAGATGGCCTGTTTGTCTTTTCCGCTCAGACTAAACAGTTCCAAACTGGCCAATGCATCCTCGCTGTCATTGTCTGATACATCATCAAGTTTATGCATGTTTTTCTTGTCACTGAGATATCTCTTATCTTTCTCAGTCCCCTTTGCCTTGCCACTGCGACAAACTCGTTGAATGTGCCCAGTTTTGTGACATTGTCTACACTCTTCATTTTTAAATCTGCATTGAGAGGGGAGATGAGAAAAGTTTCCGCAACGAAAACAGGGAGTCTGGTTTATTCTGCTTATTGTTGACAATTTATTCACACTTCCAGCCTTTATGTCACTTTGTAATTCCAGAGCATCTTTTGCTGCAGTTTCCATTGAAATGGCGATCTCCACTGCTCGTTTAAACGTCAGATCTGGCTCAGTCAACAGTCTCTTTTGAATTCCTTGATGATGTATACCGCATACCAGCCGATCGCGCAGTGAGTCGTTTAACACGTCTCCAAATTGACAATGCTCCGTTAACTTTTCCAATTCAGCCACATAAGTGGAGATGGTCTCTCCCTCGCACTGATTTCGTTTATAAAATCTGAAACGTTCAGCAATTAATAACGGTTTGGGTGACAAATGTTCTCGCATCACTTGAACAAGTTCTGAAAAAGTATTTTCTGCAGGCCTCTGGGGGGCAGTCAAACTCCGCAAAAGACTGTATGCTTTTCCACCCATTGCGCTGAGGAGTACAGCGACATGTTTATCTTCCGCTATCTCATTTGCAGCGAAGTACTTCTGCAGTCTTTCGATATACATGTTCCAATCCTCCGTGGAACTATCAAATGCGTCAACTTTGCCTATGTAAGCCATGTTCGCCGCTCACAGTGACGTACTCACGCTGACTGTTCTTTCGGATCGCTGAACTAGTCCTCTTCTGCTTCTCTGTCATTCAAATTTCGTGCACTACAGGATATCAACGCTCAAAGTTAATCCCATCCTCGTCGCTACTGTGATGTCTGTCATATGATGCATGAAGTAAAACACAAGACGAGATGACTATACAGACTCACATCAGGCTTTACTGAACATAGCTCGGTGAAACAGAAAAATCCAGACATAACCAAAACAACCCAGAGCAAGCATTCTGAACAGACCTCAATAATAGAACAAAGATATCTGCCCTGCTAGGCAGATATACAACAAGAATGAGGATAAATATTGCAATGAATGATCCACACTACAAAATGGAAATGCAGAATGTTTCTGCTTATTGTTGACAATACACAATCACATATTCCAAACAGGAATTAAATGAGAAATCTTTCAAGGATTATTTTGCATAGATGTTACATTTCAACCAAAAACCAGTGCAATCTTTGTGTGTCCAGAGGCAAATGAGCAATTTATATTACCATTAAAGATTGGTTTCAGCAACTTGTTACTTTCCTGAGTTAATCAAAGTTTTTGGCACTAATCAGTTTAAAGTTCAATTGTTCACTCATAAAGACAGTCACTTGTCGCCACCTACTGGCTTAATGATGCAAGTGGCGCAAACACAGACAAGCGGAGTGATACAAATGGTGAAAAGGATAATACTGGTACATATTATATTAAATATTATGTAATATATTTAAATAAATATATTATTATATTAAAATAATATAAAATAAAATATCAATATATTATTCTTCAATCAGTTCTATGCAGCAGAATCAGATTTAACAGATTTATTTTTTGACCAATTGTCAAAATAAAGTATACTCCTACAAAGCTATTTTTATCAGAGCATGAGCAGAGCAGGAAGAACGAGAGGATCGTGATTCGTGTAATTTTACCAGTGTTGCCAGCACGGCTATACACACCATGTTACAGCACAGTAGTGCTATTGCAAAAAGAAACAAACAAGTCCAGAGAAATTTCATGTCGGCACGTTTTTTTAGCGGACTTTGCCTTTCCGGTGAGCGTAAGCAGAGCTCGCAACACAAACACACACGCACACACACACACGGAGGTTGCTTGCGGGACATTGTACAGAACGCGCTGTGAACACGGAGCGGAGAGCACAGCGCACACACACAGCGGAACGCGCTTAGAAGTTATGCATCTTCGGAAGCGGACTCGCACACAAAGTCATAAAACCAGAGCCAGAGTCAAACCATCGCCGAACACAGAGGGGCGTGGCGGCTTTTTAGTATCTTTCGGCCAAAAAACGAAAATGTTATTTTCGGCCGAAAATTTTCGGCAGCCTAAATTTCGTTACATCCCTAATTTTAAGACACTCATATGCTCTCGCGGGCCATATAAAATAATGTGGCGGGCCGGATTAGGCCCGCGGGCCTTGAGTTTGACACATGTGGCGTAAGTCTTACGCTAGGGGAAAATCTCTTTTCTGCGAGATACTGAAGCCAAAAAATTATCCTTAATTTTGAAATAATGTAAAACGCGTTGCGGCAGCATGCAGACACAGGAAAGACGGCTCGCGCACCTATTGGCTGCCCTGCGGCAACTGCAGCAGCCGATAAGGCCCTATCGTGACGTCAGCTCCAATGGGGGCGCTTCGCGCCCAATACGTCACATCCCGCCGAGACGGGCGTGGCCTAGGGCTATAAATATAGCTTCGAGAGGCTAGCTCACTGGATTTTCATCTCTTCAGCGGAGCTCACGCATCGCTGGATCCTGAGAGAAGAAGCCGCGCCGTTTGAGAAAGCCTTTCAGCGGGACGAGCCACTGCACCTGAAGCCGCTGGCCGTGCTGCCTTCAGTCACCGTTCCTGCTGCGCTATCCGGCGTTATATCCTTTCTCTGCCGCGACACACACTCTCATTGCACTAAAAGAGCCGGGCGTCTTTTTCAAGACGCCCCTTTTCCTGGTGAGGATCACGCAGCTCTCGCGCTCGCTGACGGCTGCCCTCAGCGAGCTAATGCCTATGGTGACTCTGAGGACTCGCCTGGCATCCTTCTCCGAGACTGCACCTCCTGCACCACTGCACCAATCCCGTGTCTACCGGCAGATAAAATTATGCCGTCAATGCTTTCATTCTGTCAGTTCCCTTAAAAATGCGACTGCAGATGTATTTTGCAGCCAATGAGCGCGTTGTACAACCCGCTCGCCTGCACCCAAACACTGTTTCTATGGCAACTCAAAGTGTTCATTCCTACACACAAGCACAGCCCGCCAAAATACAGGGCTCGCACACATAAAATCAGAGCCCCATCCACGCTCAAAGTTTATGTGGCGGCTATAGCAGCGTTTTCTAAACCAACGCTTGGCCAGTCACTGGGAAGGAATGATCTGGTCATTTGCTTCCTTAGAGGAGCTAAGAGGTTAAATCCTCCCAGACCTCCCTCAGTTCCCATATGGGACCTTTCTACGGTCTTGGAGGCCATGAAAGGTGCCCCATTTGAGCCTATCCAATCAATAGATATCAAACACTTGTCTTTCAAAACAGTGTTTCTTCTGGCTCTCGCTTCAGTAAAGCGCATAGGGGACTTACAAGCGCTCTCAGTGAGCGCGACATGTATGGAGTTTGGGCCAAATGACTCGAAAGTCATACTCAAACCGAGGCACGGGTACGTTCCTAAATCCCTCAACACACCGTTCAGGGCTCAGGTGATTTCCCTGTCTGCCCTGCCGGTCTCTAACGAGGAAGTTCACGCCACTTCCACTTTGATCGATTGCTCCTGTCTGCCTCGCTGTCTGCTGTGAGTGTGTTTGCTTCGGTGCTGTAAGCTCCGTCTTAGCCTCGTATTTCCTTGTTTTGAACCATCATTTACTACAATTTCTAGTTGTTTATACTACTACTAAATACAGCTTACCCAACATCTCAGATTAACCTGACATCGCTAGCTTCCGTTACTACTAGCACAACACGCTAGTAATTCGCTAGCCTGTTAACGCGCCACTCGTGCGCTCAGCTATTTTTATTTATTTATTTTTCTCTCGCGCGCTCGCGCCTTTGAGTTCATAAAAGCTCAGGTGAGTAAGAATCACTCAACAAACACGGTGAGGAATGTCTTGTCCTGTTATTGTCACCTGCACTTCATGTCACATGTTTAGCATAGCATTCTCTGTTGGCAATATAGGATTTATATGTGATAAATGCAAGGAGACAGTTAGGCTGACAGAGAAGATTTCAGAACTAGAAACACGCATCCAAACTTTAATTGAGGATAGTAAGAGTGCTAGAGCTTCAGATACTATTTTGGATGCGCCTAGCGTGAACTCTTTACATGACTCGGTTCTGGCTGAAGTAGAGCCTGCGCAGCCGGGCAAATGGGTGACAGTGAGGGATCGCTCTTGTCGCGGATCAAAAAAACACTCTTGTGTTCCGATTTCCATAACAAATCGATTTGCCCCACTCAGTGAAACACCCACTGAGAATTCTGTTGATTGTGCCCTAGTTATTGGCGATTCTATTACACGGAACGTGAAAATAGAGACACCAACCACCATAGTCACATGTTTGCCGGGAGCCAGAGCGCCTGACATCAAAGCAAATTTAAAAGTGCTGGCTAATGCTAATCGTAAATTCTCTAAGATCATTATTCACGTCGGCACTAATGATGTTCGACTCCGCCAGTCGGAGATCACCAAAATTAATATTAAAGAGGTGTGTGAACTCGCAAGTACGATGTCAAGCACTGTAATTTGCTCTGGCCCCCTTCCTGTTCGCAGGAGTGATGAGATAGTTAGTAGATTGTGTTCACTGAATCGCTGGCTGTCTAAGTGGTGTCCGTGTAATAATATAGAATTCATAGACAATTGGAAAAGTTTTTGGGGCAGACCTGACCTGTTGAAAAGAGATGGTATTCATCCCTCCTGGGATGGTGCTGCTCTTCTCTCTAGTAATATGGCTCATAGTCTTAGAGCTCAAACATGACAAATTGGGCACCAGGTCAGGAAGCAGACAGACTGGCTAAACCGACCGTCTGCCAGCTGTCTCACGTCACCCAGGTCAGATAAATCCTATCACATAGAGCCTCTTTCACCTAGCTATCATCATATAGAGACTGTGTCTGTTCCCCGAATTTGGAAATCCAAAAAACGTTTAAACCCATCTAAGGTTAAAAATTTAATTGATGTTCAACAAATAAAAAACAGCTATAATACAGATGAGCAAATGCTAAAGCTTGGGTTGCTGAATATTCGATCGCTCACTTTAAAAGCACTCATTGTTAATGATATGATTTCAGATAATAACCTAGATATGCTGTGTTTGACAGAAACCTGGCTAAAACCAAACGATTACATTACTTTAAATGAGTCCACCCCGCAAGATTATTCTTATAAACGAGCCTCGTCTGAAATGCAAAGAGGGAGGAGTTGCTGTAATTTATAGTAATATTTTCAAAACCACTAAGAAATCAAGTTTTAAATATAATTCTTTTGAAGTGTTAGTACTTAATGTAAAAATATATAGTATAAATGATAAATCACGTTTGAGATTTGTGCTGGCTACAGTATACAGGCCACCAGGGCACCATAAAGATTTTATCAAAGAATTTGCAGACTTTCTATCAGAATTAATATTGACTGCAGATAAAGTACTAATTGTTGGTGATTTTAACCCTCTGGGGTCTGAGGGGTTTTTGGGGTCCTTGAGATGTTCTGACATGCCCTGACATTTGTGCTTTTTTCAGTTGCTTATAAACATATTAATGGCAAAGGTGTAAATTCACTCTATTTAGCACAAACAGGGCTACCATAATATGTGAACAACTTGCATGTACATGTTTGTATTTTTGAGAGAATAATAATTATACATAGTTTTTGAAAAAACAAAAAACTAAAGTTTCTGAAATAAGGCCACAAAACACATGCTAAATATGTGCCAATAAGACTTTCGACTAATGGATGTGGTCGCCTAGAGTTTTTTCTTCAAAATGATGTGAAAATCATCCTGCCTAATCATTGACATAACACAATACATTGATTTAAATCTTGTAAAACACTTTTTGTTTGTAAAGGCAATATGCGCAAGGGGCGTCAATGATCATGCATATTTAGTGGTTCACACCTGAGGAGACAATGGGGCCCGCATACTTAATGAGCCATTCATTCAGGTGTGTCACCTATAGCCACAAGAAAGAATGCAAGAGCAATATATATATATATATATATATATATATATATATATATATATATATATATATATATATATATATATACAGGTGCTGGTCATATAATTAGAATATCATCAAAAAGTTAATTTATTTCAAGAATTCAACTTAACAGGTGAAACTAATATATTATATTGACTCATTACATGCAAAGTGAAATATTTCAAGCCTTTATTTGTTATAATTTTGATGATTATGGCTTACAGCTTATGAAACCCACAAAATCAAAATCCCAGAAAATTAGAATATTACATGAAATCACACAGTAATTACAGAGTAATACCATGGTCATTGAACCAGGTTTTGGTTCTTTTGGCGGTGTGGGCAGGTGCAAATCCTGCTGGAAAATGAAGTCTATATAATATATTAGTTTCACCTGTTAAGTTGAATTCTTGAAATAAATCAACTTTTTGATGATATTCTAATTTTATGACCAGCACCTGTATATATACACTGCTCAAAAAAATAAAGGGAACACTTTTTATTCAGAGAATAGCATAAAGTCATTTAAACTCCTGGGATATTGATCTGGTCAGTTAAGTAACAGAGGGGGTTGGTAATCAGTTTCAGCTGCTTTAGTGTTAATGACATTAACAGCAGGTGCACTAGATGGGCAACAGTGAGACAACCCCCAAAACAGGAATGGTTTTACAGGTGGAGGCCACTGACATTTTTTCCCTACTCATCTTTTCGGACTGTTTTTCACCAGTTTTGCATTTGGCTAGGGTCAGTGTCACTACTGGTAACATGAGGCGATACCTGGACCCTACAGAGGTTGCGCAGGCAGTCCAGCTCCTTCAGGATGGCTCATCAATACGTGCCATTGCCAGAAGGTTTGCTGTGTCTCCCAGCACAGTCTCAAGAGCATGGAGGAGATTCCAGGAAGACAGACAGCTACTCTAGGAGAGCTGGACAGGACCGTAGAAGGTCCTTAACCCATCAGCAGGACCGGTATCTGCTCCTTTGTGCGAGGAGGAACATGATGAGCACTGCCAGAGCCCTACAAAATGACCTCCAGCAGGCCACTGGTGTGAATGTCTCTGACCAAACAATCAGAAACAGACTTCATGAGGGTGGTCTGAGGGCCCGACGTCCTCTAGTGGGCCCTGTGCTCACTGCCCAGCACCAGGGAGCTCGATTGGCATTTCCCATTGAACACCAGAATTGGCAGGTCTGCCACTGGTGCCCTGTGATTTTCACAAATGAGAGCAGGTTCACCCTGAGCACGTGACAGACAGGAAAGGGTCTGGAGAAGCCGTGGAGAATGTTATGCTGCCTGTAACATCGTTCAGCATGACCAGTTTGGTGGTGGGTCAGTGATGGTCTGGGGAGGCATATCCATGGAGGGACGCACAGACCTCTGCAGGCTAGACAATAGCACCCTGACTGCCATTAGGTATCGGGATGAAATCCTTGGATCCATTGTCAGACCCTATGCTGGTGCAGTGTGTCCTGGGTCCCTCCTGGTGCACAACAATGCCCAGCCTCATGTGGCGAGAGCATGCAGGCAGTTCCTGGAGGATGAAGGAATGATACCATTGAAGGGCCACCACGCTCACCTGACCTACATCCAATAGAACACCTATGGGACATTGTGTTTCGGTCCATCTGACATCACCTGGTTGCACCTCAGACTGTCCAGGAGCTCAGTGATGCGCTGGTCCAGATCTGGGAGGAAATACCCCAGGACACCATCCGTCGTCTCATTAGGAGCATGCCCCGACGTTGTCAGGCATGCATACAAGCACGTGGGGGCCATACAAACTACTGAGTACCATTTTGAGTTGCTGCAATGAAATTTCAGCAAAATTGACTAGCCTGCTGCATCATTTTTTCACTTAGATTTCCGGGGTGTCTTTAAATTCAATCCTCTTTAGGTTGATCATTTTCATTTCCATCAAACGATGTGGGATCCTTTCGTTCATAACACATTACCCAGTCCATATTAGTATAGATATCCAGCATGATATTTTTCCCCATTGAGATCTGATGTGTTTTCAAAGTGTTCCTTTAATTTTTTTGAGCAGTATATATATATATATATATATATATATATATATATATATATATATATATATATATATATATATATTCTACCAAATTGGTTCACATTTGGAAGCATCTCAATTTTTTTTTTTTTTTCACAAATTGTGCTTGCAAATTGTATAATATCCAAGGAAAACATGTCTAGTAATTGTGCAGTTAATTCTCATACTGTATTTTCAGTTTTGGAATATGTATCCTCTCCCCAAATTTGTCAATAATAAAACACAATAAAAATTATTTAAAGAAAAGGCTTATATTTACCTTTTAAAATTTGTTTACATCTACCTTGTAAATATTTTTTTTTTATTAAAAAGTTTACAATTACAACAACAATTCAAGTGTAATCTTTCTTTGTAAAAACTAAAGTATACATTTTATCATACATATTTCAAAGTTAAGGATTCATTACTTTGAATATAGCCTACATTGACAAAACATACTATATTTAACATATTAGCAAAAATTGGCAAACAAAAGCTTATCTGAGGTGGCAGATATTTTACAGTAAAAATGTGTAATCTATCCAAAACTAGTCAATGAAATGTTGTCTTTCATATGTCAGTAACATAGGTCTTTCATTTTTATTATAAGGAATATAAATGTTAATTTGCAGTTTAATACGTTGCTTATACAAATACATTTTATTTCAACATATTTCAGTCGATTTTTATAGCAAAATAGTTTGCTAAAAGCGAAACATTCATTCACACACAGAAACGCAATTCAAATTTAAACCATCTTTTTGCGAGCTGTGGTAAACAGCGCATCTCTGCCGTTCATTCATTCACACAGAAACGCGATTTACTTGAATGAAAAAAAACTTACTACAGTATTCCATCCGTTGCTCCTCGAAATACCAGCACTTCTGAGTTACATTTTCCATTATTATTATTCCTCACAGCGCTGCGAGACAGTGTAAACAAGTACAATGATCTGAATAAACTTGATGTGTTTTCTCGAGCTGATATGGGGGCGTTCACAGGTTTGCATGGATTGCCTCAATCATTTGCGTTTGAATAGCGCGCGCTCTCCATGGGCGGGGCAGATTACAACGTAATGAGCTGAGATGAGAACGACTGAAATCTCTCTCTTTTCATAAAGATTACATAAACAGAGAATATTTTTTTATAATAAAAATTACTTCATTTAAAAGAAGAGAATTCAAGCTTCATGCCTGTGTGTCTGTTTGCCTGTTTGACTGAGTATTCGCTGAGTTATGGTTCATTTTCGGACGCGTTTCAGAATGGACTTAACTGACAGAGAGGAGGCAGAACTTGCATCATGTTTATTTTTCTTTATTTGGCGAAAAGCACAACACTTTGTTTTTATTGTGAGTACACACAAAAATAATACACACTTAACAGGATCGATTGATGTATAAAACAAGCATATAAGATAAAAAGTAAAAAAAAAAATATTTTATTTCTTTATTTTTTTCACTGATAAGGATAAAAACGAGCCTATCACGCCGGCGCGATAGCCGACCTCAGGGGGTTAATATACACATCGATAATGAAAAAGATGCATTGGGATTGGCATTTAAAGACATTGTAAACTAAATTGGAGTTAGACAACACGTGTCAGGACCTACTCATCGTCGTAATCATACTCTAGATCTAATATTATCACATGGAATAGATGTTGATGCCGTTGAAATTCTGCAGCAGAGCGATGACATCTCAGATCATTATCTAGTCTCGTGTAAACTTCATTTAGCCAAGGCTGCAAAGCCGACTCCGTGTTTCAAATATGTTAGACCTATCACTTCTGCCACTAAAGATTGCTTTATTAATAATCTTCCTAATCAGTTTCACCATCTCAGCATCCCAGATAGCTTAGAAGAACTTGATATTGCAACAGAAACTTTTAACTCTCTCTTTTCCAGCATTTTAGACACAGTTGCTCCGTTGCGCTTAAAGAAGATTAAAGAAAATAGTCCAACGCCGTGGTACGCTTAAGAGAGCGGCCAGAAAAATGGAGCGCAACTGGAAGAAAACAAAACTAGAGGTATTTCGCATTTCATGAAAAGAGAGCTCGATTGCTTACAGAGAGGCCTTAAAAGCTGCTAGATCTGCTTATTTTTCAACCCTATTAGAAGAAAATAAACATAATCCTAGGTATTTATTTGAAACGGTGGCTAAATTAACGAAAAAGAAAGCTTCAAGCACCGAAGTTTCCAAGCAACACAGCAGTAATGACTTTATGAACTTCTTCACTTATAAGATTGATAATATCAGGGAGAAAATTATAACTATGCAACCGTCTACTACAGTATCGCATCAGGCAGTGCATTGTAGTCTCCCGGAGGAAAAATTTGATTTGTTCGTTGCTATAGGAGAGGAAGAATTTACTAAACTCGTTAAATCATCTAACTCGACATCATGTATGTTAGACCCTATACCGACTAAGCTACTGAAAGAAATACTTCCAGAGGTCATAGATCCTCTTCTTAATATCATTAATTCATCTTTGTCTCTAGGATACGTACCAAAAACCTTTAAGCTGGCTATGATTAAACCGCTTGTTAAAAAACCGCAACTTGATCCTACAGAATTAGTCAATTACAGGCCGATCTCGAATCTTTTCTGTCAAAGATATTAGAAAAAGCAGTGTCTTCACAACTGTGTTCCTTTCTTGAAAGAAATGATATCTGCGAGGATTTCCAGTCAGGATTTAGACCGTACCATAGTACAGAGAAAGCTCTCGTTAGAGTCACAAATGATTTGCTCTTATCATCCGATCGTGGTTGTATCTCTCTATTAGTGTTACTCGATCTTAGTGCTGCATTTGATACTATCGACCACAACATTCTTTTAAATAGACTCGAAAATTATGTTGGCATTAGTGGAATTGCACTAGCATGGTTTAAATCATACTTATCTGACCGTTATCAGTTTATTTATTTTTATTTTTTTATTTATCCTTTATTTAACCAGGAGAAGCCCATTGAGATTAAAAATCTCTTTTGCAAGGGAGACCTGGCCAAGATAGGCAGCTGAATTACATCACATCATTACATACGTACAAAGACACACAAAAAACATGAAAAGAAAGACAAATAAATTAATAAAAAACAGTTTGAAAGCCAATTATGCACTTACAATGAAATCTCAATTAAAAACATTGACATGTGAGGGAGTCCAACTCAAAACATCTCATTCTTAACTTAAAAACACTCAAAGGAATCAATTTACTAAGTTTTAAGTTGTTCTGCAGCAAATTCCATGTAAAGGGAGCAGAATAAACAAAGGCCTTTTTACCCAGCTCAGTACTGACATGTGGGACAGAAAGCAAGACAACAGCCTGAGAACGGAGAGAGTAATGACCAGCACTTTTTTTCATAAGAAGTGAACATAAATAGGATGGAAGCACACCAAGAATAGCCTTATATATAAATATGTACCAATGACAAAGCCTCCGTGTGGCCAGAGCAGACCACCCTACACGAGAGTACAGCTCACAGTGGTGGCTGCGAGCTTTACAATTAGTAATAAATCTCAGCGATGCATGATAGGCTGCGTCAATCATATGAAGGCATTGAACAGATGAATGCATATATAATATATCACCATAGTCCAGCACAGATAAAAAAGTGGATGCCACTAACCGTTTTTTAACATTAAAAGAAAAGCACAGCTTATTTCGAAAGTAAAAACCCAATTTTAGCCTCAACTTTCTCACTAGACAGTGAACATGAGGCTTAACCCTCTGAGGTCGACAAACGCGCCGGCGCGTTTTGCTGGATTTTCTCCACATTGTAGCACTATAAACTTAAATTTCTCCGTCATTTATGGTCATACAGAAAAAAGAAATATAAAAAAAGAATCTGTGGTATTTCTACTTTTGTATGTGTCCACTTCCAATCAAATCAAAACATTGTGCTTTTGTAAAATAAAGAAAATAAACAGGGTGTGCGTTCTGCCTCTCCGTCGCGGTGAACTGTTTTTTCTTGAGCACGTCTATAAACTGAAACAAAACTCAGCGAATACTTGTCACACATTTATGAGCCATACACCTTTATAAACATTTAAGTGTGTACTTTTAAATGATCGGATTCAAAACGAAAACAAATATTCTCTGTTTAAGTAATTTGTATAAAACCAACAAGATGTCCAGCTTCTCAAACGCTTCCTAATTATTTTTTAATTTACCACGCCCACTCGCGCAAAAGATATTCACATGCAAATCTCCACATGGAATGCGATCGCCCTCATTACCTCAACAACAAAACACTTCACTTCACTTTTCGTCGAGTTTGAAAGACGTGCCTGAGCTTAGATTGGATTTACATCAGAAGAAGAAGAACGATATTTGAAGACAAGAAAGATAAGGTAAGAAATTCTTACATATTAGTTTGCTATTGTTGCATAAATTTCACATTGCAGTTGAACTGTTGCTAGATATATGGTGAATATTATAATATTTAGACCCGTGTTGACTGTTACTGTGTTTGTGGATATCTGCTCAAACGTAGATATGGTAGGCCTAACCATAATGTTTTATATTTGAGCGCGATCAAGTTTGAATGTATCATATTTTTGATCGCGATCGCGTTTGAATGTATCATATTTTTGATCGCGATCGCGTTTGAATGTATCATATTTTGGAAAAGCAAAACGCTCCAAACAGCCTCATGTTTTTACTATTATCTCATTTCATATCATCATAACGAATGGAAACATTTGAAGTAACATGATAATCAATATATTTTTCTCTAGCTTAGTTGTTACTGAAATCTTTTTGAAAATATATATAGGCTGCTATATTGTTATTATTTTATGCAGCACTGTGCATAGCCTATACCTACAAGGCACAACAAACCTGGTGTTCATTATATATTGTTGGAAACATTTGTGTGTGTGAGTGTGTGTGTGTATTCTGTGAATTTTAAAAAGCAATTTTAACAAGAAAAATCTAAAATGTATTCCCAAAATCGTGCAGGCCTTTCTCTTGATATCAGTATGTTCACTTTTTTTTTTTTTTTTTTTTTTTTCAGGGCCCAGATGCCACTGAGTCCTGCTGACTTCAACATTCACAGTACAAGTCTCTGTACATGAACATGGTAAAGTGAAAATCAAACACCTTAGAAAATGAAAGGTATGTACAATTTTTTAGGAATGGCACAAAGGTCTCTTTCTTCAATAAGTGCTTTTTTGTTGTGTATCTTTGAATTATGTTGTGTTGTAAATAAATCCAAACAATTTTAAAAGCCATTCTTTTTTAAATCTCCTCATTCTTTGTGCAAGGGTGGTCAGAATGATGGGCCCTGATAAGCTCCTAATAGGGCCATTAGGGAGGTTCTTTGTCTTTCTCAGGTGTGGAAAGCTTTCATATTAATGAGATGATCCGCCCCTTCGCATATTGCTTTCTAACACAAAACACGTCGTAAAATTTTTAAATCAATATATTGTCTTCTCTGAATGAGCAGTCAGGGTGATTCTCACATAGTTTTAGAGCAAATATTCTAGGCTACGTCATACAATTTTCAAAAGTCTTGTGAAGAAATAATCAGTATGGGTTTCATGACCTTATTTCAGTGAGAATTAATTTTTGTATTTTCACAAACCACGCATAAATGTCATTATCTCAAAACTACAAACTTTTACATACATGCTGCTGATATATTATTGTAGCAGAGTTTGTGCTGAATACAGTGTAATCAGACTTTAGCCATGAAAATGTCACAAGTAACAGAAATAACCACAAATGTCAGAGCATGTCAGAACACCTCCAGGGCCCAGAAAACAGCTCAGACCCCAGAGGGTTAAATGATAGGCAATCATCAATAACAATACCAAGGTACTTATAAGTTGTAACAGTCTGTATTTCACGTCCGTCAAGAGTAATCACTGAGGGAACATTCAGTGGTCTATTCCGAGGGCCTGTGAAGAGCATACATTTGGTTTTGTCTGCATTGAGCACAAGTTTCAGCTGTAGCAAAGTGTTTTGGACCACAGTGAAGGCATTCTGTAAATGTGCAATGGCTT
Organism: Squalius cephalus; assembly: GCF_949319135.1. Taxonomy (NCBI): domain Eukaryota; kingdom Metazoa; phylum Chordata; class Actinopteri; order Cypriniformes; family Leuciscidae; genus Squalius; species Squalius cephalus. The sequence continues at coordinate 1,385,754 of NC_137139.1, forward strand.
GTTTAAGAGAGGGTGCACAGCAGTAAATAACTGTGTCATCTGCATAAAAATGAAAGTTTGCATCAGACACATGCCGATTAAGGTTATTTATATAAATAGTAAATAAAAGAGGGCCTAACACAGAGCCTTGTGGAACCCCTTTAAGGATTGGTAAAATACCAGATTGAACACCATCATACTTAATGCACTGGGTTCTGTCACTAAGATAGTTTGAGAACCAAGAGACAGTATTCTCTGAAAACCCCGAGTTAAGAAGCCTAATCTTTAAAACATCATGATCAACCGTGTCAAAGGCTTTTGACAAATCAATAAAAAGTGATGCACAGTGCTGCTTCTTGTCACGAGCAACAGAGATGTCATTTATCACCTTCATTGCAGCTGTGATGGTACTGTGTTTTTTTCTAAAACCTGACTGAACTGGGGATAAAATGTCCTGTACATGCAAGAAGTCTTTCATCTGATCACTCACCAGGGATTCAAGCGTTTTGGCCAAAACAGACAAATTAGAACAATTAAACAAATCATGTTTGTAGCAGTAAATGAAGAGATGTCTCATCGATCACAAGTTCAGTATGGCGTACCACAAGGCTCAGTACTAGGACCGCTGCTGTTCACTCTGTACATGCTACCATTAGGAGATATCATTAGGAAACATGGCATTAGCTTTCACTGTTATGCCGACGATACTCAGCTCTATATTTCTTCAAAACCTAACGAAACTTATCAATTCACAAAATTAACGGAATGCATAGCGGATATAAAAAATTGGATGACTCGTAATTTCCTACTTCTAAATTCTGAAAAAACAGAGTTTCTAATTATTGGACAAAAAACTTCCTCACGTAATAACCTAGAATACTGTCTAACACTTGATGGCTGCTCTGTTAAGTCTTCGTCGTCGGTTAGGAACCTGGGTGTGCTCTTTGATACCAATCTTTCATTTAAAAGTCACGTGTCTAGTATCTGTAAAACTGCATTTTTCCATCTTAAAAATATATCCAAATTACGTCATATGCTCTCATTGACAAATGCGGAACAGTTAGTTCATGCGTTCATGACATCAAGGCTAGATTATTGTAATGCTCTACTGGGTGGTTGCCCTGCATGCTTAATAAACAAACTACAGCTAGTTCAAAACGCAGCAGCTCGAGTTCTTACCAGAACCAGGAAGTATGACCATATTAGCCCGGTTCTGTCAAAACTGCACTGGCTCCCTATTAAACATTGCATCAATTTTAAAATATTGCTGATTACTTACAAAGCACTAAATGGTTTAGCTCCGCAGTACTTGAGCGAGCTCTTAACGCATTATAGTCCTTCACGTCTATTGCGATCTCAAAATTCAGGCCAGTTGATAATACCTAGAATATCAAAATCGACTGCTGGCGGTAGATCCTTCTCCTATTTAGCACCAAAACTCTGGAACAGTCTTCCTACCATTGTCCGGGAAGCAGACACACTCTGTCAGTTCAAAGCTAGACTAAAAACACATCTCTTTGACCTAGCTTTCACATAATACATTATAGACTTCTATAATTCAATGTTAGGCTGCATAGATTAGGTCAGCTGGAACCCGGGAACACTTCCCATAAATCCTGATGTACTCGTTACATCATAAGAAGAATGGCATCTAAGCTAATTTTAGTGTCTTTGTTTATCCCGAGGTCTTCCCGCAGCCTGCCGGATCCAGGCCGTATCCAGATCTGATGAAGGACCTTCGCCTGGACCCGATGACAACGCAGTGCTGAAGTGCCAACTAGTCTCTCCCTATGGAGGATCCCTTTACCACTCTACAGATAAAGCGTTGTCGGGAAACTCAATTCGCGTATCTACCCCGAATTGATTAAAAAAAAAAAATTCTGTATCAAAATTTTTAAGGAAATACCAGTACTTTGTTTAGGCTTGGTTTGTAGGGAATTACAAACCTGCGTACATATCAGCGTTTCTCACAGGTTCGTGTTTAAAGTCTATGTAGAGAGAATGGTGTCGTCTTAACGGCCCCTAATTTTATAACAAATGATTGTTGCGACGGAAGCGAATCAATCATAACTAACCTTAGCTGGAAAATAACTTTACTAAAGAACCACTATAAAGCCAAAACAATCTCTGTTACCATAAATTATACGTTTATCTCTGTAAAGCTGCTTTGAAACAATCTACATTGTTAAAAGCGCTATATAAATGAAGATGACTTGACTTGACTTGAAAAGGACGCCAGTGGGGTCTGAGGGGTTTTCTGGGCCCTGGAGGTGTTCTGACATGCTCTGACGTTTGTTTGTTTTTTTTCAGTTATTTATAAACATGTTAATGGCAAAGGTGTAAATTCACTCTATATAGCACAAACAGGGCTACCATAATATCTGATCAACATGTTTGTAAATCTTTGTATTTTTAAGAGAATAATGTTTATGCGTGGTTATTTGAAATAATAAAAATGAAAGTTGCTGAAACAAGACCACAAAACACATATTAAATATGTGTCCACAAGACTTTTGACTAATGTATGTTGTCGCTTCGAGTTCTGGCTTCAAAATGATGTGAAAATCATCCTGCCTAATCGTTCTCATTAAACAATACATTGATTTAAACTTTGTAAAACAGTTTTTTTGTCAGAAGAGGTTTATGCATGGGAGGGGTAATGGCCCATCAATATTAATGAGATTCAGACCAGGGGTGTGACATAGACACTCCCCCAATGGCTAATGGGCCATCAAGTGAGGCAGCCTGAACAAAGAAGAGGAGATTCAAAGGTTTTGTTTTTCAATCTGTTTTATTGTAGTTCCTCTATGTGGAGGAACTAAATGTTCTAAATTTGCAGGTATCTCACAGTAAATGCTTATGCCCCGTTGATGCGGGCTCTAAGCAAAATAAAGCAAAATAATGCAAAATGAGCAAAATAAACTAAAATAAAGGCAGATAGAATATAGATACATGTCTTGGTGCCATTTTTGAAAACAGTTCCTGTTCAACTGAAGACACAAGTGAACATTACATGCCTGGCATTTCCAAGGTGTGTCCTGCCTTTTACCAAGCTGTCCTTTGCAAAGCACACAGATCTTGCGACCAACTGTGCAAATGTTCTTTGCATCTGAGCTCAGCTCAGATCCTGTAACCGGCACATGTTCACTACTGGTTTGTTTTGGTGCTACTTTCTGTGACACACCACAGAGCTCTGCAATAAGCTGTTCCATGAACTGTTTATGGGTCATGTTACCACAGAGTTGACACTGCATTCTCAGAAAAAAAACATTTTGAAGAGACTCAGAGGAGTGTGTGCATCAGCAGGACTCAGCTGTGGGCCAGGTTCCCGTGCAGGCAGGAATCTCAGAGTCTGTGGAACCATATCAATGTCAGTCTCTGTTTTCCATGATAGAGTAGACTGCTTGTTGCTTGTCTGAATGTTTGTCTTGGCCCTCTTTGCAACAGGTGTCTGATGATCACCATCACCTTTATAGCTGTAAAACAAACAAACAACTGTGAGCATGTTTATTACACAAAATACAACAACTGCATTTCAATCATTAAAAGTAACAATGGCCAGATGCAAAGCCATACAGACACATAATGTTTGTATGGACTATGTAAAACCGGAATATGTAAACAGAATTATACTAATATCTGAAAGAAAGGGAATAAGTGTACTTACTTTTCAGTTGTTCTCAAAACTGAACGACACCTGTTGCATGCCCTCCCAGTGCGAGTTGCAGGTGAGGCTGAGAGTGATGCTACCACATTCCTATAAAAATAATAATATTAATATTAATAAAGGTTGAACAAAGTACTATGCCAGCACATGCATAACTGATGGACAGTCAGCATGTTGATAAAACAACATCAGGTCTAACATCTGTAAAATAGTGGGTAAATATGTACTTACTCTTTCTGATTTCTGTCTATGTTGCTGCGTGCCCTCTTAGTGCGAGTTGCAGAACCTACATCATTCCTTTCAAAAAAAGTTGAAAACTATTATTATCATATATTTTAGAGTACTATTCCAGCACATGCACAACTGATGGGCATTAGCATGCTGATAAGATAACACAAAGAAAAAATATGTAACATTATCAACCAACCTCCAAAAATAAATAAAGTCATACAGGCTCATATTGTAATAAGTATATAAACAAAATTGAACTAACATGGGAGAGAGAGAATAGAGGGCCCCTTTCGTCAAAAAACTGACAGGTTTATTGCTTTATGGCCCTCAAAGCCACGCCCCCTTTTGAACGTGGGAATTTCCCACACTAGCTCCTCCCACTTATGGGGATGTGTACACTGTGGGAAAAACGGACTTATGTCACACCTCCTTATGAACATCTTAACCGTGGGAAAATTTCCGAACGCACAGAAGTTCTAAACGATGTATGTTTAAAAAAACGATATCAACTTTTTAAGAAATGTAGCCTACAATAAAGACATAGTCACAAATGAGATCAGTGTTTTTATTAAAGAAGACAGATGTACATTTATCAGTTTTAAAACATCAATGAAATAAGTTAAAATTACTTTTTTCTCTAAAAAAGAGTTATTAAAAAAATTAGTTAGTGTTATTTTAAGATGTTAAAACATTAAAACAAGTTAAGAGAGTTTTTTCATTTACAAAAACATCATTTTTTAAAAAATTGTAAGCATTTAACTTTCAGACAGTATTTGTAAAACTTTTACATAAAACACAAGCTAGTTTAAAAAGCCTTACGTTTTTACATACCATTCATCAGAGTTTAAAAGGCAAGGCAAGGCAAGGCAAGGCAGCTTTATTTATATAGCACGTTTCAGCAGTGGTGCAATTCAAGGTGCTTTACAAGGTGCAAAACATAAAAGCAACAAAAAATAGAAAATACAAAAATAAAATAATAAAATAATAAAATTTACAATACAGTACAATGAATGAAAGAACGAATGAATGATTTAAAAATAAGCAACATTAAAAAGATAGGACTTCAATCTTGATTTAAAAGAAATAAGAGTTGTTGCGAACTTACAATTATCAGGAAGTTTATTCCAGATATGTGGGGCATAAAAACTGAACGCTGCTTCCCCCTTTTTAGTTCTAATTCTGGGGACAGCAAGCAGACCTGCCCCAGATGATCTGAGAGGTCTAGATGGTTCGTAGCTTACAAGCAAGTCCGAAATATAACTGGGTCCTGAGCCATTTAGTGATTTGTAAACCAGCAGGAGTACCTTAAAATCAATTCTTTGCGACACAGGAAGCCAGTGTAAGGATCTCAAAACCGGAGTAATGTGATCCATTCTCCTGGTCCCTGTGAGGACCCGAGCAGCAGCATTTTGAACCAGCTGCAACTGTCTGATAGATTTTTTCGGAAGGCCTATGAGAACACTGTTACAATAGTCCAGTCTACTAAAGATAAAAGCGTGGACAAGTTTTTCCAAATCCTGTTGGCGCATAAAACCTTTAACCCTTGCTATATTTTTAAGGTGGTAATAGGCAGACTTTATTACAGCCTTAACATGATTGTTAAAGTTCAGATCTGGATCCATAATTACGCCAAGATTTCTGGCTTTGTCAGTTGTTTTTAGCATTGTTGTTGTTTGGAGATAAGTGCTGACTTTTAAGCGTTCGTCTTTTGTTCCAAAAACAATCACCTCAGTTTTATCCTCATTTAATTTAAAAAAATTCTGGCGCATCCAATAATTAATTTCTTCAATGCACCTAGCCAGTTCCTGTATTGGCCTATAATCTCCGTGTGACAAAGTTATGTAGACTTGCGTGTCGTCCGCATAACTATGATAGCTAATATTGCTGCTTTCCATAATTTTAGCTAAAGGAAGCATATAAATATTGAACAGCAGAGGTCCTAGGATGGAGCCTTGGGGAACTCCACACGTCATACTTAAATGCTCAGATGTAAAACTACCTATGGACACATAGTAGTTTCTATTTTTTAGGTAGGATTCAAACCACTTTAAAACTGAACCAGAAAGGCCTATCCAGTTTTCCAATCGGTTCAAAAGTATATCGTGGTCGACCGTATCAAAAGCGGCACTGAGATCAAGCAATACTAATACTGTAGTTTTGCCATTGTCTGTGTTTAGGTGGATGTCATTAAAGACCTTAACAAGAGCCGTCTCAGTGCTGTAATGTGGTCGGAAGCCCGACTGGAAGACATCAAAAATATTGTTTAGGGATAAATAAAAGTTTAGTTGTTGAAAAACTACTTTTTCAATTATTTTACTTAAAAATGGAAGGTTTGATATTGGTCTATAATTATCCATTATTGACTTATCGAGATTGTTCTTTTTTAAAAGTGGCTTGATTACTGCAGTTTTTAAGGCCTGAGGGAAAATGCCTGCTTGAAGAGACATGTTTACAATCTGTAAAAGGTCTGAGACCAAACAGTTTTAAACATTTTTTAAAAAGTCTGTCGGCAAGATATCAAGGCAACAGGAGGAAGTGTTCAGATGTTGTATAATATCCTCCAAGTTATTTTTGTTAACTATTTGAAATTCTGTCATATGGAAATTGATTTCACTAGAGTGGTTTGATAGTATATAGTCTACACATGATAGGGAGGCACTAACTGAGTGTCTAACTGATTGTCTGATTCTCTGAATTTTTTACTGAAAAATGTTGCAAAGTCATTGCAGGCCTTGGTGGATAATAATTCAGATGCTACTGCTACGGGGGGGTTTGTTAGTCTATCGACAGTAGCGAACAAAGCCCGTGCATTGTTATTATTTTTTAGCAATAATATCAGAGAAGAAAAACCTCCTTGCATTCCTAAGTTCCAGATTATAAATGCGAAGTCTCTCTTTATAGGCACCAAAATGTACTTGATGGTTTGTTTTTCGCCATTTACGTTCAGCTATTCGGCACTCTCGTTTTCCGGATCTTACAAGTGGGTCATTTCTCCATGGAGATCTTTTTTTACTGGAGACAACTTTTACCCTAATGGGTGCAATTTCATCAATAACATTTGTGACTTTAAAATTGAAATTATTCACAAGTTCATTGATCGAGGACCCAGAAACGGTGGGAGTGGAAGAAAAAAGGTGAGTGAATAATTCATTTGTACTTTCAGTGATGTACCGTTTTCTTACTACCTTTGTTTGAACACTGTTACAGACAGAAATAACAGCGTTGAAGAAAACACAGAAGTGATCAGATAGAGCAACATCAGTCACTACAACCTTGGAAGTGTTCAAACCTCTGGATACAATCAAATCGAGAGTGTGACCTTTAGTGTGAGTGGGCTCAGTCACATGCTGGGTCAGCCCATAGTTCTCAAAAACACAGTACAGTTCCTTGGTCTCTCTGTCCTCAAGGTTGTCAACGTGAATGTTGAAATCACCGGTGACGATCACACAGTCAAAATCAATGCAAATCACAGACAGCAGTTCAGAGAGGTTATCATAGAAAACTGCACAGTATCTAGGTGGCCTGTAGATATTTAGAAGTATGGCTCGAGGGGAGGACTTTAGCAGAAGAGCTACATATTCAAATGAAGCAAAACTTCCATATGACAATTGTGTACATTGAAATGAGTCTTTATATAAAATAGCAACTCCACCTCCTCTTTTATTTAGTCTGTTCTCGCTCACAAAACTAAAGTTGGGAGGGGCCGATTCAATGAGAACAGCCGCATTGTTATTGTAGTCCAACCATGTTTCAGTTAAAAACAAAAAATCAAGTTTATGTTGAATAATAAGATCATTAATTAAAAACGATTTTCCTACTAAGGACCTAACATTCAGTAGGGCTATTGTTAGTGTGTTAGTAGAATCATCTGCATCATTTATTTGAACATAATGTGGTTGGTGAGGAATAGGTACTAAGTTAACTGAGTTTGATTTTCTCTTATTATTGTTTTGTAGATTCATTTCTTTATATAATCTATTATTTATTCTAACTGGAATTATATATGAATTTTGTGAGCTGATAGAGTTATTTTTGGATGCAGGAGAACTTAATAGGGACTGCATAGCAAAGAACGGGGGGGAAAATGTCAAGGATGGAGAAAATGGGCTGGATAAAGGACCTACATTTTGACACGTAACTAGTCAATCAAATCTAGATGGAAGAATGTCAACAATAAAATTAGTCAAATTGGAACTTAATTTTCTAGACCCTTTTCTATTGGGATGAAGGCCGTCAAATCTGAGTAGATGTGGTCTGGCCCAAAATGTGTCAAAGTTACTTATATAGGCCAGGCCTGTCGCTGTGCAAAAATTGTTAAGCCATTGGTCTAGGCTGAATAGTCTACTGAAACGTTCGTTTCCACGCCTAATCGTTGGCAAAGGACCCGACAGAATGCAAATTTTGCCCAGGCTTTCAACGATAGAGGTCAGACACTCAAATTCCTGCTGTAGTTTCATTGATTGTCTAGTCATTACGTCACACGTACCCACGTGGACGATCACGGTATGCACAGAGTGATGACGCTCGCATAGTAGTGGGAGGAAATCAATACAATTTTTGACTTTACCGCCCGAGAAACTGTAAACTATGGCATTAGGAAGGTTAACAAACCTAACAATAGAGTCCCCAATACACAGGATTTCTGGGGCTTCTCCGCCGTAATTCGTGATTACCGGTGAGTAACGTGAGAGAAGCATATGCAAATTAGCATTAGCAATAGAGTTTGTAGCTACAGGCTCGGCATCGCCGTTGGAAGAACCCAACGCTGAAGCAGCGGTAGAGGCAGTGCATACGGCCAAACGCACAGACCTAGCCGTTGGTAGACACTCACCAACCGATGGAGATCCCTGTAATGCAGCAACGGCAGCGGTTGGAGAGGGGTCCGGGGGCGAGGGCATCGGAGCCGACAGCCGAGATCGCTTGTTCAATGGGCCACTGGATATATATGGCTCGCCGACAAGAGAATCGCGATGCGGGGGACTGATGTAGCGGGAGGAACGCTTCCTCGGTCTTCTGGGCCTTGAATGGAGTTCATCCTCAGATGTTGGAATTGCAACCATCTCCAGGCTTTCCTCGAGGTCGTGGCCGGCAAGAGGGGCAAACCGATTAAACAGCTGCAGTGTCCCATCATCTTTGGTCGAGGGATCGTAGAGGGGAAGGGAGATTTTTCTCTTCTCCGTTACCCGACCTCGAGCTGTAGCGTTACATACCCCAAGGGGAGTACAGAGGGCTGTCTTCTCACGTAAATTGAGGTTCTCCAAACGGTGGAGCTGGGAGTTAAGCTCGGTTTGACGGCGGATCAGGTCATTCATGAGACATGTGATGGATTGCAGCTCGGTTTTAATGTCGGTAATAGCGGTGGTAGAATGCAGTGAAAAGTCCCCATCATCATCGGTGAGTCCATTTAATTCCCTGATGTTCTTTGTAAAGTCTTTCTCTGTCAGAGTAGCTTGCTGACTATCCGACTGACACTGATTGTTTTGACTGGCGGACATGACGAAACAAGAACGAAAAGATATATAAGTGTTTCCTTATGCTGGAGCAGAGTGGAGAACGTCCACTCACTCCGGAGGTCAGTCAGGATTGACACTCTGTGAAGGTTGCAGTCACCGTGGGAAAACCCCACACCCATTCGAGCTCAGCTTCACCTCCCAAACAGAAAAACACGACCGGTCACTTCACTGTCCGAACTCAAATGATCACTGAAACAGTGTGTAATGGGTGAAAGAGACCACACCCCCTAACACACCCCTCTCAAAGCTGAGAGGTCAATTTCGATTTAAGGGCATCCCTAAAATGACATTACTCACGGGGGAATTCCCCCACCCACACACACACCATGCCAGTCACATGAGATGTTTAAAAAGGAGCACAAACATGACAAAGAGATACTTGTGATTTTTTACAAATCAGATAATCTGCAATGGCAACGGCTGCACCCCCGAAAACTCCAGAGAGAAGGATTACTGAGGCCTTGGAGGATTTGACTTTAGCTCCACGAAAAAAACGAGAAACGCATGGACCTTGTTTAACGCGATTTCTTCACGAGCCGGCAGATTCTGTGAAATATGCTTTTCACTTGTCTGAAGGACGTGAATGTTTATGACAAAATCAACAGAGAAGTCAGATTGGTCAACGTGGATAACGATGAGCGATTCACCACAAATTCAACGGATGATCCTGATTTAATATTCACAGAAAGGGATTGGGTTTTATTCTACTCAAAAGTATGGCGAGATCTGAATGACGGAATGGATATGCCTCTCTTTATTGGCGAGTGGGCTGGATTAACCATGGGGACAAGATATCGAATCCTAGCGGACCAGATAAATAAACACCCTGATGATTACGTCTACATTCTGTGCAGTGATTTTGGAAAGAACAAAGAATACTCGTGGCCGGTATCTGAGGAAGAGCACCTACAATTATATGATCTGAAATTCATGTTCCAATGGAAGGATCTAGCTGTTATGGAAAATATTTTTTCCAAGATCAATCAGCTTTTCCAGTGGACCAACGCGTATGAATGTTATAACAACATTAAAGTGAAACTTTTCCACCCCGAGTGGGCCACGCCGAGTAGGCGTGGTGTTCACATAACCCCGCCTACTCTCTACAAGCATTAAAAGGCATCCTCTTGAAAACTTACCTCATTCAAACGCATCATGGCTCAGGATACTGGTTCTCCTTCTTCATCATTGCAACTGCTTGGAATTACTGATGGATTTACAAAAAACGGATTACCGATTATGACAAATGGATTACCTCAGAAAAGCATCGATTGGATAAATACATTCTGTACTGAACTTGGATATCATAACTTGGCTTTCCTCAGAAACTACGGAGTTTCAACACCTGCCACAGTGAGCGAGACCCTAGACACAACCAACGATGAGACGGACGGATGTCTCGGGGATACAGGTCACCGGATTATCAAAGCTATTTTGGCTGTCATTCTGGAAATTTTGGTCGACAAACAAATGAAGAAAGATTGCATTGGCTGCACAGTGGACCACCCATCTCAAACAAGACATACTTGTTTGTTTGAACCTTCTGCATATTATTTTTACGGATGTTTTGAAGAAATCAGTCTGAAACTTCACACCCCGGAGTTAAAAAACATATTAGCTCAGGCCTTGAGTCAGTATGGAGGCAGCCCGCATCTACAGAGGATCCAGGGAGCTGTTGAGGCAATTTTTATACGGCCTCAAAGATGAAATGTACATAGTGGAACAATTATCTTTAATCCGTGAAAAATTAATCGACGAATCATGCGAGGAAATAATTTACACGGCTGTGGATAAATGGAAACTTGCCGTATCTGAAGATCCGGAGATCACACAGGTTTGAAAATGGGAAACTTCTGCTCTACCTCTTGGATTACAAAATATTTCTTTAAATCACGTGTTAAATGTGGAATATCTAACCTGCTCCACAAGATTATCCGGAATAATTGGACTACAAATACCAACATAACTCCGAATGAAAAACGACTAATGGAATTAATGAACGGTGTGTGGGGATTATCGGATGAATGGAATCATATGATAAACATGTCTGTCACCTGCGAGAACATACCTTCTGCGGTTATCAAAAACATTCTCGATCTAATGTCTGACGACCAGAACTCTCTTAGAATAGGAAATATATTGTGTATTTGTACGTATGTAACTGATGTCTGCAGTTTGTTAAGTAACGAAAACCCGGATGTATGTAATATTATTGATTTTTTAGTCGAACACATTCTGGAGAAGAATTTTGTAATGTCTGTGAAATTTTATTTTTTTGGTTGTGTGATATAATTCACATTATACATGTTTGTAACTTTCTACTTCTTGCATTCTAATAAAAGAAAAAAAATCATTTTTGTTGTTTGGAAATGTTTTTGTAACGTTATATCCTCCTGAGACCCAGAAAAAAAAAGTTTTGTAAATTTAGTTTTTTTCCATGTCATCACACTGTTTAGAGTACAATAAACAAATGGTAAAAAAACATTTTTGAAAAATAATATTTTATTCATACGTTATGCTATGTCCTCTGTAGTGGACGCCAGGGGGTTGTTTCATAAAAGAAGCTTAGAAAAGCGGGGATTAAGCTCCAAAACCCGACTTGAATTAACCTAACAAATCAGTTGGGGCTTAAGGCGGTTTCATAAAAGGTAATTCAAGTTCACGCAATCTCACTAATTTGAACCAGGTTTATCTAGTCTAGATAATTGCGCGTGCACGCTATTCTTAAGAAGCCCTGATGGTGGAGCATAGATTCATCAATTTAACATGGCAACTAAAGGGAAAGAGAGAGCAGCGATGTTCACGGCAACTGAGCAGCAATTACTTCTCGAATCTTACGAAGAATTTAAACACATGATTACAAAAAAAGGAAATACGGCAGCAATTAATAAAACGAGAGAAAAAGGCTGGCAGGAAATTGCTGATCGTCTCAATGCGTAAGTAGCAATTAATGTAGGCCTACATTACTATATTTTATTAAAGTTAAATTAAATGTTTGTCACAATACATTGGTGTGTGTGTGTGTGTAACTTTTACAGCAGCAAATTAAGTGAAGAAAAAAGAACATGGCAGCAGGTGAAAATAAAATATAAAAATATTGTTCAGAATGGTAAGTATTAATTATAAAGTATAAATCTATGTAAGTACTTAAGCATAGCCAGCTTGATGTACAACTGTTCAGTCTCATGATGTTTAATAATTGCAGCTGCCAAAAAGAAGAGTGAGGTTGCTGGCACTGGGGGAGGGCCACCAACAGCCAACTTTACTCCTGCAGAGGAGCTGGCATTAGACCTGAATAAAGGGAGGCCTGTCATTGAGGGAATAGAGGGGGGAACAGCATCTGGATCCATTCCATCTAGTATAAGAGATCATTACTTAAAAGGTATTTTGTTTATTTTATTTATTTTTATTCTTCCATTCCTAACTAAATATTTTTGTTTTATAGTGATGCCAAATTCTGTGTGCTTTCTGGATCCACCAGACATCATGCTGAACCCTGTGAGTATGACAGTATGAGTTTAAAGCACTGATTTGTCAAGTGGTGATTTATTAAACCAAGTTTAATTAATGGTTTTAGGTTGAAGGCCCATCTACAGTTGAGGAGGATGAGGAAACTGTGTCAGTGTGTTCAAGGAGGCCTGAGGTAGGCACAGATTTGCACATTATATATTTAATAGCCTACCTGTGAGGTGCTAAATTGTGTGTATTTCCATTATTGGCAACAGGATGCTGACACCCTTCTAGAGCCCTCTCAGTCTGGGACGACATGTGACCAAGTGAGTATTAAGAAATTACAAAAAAGTGCCAAGAGCACTAGATCAAATTGAAAAAAATAAAATAAATTTCTGTTCCTACAAGACCCAGAACATAAAGGGAGTCTACAAAAGGTATCTCCTGAAACAAATGGAGGCCATAGATACTGACATCCAATATAAAAAACTCAAGATGAGAAAGTTGGAGCTGGAAATCCAACAGCTTGAGAAAAATGCAAGTAGAACTGCCATATTTAAAACAATGACACATGACCTTTTTGTTTTTTGACCACATTTAATTGTATGTTTTCACCCCCAACAGGCAGCTTCAACCTAAATAAAATAAATAAAATAAAAATATGACTTGTGTGTCTGGTAAATTAAGGGGAAAGTGAAAACCTTTAACATGGTTTGGACAGTATTAACTAAAATAATTATTGGCATAACTGTCTCTTATAACCCTGCCTATTTCATTGTCATCAAAAATGCCTTCAATGTCCCAGTCTTGCTCTACAACCATCCTTGGTTGCCTCTCTCTCCTCAGGCAGGCAATGTTATGTAGCACAACACATGCAACTACAATGTCACATGCCCTTTGTGGAATCACTCTGAGGTAATTCAGGCACTGGAACCTTGACTTGATGAGCCCAAATGCCATCTCTATACGAGCTCTTGTGCGTGCATGGGCAATATTGTAGTTGTGCTGTGCCTCAGTCTGCGTCTCCTGATAGGGAGTCAAGAGATAAGGCAGGCATGCATATCCCTTGTCTCCCAGCAAAACTCCTGAGAATTGACCTGAATAAAAAAAAAAAATTTGGTGAAGGTTTTTTTAAAGCTGTAGTTTTTGCTATATGTTAAGTGACTAACATACCTTGTGCCAGTTGGTGGGAAAGAGAAGAGGCCCGAAAGATTCTGGAATCATGCACTGAGCCAGGCCATTTTGCCTCTACATTTGTGATGATGCAGTCTGCATCACAAATCATCTAAATAATTAAAAATGTAGGTCACTACACTGGACTTACACACACACACACACACACACACATATATATATATATATATATATATATATATAGAGAGAGAGAGAGAGAGAATTGTTAATGCATTTGCAATGAATAGAACACAGGTGCCCAGCTTATTGTAAAGAACAATCGCTTCTAGCCTACAATATAATCTCAGTGGGACTGTACCTGTACATTGATGCTGTGTAATGATTTCCTATTAACGAAGTCTGCTTCATGCGGACCAGACGGGCGCTTTATGCGCACGTGGGTGCAGTCCAGAGCTCCGATAACATTTGGGAAAGCTACAAAAGTTAAGTGTTTGTCTGTCAATTGCCATGTCTTACATTAACAGACAATAAATATTTCCATTTTCTATATAGTTCTTATTTGAACTTACCAGCGATTCCATAAAAGGCTTGTTTAATACTGTGAATCGCTCTGTGGCCAGGGAAGGTGATGAACACATTGAGTAATTTTTTTAAAGACAGGTACACAATTCGTACAGAGCGGCAAACCGATGCTTTGCTGATGTTCTCTGCATCTCCAACTGTGTACAAAAATGTTCCGCTGGCAAAAAAGCGAAGTGCAATGCACACAGTCTGCGGGACTGTGAGCGCTTTATTGCGCCGTGTGCTATTTGCGATGTGTGGGCTCAGTAATCTGCAAATATATGCTATCCCTTCCCTCGAGAATCTATACCGCTCATGCAGGTAGTAGTCAGAAAAAGCCAACGGGTCTGCCCTGTCCCTGAAAGTACGCTCTCTTTGAAATGCCCTGCGTATGATTATCGCTCCCTCATCCACCACCTCATCAATGAAAGGACACGCCATGACTATGCGTCCTCCTACACGGGTGGAGCTCCCTATTTATAGACATTTAGGCTAATTGATTCATTACAAAAATCACACCAACTAAACAAATAGGCCTACCTTTACTTCTTTACATTTGTTTCACTTTTTGTATGTTCGAATTACATTTATTTTTAAAGTGCATTTGTTTTCATTGTTGGACTGATAGTGGTTAGGCCTACATGAAATAAAATGACAGCATGCCAGAGAGTCCGATGTAATATCATCACATTCCCAGTGGGTCAGTGTTAAAACGGTATTCTGGTTAAGCATCAACTCAGGCTTAGCCTGACAGTTAGCCTGCCCCGGACCAGGCTAGTTTCCCAGCATAAGTTTCCAGGGTAACTGAGTTTGAACTATTTTAAGTTTGCTTTATGAAACAGAATTCACAGACAATAAGTCTGACTAACCAAAATAAGCCTGGCTTATTTTCTAATCTTGTTTTATGGAACAACCCTCAGGACTAAGTTGTTTAAAAAATAAAATGACATGAAATTATATGTGTAGGTAAAAACAATGGGATTTTTTTTCAATCACCAATAAATTTTGGGGTTTCAGGATTTTTTCAACCAAAATTTGTATAAAGATTATTCTCAACTATGTTATGAAAGAAATAATGGAATGAATTGATACACCATTTTACTTTATGCAATATGTGGGTAAAATGGCCATAAATTAATATTCCCATTCAATGCAATGTATCTATACACTGTATCTAATTTGCACATTAATGTGTTCTTGGAGCAACATTTAATGAAAAAAGAAGTGTAATAATTGGATTAATAATTGGCATTAATTGGAGTAATAATATCTAATATTTCATAGGAATATTGATGTATAATTTATTTCCATATTCACTTGTTGTGTCTCACAAAATGCCTGATAAACATGATTTAAGTCCTGATGTCCTCTACAGTGGACACTAGTGGTGCAACGGATCATCATTGACCCGTGATCCGTTCGGATCAATATCTTCGGTTCGGCACACAAGTGATCCGCGGATTGATTTATGAAAAAAAAAGAAAGTTGTGCGCATGTTCAGTCCTCACACAGCGTGGTCATGGCGAGCGGAGGAGCTTGAACGCCCCGCGTCATTTAAATCCCCTGTATGGGAGCATTTTGGCTTCCCTGTCAAATATAATGATGAAGGAAAGAGGTTAGTGGATAAAACTGTGACGATGTGTAGGCACTGTGGCACAAGAAAGCCATATGACAGTAGGGCTGTCAACGAATATTCTAAATTCGAATATATATTCGAATAGTTTTAAAAAACATAATATCGAAGGTGAAAATTAATATTCGAATGTGGAAAAACGCCCGCGGTAGCAGAGGCGCGGCTGTCTGCTTTGCGAGTGGGTGCGCTGCCTGAGGGATCAGGGACAGGTCATTTTATTTAACGTTAAACAGAAACATTACTAAAGTGTACGCTACTGTACTGACTGAATAGATATTGCATGGTCATTGCATGGTTAGATACAGTATTTTTATGCACTGTCTGCAGGCTTCCAATGGTTTGATTATTTACCGTTTCATGTCAAGGAAAAGTTCCATGTTTACCACAGCACAGCTCGCTCGGAGCGTTCAATGTCGGTTCTATATACTGTAAAACTTCAATTAATGTTAATAATATTTGTTTCAATCACTGAATGAAGTCTGCTATATTTGGGACAAGAGTCGCGACCTTAAATTGCTTGCACAAAACTCTTGATCAGCACTAAACAAATTGCTTATTTGTTGTTCATTTAAACCGTTATGAACCGCAGAGTGCGTGACGCCTCATTTGTGTGGGTAATACGTTGTCACATATGTTTAAACTTAAATAAACTACCTATACAAGTAGTTATGTCTCTTTGTATTAATGTGTCATGTTATTGACGTAATGCGCGTCATTGACAAAATGCGCAACCAGATGTTCGAATAGTTCGAATATGAGTTTTTTTTAGAGGGAATATTCGAACGTCATTTTTGAGCAATTTTGACAGCCCTATATGACAGTGGAAACACATCAAGCATTGGTCCATGTTTAAAGGAAGGACATATGCCTTTTATGTTGCACTTTAAGTTGTTTTTCATTAATTATGTTAAAAAGAAGATATTATGCCTTGTGCACTTTAAGTTGATTTTATATATTTTATTTTAATAATTTAAAAGTGTTAATAAACAAAAAAATTTTTTTTTTGCTGATCCGAAAAATAATCCGATCCGTGACTCTGATCCGAGAAACGATCCGAACCGTGAGTTTTTTGATCCGTTGCACCCCTAGTGGACACGTTTGAAATCAACGCCCTGTTCTGTAACAGAAAGTCATTTTTTTATTTGAAACCCCTTAACATTTTCCTGAGATGTTGTGGTAACCCTTCCTTTTACAGTCCCCTAATTACTAGGTATTTACCTGGTAAATATATGGTAAGTTATAGTTGGTTATTGGTAATTACCACAGGTAACAAGTATGTAAATGCAGAGAAACTACAAACTAATTACTAAGTATTTACCTGGTAAGCATATGGTAAATTATAGTATTTTAGTGTGTAATTACTTAAGGTGATAAGTATGTAATTACAGAGAAACTACCAGGGAAAAAAACACCACTGTTAAATATCAACTCAACAAAGTACTGTGTACTTGTTACCTGTTTAGGTTGGTAATAACTCAGATTTAATTGTGTACTTCCTCAGAATGTAGGCAGCCAATTTTTAGAAACACCTCCAGTATTACCCATCAATTCAAGTTAGGTGTGTAGTTATCCTAGGGTTATGTTGGTAACAGTCCATGTTTATTTATTACTATCTTGAAATTAAGACGGTAGTTTCCAATAAATTACCTTGTCTTACATAGTTGTTGTTCATTGCTACACCCATTTATAGAGGGTTTATCAAATAATTGACCTTACACTTACCTGGTAACTACCCCGCAGGAACAGTTTTCCCTAATGTCATGGCACATCTTAAATACTGGGTATGTTCTTGCAGATGTTTTTACAATTTACTCAGTAAGTAAAGTGCAACTGTACTGTAAAATGAAGCCTTGCTTATTTCCATGGTATTACCGGAATTGTACCATATAACCTGATCATTCCCTTTTCCATATAGTCACAATTTTTTACCTCGTATGTCCTGCAACGTTACCAAGGAAAACATGACAATTTACTTGGTAAGTAAAGTGCAACTGTACTGTAAAATGAAGCCTTGTTTATTTCCATGGAATTACTGGGATCTTACCCTATGTGATCATTCCCTTTTCCATAGTCAATTTTTTTTTTTACCTCGTATGTCCTGCAACGTTACCAAGGAAAACATGACAATTTACTTAGTAAGTAAAGTGTAACTGTACTGTAAAATGAAGCCTTGTTTATTTCCATGGAATTACCGGAATTGTACCATATAACGTGATCATTCCCTTTTCCATAGTCACATTTTTTTACCTCGTATGTCCTGCAACGTTACCAAGGAAAACATGACAATTTACTCAGTAAGTAAAGTGCAACTGTACTGTAAAAGGAAGCCTTGTTTATTTCTATTGTATTACCAGACTCTTACCACATCCTTTGCTGCTTAAACATTTTTGAAATCACAAACTTTTACCATGTGTGTTCTGCAACTTAACTAAAACATTCCAGCCTGGTCTCATTAATACGTAGTATTAATACGTAATTTTCAAAGATAGAAAACTACATAGGCTACAATTATGAAGAAAAACAAACATACGTGTAATCACAATAATTTATTTATTGCGAAAATGTCAAAACCGGTACCAAAAGTCGTTCACATGACGATGTGTTGCAGTCACAGTCCTCTCTCTCAGTATATAATAGTTTTGAATGAGGTACAGAGCAGAATTTAAGTTATTAATCCATGAAAATGTTAATCCAGCTTCCCTCTGTGTGAAGGCGCGCGCTCTTCTCCATTTCAAAAGTTTACTGACTGAAATACGGCTTGTTGCAATCTGTGACGAACATGGATGAACAGGTGAGAGCCAATGAGCGTTTGATATCACTGCCGTAAAACATGTCGTAACGCTTCTTGAGGGCGCAATTTTTGAATTTGAATTCATCACGAGCGCGGGATTTGACAGTTACGGACTGCGCTGCTGTGATAGCCAGTGAAATGGAGATGAAGATTGCACTGGATAAAGGGCTGAATTTGGATCTCTTTCTTGCAAACGTATGGATTCTAAAGATTTGGATTATATCAAGTATAATAAAATTTATGTATTTTGTGAATTTATGTTGGTGTATTATTGTTCTATTGGAGAAAACGCATTTTGTGTCTCACTGTAAATAAACTAAATATTAAAATGGTTAAACGATTAAATAAGGTATTTTTAAGGTTTTAAAGTGTATTCTTGTTTAACTGCATGTAGGCTTATCGTTTTTGTGCTGTTAATTCGTAAACATTTTACATTTTAGTGCTGTAAATACATCAGTATTATACGTTTCTGTGTGTATAAAACGTAAGTAAATGTACGGTAGAATTACACTTTACGTAAAAATACACACGTATTCTCATGAGATCACATTGAACATTCTCAGTAAGTAAAGTGCAACTGTACTATAAAAGGAAGCCTTTTTATTTCCATGGAATTACTGGGATTTTACCCAATAATCTGTAATAGCTACAGTTACGTAGCTATTACAGATTATAGGGTAAGATCCCAGTAATTCCATGGAAATAAACAGGCTTCCTTTTACAGTACAGTTGCACTTTACTTACTGAGTAAATTGTCATGTTTTCCTTGGTAACGTTGCAGGACATACAAGGTAAAAAATTGTGACTAGCCTAATTTATATGGAAAAGGGAATGATCAGGTTATATGGTACAATTCCGGTAATACCATGGAAATAAACAAGGCTTCTTTTTACAGTACAGTTGCACTTTACTTACTGAGTAAATTGTCATGTTTTCCTTGGTAACGTTGCAGGACATACGAGGTAAAAAAAAATGTGACTATGGAAAAGGGAATGATCAGGTTATATGGTAAGATCCCAGTAATTCCATGGAAATAAACAAGGCTTCATTTTACAGTACAGTTACACTTTACTTACCGAGTAAATTGTCATGTTTTCCTTGGTAACGTTGCAGGACATACGAGGTAAAAAAATGTGACTATGGAAAAGGGAATGATCAGGTTATAGGGTAAGATCCCAGTAATTCCATGGAAATAAGCAAGGCTTCATTTGACAGTACAGTTGCACTTTACTTACTGAGTAAATTGTCATGTTTTCCTTGGTAACGTTGCAGGACATACGAGGTAAAAAAAAAATGTGACTATGGAAAAGGGAATGATCAGGTTATATGGTAAGATCCCAGTAATTCCATGGAAATAAACAAGGCTTCATTTTACAGTACAGTTACACTTTACTTACCGAGTAAATTGTCATGTTTTCCTTGGTAACGTTGCAGGACATACGAGGTAAAAAAGTGTGACTATGTGGAAAAGGGAATGATCAGGTTATATGGTACAATTCCGGTAATACCATGGAAATAAACAAGGCTTCATTTGACAGTACAGTTGCACTTTACTTACTGAGTAAATTGTAAAAACATCTGCAAGAACATACCCAGTATTTAAGATGTGCCATGACATTAGGGAAAACTGTTCCTGCGGGGTAGTTACCAGGTAAGTGTAAGGTCAATTATTTGATAAACCCTCTATAAATGGGTGTAGCAATGAACAACAACTATGTAAGACAAGGTAATTTATTGGAAACTACCGTCTTAATTTCAAGATAGTAATAAATAAACATGGACTGTTACCAACATAACCCTAGGATAACTACACACCTAACTTGAATTGATGGGTAATACTGGAGGTGTTTCTAAAAATTGGCTGCCTACATTCTGAGGAAGTACACAATTAAATCTGAGTTATTACCAACCTAAACAGGTAACAAGTACACAGTACTTTGTTGAGTTGATATTTAACAGTGGTGTTTTTTTCCCTGGTAGTTTCTCTGTAATTGCATACTAAACACCTTAAGTAATTACACACTAAAATACTATAATTTACCATATGCTTACCAGGTAAATACTTAGTAATTAGTTTGTAGTTTCTCTGCATTTACATACTTGTTACCTGTGGTAATTACCAATAACCAACTATAACTTACCATATATTTACCAGGTAAATACCTAGTAATTAGGGGACTGTAAAAGGAAGGGTTACCGATGTTGTTTTATGAAATACAATTTGAAAAGTAGTCCAATTTAAATTATAATTACATTATATTATCATATTTCCATAAGAATGCTACATTTGATCACTAACTTAATGTCAGACATTTTTAAAGACCAAGGAGTAGTTGTTTTCATGGTGAAACCTCCAAACATTTGGTATCTCTGAAAAGTCCTGAATGTGCTCTTTACAGGACACCCAGGATGTGTCATGTGACATATATGATGTCAGAGAAATTCACTAAAATATAATGTCCACTACAGTGGACAAAAGTCTATTCTTGGGTCCCAGGACATATTGTAAAATAAAAATGTTTTTGTAACTTTTATGTTGTGAAAAAAAAATTGTTTGTGACTTTTATATTGTGAAATAAAAAAAAAAATGTTTATGCCTTTTATATTGTGAAAAAATAAATAAAATAAATAAATACTGAACAAATTTGCAACTCGATTCATTATGACTGAAATCTCATAGCGTTGACATGGCAGAACTAATGAAAAAAATCTATTACGACCCAGTGAATTCTGGAGCTTCTGGGGGTAAAGATAGATTAAAACAAGCTGTATTAGAACAACATGGTGTAAGACTATCTGATAATGAAGTGTGCAAATGGCTCGCTAGTCAGGACACATACACTCTTCATCGAACTGCGCCAATAAATTATAAGCGGAACCGCGTACCGTGTATGGGAAAGACCAACAATTTCAGGCCGATTTAGTCGATATGTCCGCATACGCAAAAGAGAACGATAATATCAAGTTTATAATTACCGTTATAGACGTTTTTAGCAAGTACGCGTGGACAAGGGTGTTGCGAAATAAATCTGCGTGTGAAGTAACTAAAGCTTTTTTGTCAGTTTTGAGAGAAGGATGTGTACCCATCAAGTTGCAGACAGATAAGGGTACAGAGTTTTTCAACAAGCCTTTTCAACAGATGATGAAAAAATATAATATAACACATTTTTCAACAGCTTCTGAATCGACACCATAGTATCACACTGAGCGAGTGTAGTCGAAAGGTTTAATAAAACTTTAAAAGGACGAATGTGGAGGTATCTTACATCGATAAATTCCAGACGCTACTGTTATATTCTTCAAGATTTGACAAAGGGTTATAACTCCAGTTATCACAAGTCGATAAAAATGTGACCGTTGGACGTAAATAAAGAAAATGAATCCGTGGTATTCAAGAATTTATACGGGAAAATGCGTAAAGAGACACCCGTCTTTAAATTCTCAGTGGGCGACGTGGTCAGAATATCTAAAGTCCGGAATATATTTGCCAAAGGCTATGAGCAGAACTATACCGAAGAATATTTTACTATAGCATTTTGTATACACAGGGAAGTAGCGATGTACAAGTTACAGGACTATGATGGAGAGATAATACAGGGCTTTTTTTACGAAAAAGAACTCCAAAAAATTATTGTGAGCGATGATAAATCGTTTAAGGTCGAAAAAATTCTCGATAAAAAGCGACGCGGAAAAGCCATGTACGTTTTGGTAAAATGGTTTGGATGGCCATCAAAATTCATTAGTTGGATTCGTGAAAAACAGGTGATTGACTTACAATCCCCTTTAAAACCCTAGGAGAGTCGCTCGCGTTCTCATTTATACAAAAACATGTCTGAGGAGGAGGGGTTCTACGTCACGCTGCCGTGCAATGCATCAGGTCATGTTTACCCCGGACATCGGATATCTAATTACAGAACTAGCAATACATTTAAAAGGATTATGGGAGGTGGCGCTGGTCAAGTTCCACTATCCAAAAACTTGGCATACTTTCAACGAGGAAGACGGTGCTTTTATTATTGAATGGGAACAATGTTTGAACGACGATGAACGTAGCAAAGTGCGAGGGGATCTTAATATTCAAACTTTCCGGAAAGCCCTAAAAATATCTACGAATCATAATAATATGGCTATTTTGAGGATATTTCAGTATTACTCAAGGAAATAAACGCAACTCTTCCACCGCGGGTGCAGCTCAGGTACGATAATATAAAGAATAAGATATTTCTGAAAGCAGCTCAGAGAGCATCGCTAACGTTTTCCGGAAAGCTAGCCATTATTCTAGGATTAAAACACGGTGTTCCTATAGAAAATGTAAACAGTTCGGATGAACACGAAGACGCGCGCACATACGCACCACACCAGGCTGATATAAGCGGAGGATTTTATACTCTATTTGTATACATAGATATAATAGAATATCAAGCAGTGGGTGACGCATATGTTCCCTTATTAGAGACTGTACATATTGAACCGACCATTAACAAAGCAGTGAGTGTCAGGTACAACAAGTCTTATTACGTCCGTCTTAATAAAAACAACATATCAGATATCGGGATCGAGATTAAAGGGGACGATAATAAAGACGTACGATTCACCTACGGCAAAGTTGTGACGAAGCTGCACTTTAGACCAGTGAGAAAACATTTGTTTTAAAAATGGCTTATCTCACACCGTACCAGGATGACCCCCACCGCTACATATCATATTATCAGGCTCAAACCGGATACGGGATGCCTGGCTATGCCGGAAGCGGGGTTATGTACGGTTCCGGTTTTGCGTCAGGGATCGGGGGTCTCTTTCGTGGATTATATCGTATGGCAATCCCGTTTCTAAGAAGGGGTTTCAGTATAGCAAAGCCACACATAAAAGCTGCGGCAAAAAATATAGCAAGTGATGTAGTTACCAGTGCCTTGTCAAAGTCATTTAATAATAATAATGACACTGAGGGACAGAGCGGTCACGGTCTTATGGTCATGCACAGAGGGTTGAAGCCCCCTGGGACCCGTATGAGGAGGGGGCGTGGTCATGATATAAAGAAGACTAGACGCGTCACTAAGAAACGCCCAGTTGCAAAAAGCAAACGAAGAAGGCACACGAAACGTCTCAAAAGATCTACAAGTTTGAAAAGACGAAGCAACACTATCTTCTAAACCATGTCGTTGATTCATGCAATGTCAGACGAATGTATCAGATCCGAACTGGATATTTTTACCCTTCCTTTAACGCAAACAGCTATTGAGAAACACACTTATGTGGAAATCCCACCCGTGTCAGCGATTAATGATGCTTCCCCGATTAAATTTTTCATTGCAGGGACTAGTGAAGATTACACAGATCTGAATAACACATTGTTATATACCCGTGTGAAAATAACTCTGCCAAACGGAGATGACGTACCACAAGGAGCTCCGGTGTCTTTGATTAACTATCCTGGAGCCTGCATTTTCTCCCAGGTGGATGTGTCCCTAGGAGATCGACTAGTGTCACACTCCTCCAGCACGTATCCGTACAGGTGCATTCTGGAAATGCTTATTAATTATGGAAAAGATACCCTAGAGAATAACTTTTCAGCAGGACTGTTTTACAAAGATACAGCTGGCCATATGGATGCTACAGATCCGGCTGGGGCTAATGCAGGTTTAACAAAGAGAGCTGCGTTTACAGACGGGAGTAACGTTGTGGAGCTATTAGCTCCGATACACAGCGATATATTTTTTCAACCGAAATTACTTTTGAACGGGGTAGATATTCGTATTCGTTTAACTAGAGCAAAAGACGAATTCTGTCTTATGCGTGGGGACGCGATTGATTACAAACTAAAAATAATCTCTGCTTCTCTCTTTATCAAAAGGGTGTCAGTTTCACCCTCCGTCCGCTTGGGGCACGCTCAAGCTTTACTGTCGGCCACAGCCAAATTTCCGTTCGATAGGGTATGCGTGAAAAACTTTTCTATACCGGCAGGGGCGCGCGTCTCAAACCATGAAAACCTCTTCCTAGGCACTTTACCAAAATCCATTATTATAGCAATGACGGATAATGATGCTTTTACCGGCTCATACGAAAAAAACCCATTCGCTTTTAAACATTTTAATCTAGAATATTTAAATCTCACCTTTGACGGTGCACACGTCCCAACGCGTCCGTTTTAGCCGCAATTTAATTTAGGAAATGCTGTAAGAGAGTTTTATCAACTGGTCACCGTCACGGGGAGACATCTGAAGAACCAGTCTCTCGCTATAGACCGGGAGGATTTTCTCAACGGCTACACACTGTTTGCCTATAACCTTACTCCGGATGAAGAGTGCTCGCAACATGTGTCACTGATTAAATCAGGGAATATTAGGTTAGAAGCACGTTTTAGAGAGCCTCTACAAAACACAGTAAATATTTTAATTTACGCTACTTACGATTGTCTCCTTGAGATATCAAATCGGAGGCAGAACACTACTAAAGGGATTGAAATGAACACTGTCGAGCTAACTGGAATTATGGATAACATTACGTGTAATGTAAATTTTTTAGGAGTACTCGCTAGCGATCATCTTCCCAAAGATCCGTTCATAGATCTTCCAACTCTATTAATTTGTAATACGGATCGATCGGACGAACCGGGGCGGCACTGGTTAGCCATATACATAGATCGAAACGGCCTCGGATGTTTTTTTGACAGCTTCGGGAATCCTCCGGATTCAGATTTTTTTCCTCCATCCATTCTCGAGTTTCTAAAAAACAATTCTACGCAAGTTCATCATTCTACCAGACAAGTCCAAGATTTTACATCAGTCACCTGTGGACAGCATTTTGTCTTTTTTCTGTATCATATTTCACGGGGTGTTGAGTATGAAGATATAATGAAATTTTACCATAACGATAATCTATTAAGAAATTATACTATGGTGTCTCTTTTTGTGAAAAAATTGAAACCCATGGTCTGTGTTAGTAAAAGATTTAAATGTATCCAGTGTGTACAGTCTGGTAAAATGTTCCAGTCTTATTAACACCTGTGTAACGAATAAATAAAGAATATGTAATGAATAAAAACAACTCGTAAACAGGTGAATAATCTCGTTTTCTTTCTTTTATTTGACATCAAAACAATAACACAATATGTTGTACAATAACATACTTACCCCTGGTTTCACAGACAGGGCTTAAGACTAGTCCTAGACTAAAATGTAAGTCTGAGCTGTTTCCACTGAAATAAACTTGCACTGACTGATCTTAAAAATATATCAGTGCCTTTTTAGTTTTAAGATGCACATCGGTAATGTTTTTTTCTAAGCATGTTTATAAAAATTACTTGAATGTCCTAATTGATCTATGGTCTAATCCTGGCTTAGTCTAAGCCCTGTCTGTGAAACCGGGCCATAGTTTAAAAAACTAAAACACAAATACAAATTCTCCCACATGATAATATAATTGTTAAAAATCCATCCATTGTTTTGCATCTACTCTGGGTGAGTTAAATACGTTTTCATCAGAGTCGTGTGCGTGTGTGTGTGTGTGGCGTTTTTTCAAAGACTTAGTAGGTACAGTACCAAAGTCATCCGCGTGTGTTTTTCTTTTAAACGATTCAATCATCCGTCTTACATTATGATTGGTTACAGTCGAATAAGGAATCTTTAATCCCGCAAATGCATCCAGAAACTCGTACCAACCCTACAGGGCGGCGGTTGTCATGGATCATCTGTGGTGAAGTTACACTCTTTACCAGATCAAATATATGAGAGCCTGGAATGATTTTTCCTTTATAAACAAATTCTCCATCAACTGTCCAAGAAGACAAGTGTTTGGCTTTGGACATTTTATCCATAATATATTTTACATTTTTTAAACTTCTCTGAGGAACATTGCTTAAAACTTCTGAGACGACTGGGTCATCACTGACGTCATCATTCCTAACATCGGGGGTGTGGGAGGGGGGTGGTGTCTCGTGTTCCGGTAATGTAAGAGTTAGAGTGCTACTTTCCATATCGCCGTGTTTTACCACGTTTAAGAATCGTTGTAAAACATTAGTGTAGAGCTTGGATTTTTCGTAAGTGTTCAAATCATGCCTCTGCAGTTTATCTCTAATAGATTTATCCAAGTCATTCTCCACAACCGTATGAATATTCTCACGAGGGGGTGCAGTTCTTAGTCTGTCCAGCTGATGTTTTGGGACAAGATACAATTTTTCGGTATGCTGCATTTTTTCTCTTCAGATTCAGTTTCTAGTTATTAGACTAGTTATGAAGGGAAGTGCTATGCTGAGTAGGGGAAGCAGAAAACCCCCTTTTTGATTAATCATACGTCTCTTCCTGCTGATATTAATCTTTTTATTTGCAACGTACTTTAATTCTTTTTTCCTTCTTTTTAAAGTCCCGTGCTGTTTCGCAGGTAGAGGTATCTTCCCATGGATAATATTGAGAGCCACTTCACAAAGAGCTAATATTAACTCGTGACGATTGGAGAATAACACGTCGCTGTTTGGGTGAGCTCTTGTATAATAGCTTTAAGAGGTAGAGATTTCTAGAAAGCCTCGTGCTCATTTTCACTTCTGGACGTACACCACCGGATAGTCTGACAGTAAATCCGTTCTGAGCCGGAATTTTTCAGGTGTCTGTGGTTTATAATCTATTAACAAATAACTGTAAGGACGTTCAGTTGCATCGTGATACGCTTCGATAAAAAACGTACTCGGTTACCTAATGTAACCTCGGTTCTCTCTAGAAGAGGGAACGAGTATTGCGTAAGTTGCTTATGCATCGGAAAATCTTCTTTCTTCGAGATCTGAAGCCAAAAATTATCCTTAATTTTGTATTCATCGTCAACGCAGTGCGGCAGCCGGCAGACCTAGGCAGGCTGTATAAGCGTGCTCATTGGCTGCTCGGCGGCAACTGCTTAAGCCTATCAGTGAGCACTCTGAAACGTGGCCTCCAATGAGGGCGCTTCGTGCCCTCCACACCCTTCTAACCGTCAGAATGGGTGTGGCCAGTGTGTATATAACAAGTGCTCACAGGCTAAATATCTGGTTTTCGCAGTCTGAAGCGCAAAAGCTCGTGGCGCGACACGGCAGGTTACGCAATACTCGTTCCCTCTTCTAGAGAGAACCGAGGTTACATTAGGTAACCGAGTACGTTCTCTTACGAGAGGTTCTCTCGTATTGCGTAAGTTGCTTACGCATCGGGAACCCTTTGTCAACGCCGTGTGCGCCGAGCATCCAGCCCATGAATCCCAGGGAGACCGGGGAAAACATTCTGCTGGAATATGTGGCCGGTCGGAGAGACGGGCCAGCACAGCACAAAGCACTTCACTCAATATATAAAATAGAGTGGCGCGGCCGGTAATACGGGCGGCCAGCAGCGCGGGCCAGCACCGGTAAAACAGCGCGTAAAGGGGAATGAGAAACAGAGCGGTCCAGCCGGTCTGAGTATAAAACACTTCACCCTAAGTATCATACCAGAAATATCGCCAGCATGTGAACGTAGTCTGCACATGAGAGACTGGGCAGAGCATATATGTCACTTATACTGACAGTAATTTTGCCTGTAAGGCGGGAACTTCCAGGTTATAAAACCTCACGAATGTTGATGGGGAGGCCCAGCCCGCCGCCATACAAATATCGTGAATAGAAATTCCGCTGGACCAGGCCCACGAAGAGGCCATGCCTCTAGTAGAGTGGGCTCTGATACCCAAAGGGCACTGCAGGTGTTTGGAGACGTAAGCTGCTGCAATCGCGTCCACTATCCACCTGGACAGGCTGTGTTTCAAGGCGGCGAGACCCTTGGTGCGTCCGCCGAAAGAAACGAAGAGCTGCTCTGAACGCCTGAAAGCGGCGGAGCGCGTGATGTAAACTCTCAGCGCCCGGACAGGGCATAGGAGGTTATCACTGTCCCCATTATCGGATGCTGGCAGAGCCGAAAGGGAAATGACTTGTGCCCTAAAAGGGGTACCAATCGCTTTGGAGATGTAACCGTGTCTCGGTCTGAGAATGACTTTCGAGTCGTTCGGTCCGAACTCAAGACATGCAGGGCTAACAGATAGCGCATGCAGATCCCCCACACGTTTAACTGAAGACAGAGCTATCAGAAAAACGGTTTTAAGCGACAGGTACTTTAAATCTCCAGGACCAAGGACAGATCCCAAATAGGAACCGAGGGGGGCCGCGGGGATTCATCCGTCTAGCTCCTCTGAGGAAGCGGATAATGAGCTCGTTCCTTCCCATTGCCCGGCCGCGCGTCGTCTCAGCGAACGCTGCAATAGCCGCCACATACACTTTGAGCGTGGAAGGGGACCTGCCCTTTTCCAACAGCTCTTGTAGGAAGGAGAGCACCCGCGGGACCCCGCATGCGCGCGGATCCAAGTTTTTAGTAGCGCACCATTTAGAAAACACCGACCATTTAGACGCGTAGAGCCGTCTCGTAGAGGGGGCTCTAGACTGTGTGATCGTGTTCACAACCCCTTCTGGCAGGTCAACGGGTATCCGTTGATCACCCATGCATGCAGAGACCAACGCTCTGGATGGGGATGCCAGATCGATCCACCGGCTTGGGAGAGGAGATCCTTTCTCACCGGGATCGGCCATGGGGATGAGTGCGACAGCCTCACTAGCTATGGGTACCAAGTTTGGTTCTCCCAGCGCGGGGCTATAAGAAGCACTGAGTGGTGCGTTTCTCTGATCCTCGAAATGACCTGTGGCAACAGGGAGATCGGGGGAAAAGCATACAGCGGGAGGCTGGGCCATGTCTGGGACAGCGCGTCCTCGCTCTTCGAATAAAACTTCGGGCAGTGAGCGTTGTCTTTCGACGCAAAGAGGTTGATCTCCGCTCTGCCGAATAGGCGCCAGAGAAACTGGACTGTCTGGGGGTGCAGGGACCATTCTCCCGGGGGAATGAAGTCTCTGGACAGTCTGTCTGGACCGACATTCAGGTGGCCCGGCACGTGCACGGCTCTCAGCGAGCGCAACGAGCGGTAAGGCCACACGAGAAGGCGTTCTGTCAGCTTGCACAGATTCCTGGACCTGCACCGCCCTGTCGGTTCACATAGGATACCACGGACATGTTGTCCGAGCGGACTAGCACATGGTGATCCTGTATGAATGGGAGGAAGCGCTTGAGCGCGTTCTCGACCGCTATCATCTCCAAACAGTTTATGTGGAGGCATTTTTCCTGGTCTGACCACAGGCCAAAAACCGGTTTGCCCTCGAAAAGAGCGCCCCAACCTGAGGTGGAAGCGTCCGTCGAGATAACTTTGCGGTGTGAGATGGCTCCCATTGTCACTCCCCGCTGGTACCAGTCGGCCGCTAACCAGGGCTTCAGTGCTGAAACGCAGCTCTGAGTCACTCTGATTCGGATGCCGCCGGAAGCCCAGGCTCTGTGAGGCACTCGGGCGTTCAGCCAGCGTTATAGCGGGCGCATTCGTAAAAGACCCAGCTAAAGCACTGCTGCGGCTGAGGCCATACAACCCAGCAACCTCTGAAATGTTTTGAGAGGTGCGGTGCTGCCCGGCTGGAAGGACGCGGCCAGGCGTCGAATGCAGCGCGCGCGCTGTGTCGACAGGCGGGCCGTCATTGCCACAGTGTCCAGATCCAAACCCAGAAAAGAGGTTGATTGACTGGGCACTAGCGAGCTCTTGGTCCAGTTGACCGTAAGCCCCAGGCTGTCCAAGTGGCTTAGAAGCACTGTTATGTGGGCGATGAGTTCGGCCTCTGACTGTGCTAGAATCAGCCAATCGTCCAAGTAGTTCAGAATTCACATTCCCCGACCCCTCAGGGGAGCGAGAGCCGTGTCTATGCACTTCGTGAATGTACGGGGTGCCAATGACAGGCCGAACGGCAGGACGGTGTACTGATATACCTGACCGTCGAAGGCGAATCTCAAGAATGGCCTGTGACGGGGTATTATCTGGATCTGAAAGTACGCGTCTTTTAGATCGAGAGATATAAACCAGTCCCTCGGGCGAATTTGCGCGAGAATTTGTCTGGTTGTGAGCATTTTGAACGGTCTTCTCATAAGAGCCTTGTTCAAACGTCTCAGATCCAAAATCGGTCTGAGAGCTCCGTCCTTCTTGGGAACGAGGAAATAACGGCTGTAAAAGCCCGACTCGCTCATGGAAGGGGAAACCGGTTCTATAGCCCTTTTGCACAGAAGTGTAGCTATTTCTGCTCGAAGTAGATGTGCTACTTCCCCATTCACTCTGGTCTCGATACGCGCTTCAAAGCGCGGAGGGCGGCGAGCGAACTGCAGAGTATAGCCCTGTTTTACTGTGCTCAGCACCCATTCTGACGCGCCTGGAATAGCTTCCCATGCTTTTGCGTGTGCAGCCAGGGGCAGAATGGCCTCCGGGCTCTGATCGCCGCTGATCGCGGGCTCGAGAGCTCGAAACGGAGGGGCGGGCGCGGCGCGCGCGCTCTCGGTGCTTAGATACGGCGGGTCGCAAGTAGCGATTACTGGCCGTTTTACACACAGCGTCCCGGTGGCTTTGGACGGGGAACATACAGTGTGAGGCACGACGCTTGAAAGTGGTGTCGGGGGCGAAGTATTCGAGAGGATGTGTGAGCGCGTGGGAGCAGGCACAGCATCTGTATTTATAACATGACCGGTCGTGAGGGGTTGTGTAACAGAGCGGGCAGTGAGTAGGTGTGGGCACAGCGGGGTGGACACGTGACCTACTTTTAACGCTCGAGCGGCTTCTGCCTGCTTTATGCGAGCGGGCTCTGTGAGAAACACGGGGTTTATGGTGCTTGTGTGCAGAGGTGAACACAGATAAGTGGGCACATTTACTGCATTTGAAACACATACAGCGCTAGCCGTGCGAGCAGGCATTTAAGAGTGGGCTCTGTGAGAGACACGGGATTTATAGTGCTTGTGTGCAGGGGTGAACACGGAAACGTGGGCACATTCACTGCATTTGAAACACATACGGCGTGAGCCGTGCAACCGGACATTATGCTCATTTGAGGTTTCTCTGGGTCGCCGTGAGAACAGTGGTTGCGCAGGCGAGTGGGTAGATATACCGGTTCGTTGGCTGCGAGGTAAACATCTGCAGTAGCCGTGGCAATGGGGACTGACAGAGCGTGAAGCTTTGACGGTGGTCCAGCCGCAGCGGGACTTAACCGTCTTTTCTTCCCTCGTGTATAGACGCTCATAAATAATCGAGCACCATGTGGTGCGAGAGGCGGGTTCGCTTTCTGTGTGTAAGAAAAGCTGGCCGCCAGCTCGGAGAGGCGAACAGTAAAAAATGTATCTGCCGCGAGAGCTGGGCTCAAACACGGGTCTCTGGCGTTACAGCCTATGATTCTGCCACTGGGCTACAGGGGCGAACACATTAGCTTTCGGTTAGCGCGAGCATATAATAGTACGACCTCATGTTTGTTTGCAGTCGTGCGTGTATTAAAATTTGTATCTGCCGCGAGAGCCGGGATCGAACCCGGGTCTCTAGCGCAAAAGCCAAAGATTCTGCCACTGAGCCACAGGGGAGAACACATTAGCTTTAGGTTAGAGCAAGTGAATTGATATATTTAATGAAAGTATGCTAGATTAGTTACTGTGTGTCATTAGCAACGGCCAATGCTATGTAAAAAAGATAAACAAAACAATTTATTTCAACAGTTAATTTTAATCAGGCTTTGCCACAAAGGTAAAATGTGCATTCCATGCAAACAGCATCACAATCTCTTAGAGCTCAACCACTGTGCATAATACAACTGTTCACAAACAGAAGATTGTATTTGACTCATGCTGCATACACATATGCAATGACAAGAATTATGCCTACTGTACATATAGAGTTACAACTACGATTAGAGTTGTTTGCATAAAATGCACCGTGAACATTCACATGTTTGCCCTGTGATAGGCTACAATTTATCTCCATAAATACTATTTTCTCAATTCTGTGCATATATTTTTACTTACATCAATTGCTTGATCAATATCATCACATATTTTATATTTACATTTTTAACTGTAGGTACCACAAACAATTTAATATAGGTAAGTTTGTGTATATTTTACACGTAGTACAATACTGTATGTGCTGCTTATAAACACCAGGCAGATAATGATTTATGATCTTTACTCATCTCACTTGCACAAAATAATGCATTTAAACATTTGGTCGGGTTGAAGTCATCCCTCCGGATCTTCTGCAACCACTCATGCCCGTACCGCAGCGTCAACGGGGAATGCATGAAAGCTGACTTCTTTATTGTAATAACGTGACGAAAACGGTACATAAGGGCACACAACGATGAAATGCTGAGGCTGTCACCCTCTGAAAGGCAAGTCACCTCTCTTGAATCCTAAAAACACTCATTGTGAAAAAATATCTCTGTGGTTAATGGAACTCAGTCGCTGTTGTCTCTCGCTGTCAGATCACCGGAAGTTTTCACCGGAAGTAACGTTACTGGCCCACACACTCAAGTTCGAACGTCAACGGTCGTCGTGCACAGAGTGAATTGTAGGCGCTACGAATCGGAGCAAGGGTAAGATTTAAAGAATATGCTTTCATTCTCCTGTATAAGGAAATAGATCTGTTAATAGATACCGATCTTAACCGTACATTTTGTTTTCACAGACTAACCTCACCTCATATTTGCTCGGAGCTATGTCTGCAAGTCCAGATTTACATGATGCTGATAATGACGACATTGTGTGTAAGTAACTTTTTTACTATTGTGGCCAAGTAGTGTATACCTCGTTTCTATTTTGCATTAAAAATGTTTGTGGCCCCTTTAAGAAATCCCTCTCTTCTCGCGATACTATTCACTTGTGCTGGATGCGTGCGCGCGACCAGAGAAGCCATTTTTCACTGTTCAGGAGAGCTCCATGTTGTTTTTCGTGCATTGATCGGATTTACTGTGTTACGATCTTCTTTCTTGGTAAATATTACTCCAATATCTTTAATATGCACAAATAAGTTGTGAAGCAGAGTTAAAAGAGCATTTGATGTGTACATTTGTTTATAAATTTATTTGGAGCGCATGTGTGACGAGTGAACCTCGTGGTGATCGGTAAAGGATTGGCTAACGTTAGCTGCTAACTTATGTAGGCTACGTTTCATGATTTATGGGGTAAAATACTGATGCCATGTTTATTTGATAGATCTGTTAATGAGTTTAATCTATATTCTGTGATTGTACAGTATAACTGTATGGTTTAATGCATATTTCTGGTTCTGCATGATTAGTATGTAAAACGTGGGTTGTGGCCGTGTTAATGTGCCTTTATTTCTCTTGTACCTCAGCCACTGCCGTATTCCAGTTTTTGTTATCGTATTTAATTATAACATATTTTGGTTTGGAGAAATCGATTTAAATCTGACCTGTTGCAGTGCATTACACTGTATTTCAGTTTGAATTGAGTTAAGTATTCTGTGGATTTGAGCATTGATCCACTGGTTAAACTTTTTGATTATATGTCATCTTCAAATTTACTGTAAACTGTTTCTACAATTTCTTGTTTGTTTTTTTTTTGTTTTTTTTGTTTGTTTTTTGTTTAACCAGTGAAATCTAATTTTCCCTTGTGAAATCTCTTCGAACAAGGCAAACTTTTTTCTTAATTAGACTTTTATCTGTTTAATTGTGCTTCCATTGACCGCTGTCACTTATTTTAAACAGCAGTCAGAATAAAACCCCAATTTCAAAAAGCATAGTTTGCTTCCGGTGTGTATTTCTTCAATTTCACCCGGTTGCATTTTTTCTCCTTTATTGTTTAATTTTACTGTGACTTATTTTGTTCTTATTAATATCACTCTCATTTAATTGTTTTCCAGCTGCCTTTAAGACATATTACGAGACAGTACGCAGGAGCTTCAGGTACAAACAACCAGATCTTGCATTGCAGGCGGAAGCTGTGGAGAATTCAGCTCGGAGTCGAGCGAGAAGAAAAGAGGGTAAGATTTATTAGTTTAGATTTGTTTTTGGTCAATGTGACTATTTTTCAGGTACATTAATAGATGTGCGTTGTTCATACGCAGTGCATTGCGCAGTACGGTTTGTCTTTATTGGTTTTTACAGCTGCTAGAAGCGAGACAGAGTGTGCTAGCTGAGGATGAGGTGGGCCTTTGGAAGTGCGCTACCATAGACCTGATGTCTGATGAGGAAGACGGCATCGTCGGCGGGGTGTCTGGATGGATTGTGCGACCTCTGTCATTTCACAGCCAGGAGTTCACCGAGCTCTGTGCCACGCTGCAGTCGAGATTAGAGGCGACTCCAAAGTACAGGGCAACGCACCACAGACGTCTGCAAAATGGACCGAATTCAGACAGAATGCCGCTAGTTACCTGCAGCTCTGAAGTGGAAAACTTCACGGTGCTGTAGGATTTTGGGCTTCTCATGAGCTTCCCATTTGTTGTGTGGGCAAATCTCATATGCTTTTTACATGTATGATATAGTTGTGTGTTTGTGTTAATAAAGCTCTTTCTTTGAATAAACAGCACGTCCCTGGCAAATTTTCCTTTCCTCAATAAATTAATTCATGTCCTTGATGATGGTAATAGTGTAGTCCATAGGATAAAAATGACATGAATATACAACATAATATCATATATTACACAAATCATTTTATATTTATATACAATTAATAATTTTATATTTATATATAATTATTATAATTTTATATTTACATTTACATTACATTACATTTACATTTATTCATTTAGCTGACGCTTTTATCCAAAGCGACTTACAATTGCTATATATGTCAGAGGTCGCACGCCTCTGGAGCAACTAGGGGTTAAGTGTCTTGCTCAGGGACACATTGGTGTCGCACAGTGGATTCGAACCCGGGTCTCTCACACCAAAGGCATGTGTCTTATCCACTGCGCCACACCACCACCATATATTTATATATAATTAGTATAATTTTGGGGTGGGGTTTAAATTTATAATGACTCAGGGTGACCAATAGTAACAGATCTGCCAACCAATCATGAGTGATTTTTCTTGTTTAAATGTAGTGGTTTCAACCAATACTGAGTGAGGAAATTCAAGCCATTCTCTGGCAAGATGCGGGCGCTGCTATTCATATGCAAATTAGAGCCATTAGCACCTCCGCAAGCTCTCCACATACGTCATGGTTCGTTTCCGTCAATATGTGGCACAGACGAACGCGACGTTCACAGGCTGTAAATTGTCGTTAACTGACGAAAATTATGGAGATTTACGGCCGTTTACGGGGACGAAAATCCCACTTTTCATGCAGTGATTTCATCATACATTGATTGCCAGGATGTATAAACGTACACAAAATTGTCAAACTTGACAGAACACATTTTCTCTGAATTATACATTAGAGTCTTCACAAAAAAAGTCTTTCCGCTACCCGATGGACCTGCTACAATTCCCGAGAATGGGTGATGCATTCTACAGTCGAACACATCTGTTTCACACATTTTTAAATATATTGCTAGAATCCATAAGGTAATGTCGTAAAATCTGCTTGGAGTACCCTCTTGTCATACACTACGGAAATTTTTCACATAAATTTGGTTGATCTGCTCTATAACTTCTTGCAGGGCATTTTCAGAGATGTTAAGAATTGATGACATTTTCAGAAAAAGAGCAGCTACATTATGTTCCAACTGACTCTCCAAGTTCTCCACATCTTCACTGAGCTCAGTAACCTCAAATTTAACCTCATCAGTTTCAGGGGCACTATCCTCGGGTTGAATATTTGTATGAGGTGGAGGTTCCTCAAGTTCATTATGTGACACAATTTCAGGTTTGAATGCCATCTTATTGTGGTCTTGATGTTCTTTGCTTTTATGTGCATTAACCTGTTAAGCTTCACTAGTGCGTGGGCGCACTGAAGCGTTTTTTTATTTATATAGTTCAAAGTTACTATCAGATTTAATGTTATACCTTGACAAACTGTACATCATTAAAAAGATATAATACTCAAGTTTCAGTATTTGACCACTATTGTATTCTGAGAAACTTATAGTGACAGTTATGTCTTAATTTGTGTCAGGAGTTATGAAATGAAAAAATGAGTCGATACCTTTAATATGAATTATGCGCGTCAGCCGCTTTCATTCATAAAAAACTCCCGTGCTGTCGTCATGACAGCGATACACAAAACAACGTCCTTCAGGGCTTTTAGCTCAAAAATGTGCAACCTTGGAGAAATATTGATATATTCTCATAGATTCACGTCATATTTCTAAAGACAGGAATAATATTTATTGAATTTATACCCAAATGTGTCGATGTAATCATTGTGAGCGCTTCTTACTGAGATGTGCAGTGTTTTCAATTCATACCAATAGCCTGAGGGCGCTATATGCACAAAAAATAATCCATATATGGAACATGAAGAAGAGCCATGATCATGTGACATTCCAGGACGTCACTGCTACACACAAAGCTACAGAGATCCCGCTGTAATATGCAGATAAAAGATGTTTTGAAGACAATAAACATGTTTGCTATGATATTTGATTTGCCTGTGTTCTTCAAGCCATGCCAGGTATTTTCATAATAATAGATTATATTTATAATGTAATGCTAATCGATATAGACTTTATCATCGTGCATAAAACTATAAATAATGTTTTCTGTCTGATTTTTTTTTTATCTGAAGCCAAATTAGATCACAGAAGATTATTTAAAACACTCGATTGCGTTATGAAGTAAGTTTGGAGCACAAACATGGTTTTAATCTCATAAATGGTCGTGTATTGATGGTGTGCTAAGCTAACATGCTAGCTAGCCCAGGTGCACCTGCCACCAGGGGTTATTCTTTTATGAATTTTGTTCTAAATAAGAATGCTTACTGATATGTTTTAGTGCATTTGACCACTATTTAGTGCACTTCAAATGTGAAGTGAGAACTTTGATAAAAGAAATTAGGGACTGAAACCCTATGAATAGCCTGTGAATAGCCAGTCGTTAGTAACTATAATGCAGACAAAAGAAATGCATATTTAGAGCCATAACCAGGCTGGAGAGGTGTGAATGTGTGCAGGGGAGACTGAGACTGAATGGGGATCGTTTGCACCACAAAACAATAGAGACAAAAGACTGAATGGATGCTTAGACGATGACTAAACATCAGTAGCATTTTTAGAGTAGCCTAATCAAAATAAAGTCATGACATGATCTTGAAAAACATTTAACTAAATACAGAGTTTTAGACTTATTATCTTCATATTTTAAATATAACATGGTCAGACATGTGGCTTTAGCTGTAGTGCATTTCTAGATTGCTCCAGTGCCAACTTCAATTTTATTTTCATTAATATGTTTCATAAAAAAAAAAATTCTAATAACTTTACAAAACTTTGAAGCTATTTAAAAAAAAAAATCATTATGACAATAATTAATTCTACATTTACAATAAACTACCAGGTGTCAGCTTTCAAATGAGATCATACTTGTGCTTTTAGTGCAAAGGGTTCATGAACTGTATCTGTTTCAGTTTGGGTATGTCATTTCTGGGGATTTTTCAAAAGTGGGGTTGCAGCTTAACAGGTTAAAGGTTGAATAAACATTGCTCTGAAAGTTACAGCCTTGATATGGACAAGAAATCTTTTGCTTCAGCTTCAAATGTCTTCGTAAATGAGTAAAAAAGTCAGCTTCAGTGCAAGGCTCCACAAAGTCACACAGCTGACAATGGAAAGCAGTTTCACCTTCGTTCCCTAGGTCCTTTTGAGTGTGCCAGGTTGATAAGTGGACTTTGAGTGCATTGAAAGATTTAAATGTGCACAGGCATTCCTTGTGAAGGCATGGTTGTGGTGATATTCGAGTGTGGCACCCATGTTTTAAGCGGTAATGTTTAAGTAAGTAACCCCTCTTTTCAGCACAAAATGTGCAGTACTTACACGTCTACTGCATAGGAAACGGTTTCTCTTTTTGAAAAATCTGAAAAGAAAGAAAAGATAATTTTAGCATCAAGCCTAGCAACATAAATAGACAAAAACACTAACATGCAGTACCAGACTTGAAATACCAGAGCTATAGGAAAAACTAAATCCTTGCAAAAATCTAATTATCAAGCTTTTAATCACTGAACTTCATTAAGACAAGTGAACAGCAGTACAAAAGGTAAATGGTAAATGACTCACTTATGTGGTTAGACATCAAGGGAACTGTAGTCCTGGGTATGATGGACTGTAAGTCGAACCCAGAGTATCTATAGAGACAGTCCAGAAATACTAATTACATCAAATATTTGAAATTCAAAATATGCACAAAATATTCTGTATGATGAAATATACTATAATGATTAAATAATTTCAACACACAAGATAGATTTATTTGGATTTTCTTAAATTGATTTGCTTTTGTTGTAATCCAATTGCTCTGATGCAAGCATAACTTTTACTTTAGCATGCAATAATAATACAGTTATTAGTTGAAAATACCTTTTATTGCTGGGATTATGGAATGTGTGGATTGATCACCATCTGCTTGAGCCTGGAAGGGGACAGTTAAAAAATACTACAATTTAACACAACCAAAGCTCACAAACAAGTACATGTGAAAACTGTAACATAGGCCTATAACCCACAACGACAGTTCCCAGTATTAAAATGTACATATTATGTACAAGATTACCTTAAAGAATAATGTAAGCCACTGAGTATGCCAGCAAATACGTTCCCCTATCATAACAGACTATGATAAACTGAGTGTAAAGATCTTTTCAGACAGGTAAACAGTAAACACTCTTGTCTGTACCAAGTCTGATCTGGGTACTACACGTGGTAACCATGGAAACAGCACAGCTACGAATATCGACTAGTGTTAAGTGCGAAGTGTTAAATAAAAAAACATTAAGTGACTGTGGTGATATCCCCAATCATATGTCGACACACAGTGGTAATCCTGTTTTTGATAAACACAGACTGTTATTGTTGGTAGCTAAAGTTAGCTAAATTAGTATAGTCGTAACTTTTCAGACTATCTTAAAATAAAATTATACATCCAGACTTGTTCTGATGTTCTGCCTGAGCTTATAAACAACAGTTATAAAGCTCAGGAAACTCACAATCCACCGGGATCAGTCTGTCATCATGCTAGTCAGTAGCAGCTAACTTACTCGACGTCAAAAGTTACTGGCATGGCGGGTGGGCGCGGGCGTGCCACGACCGTTACACTTGTTGTGGCAAAAATATTCATTAAACAATCAATCACTGCGTAAGAGACATTTCTGAGTCAAATTGTCTTTTAAAAGTATTTATTCTTGCAAGAAGGCCCAGTTGCCACACAGAAGTCACCAGTACAGTCTGTGAAACAAGTGCGACGACGAGAGGGAGGGCAGAGGAGCCTTTATACTGCTTTCAAGGTCTCCTGCTTACAGGCCCTTATCTAAACAAGGGAAGGTTTCTCTGCTAGTCATCTAATTCTGCTGAGTTTATTCTTACAAACTCACAAGTTCTAAATGGGACGGCCTCTGACACTAGGGGTCAGAGCCCCTTTTCAATCTGCCTCCTCTTGATGTCTCACCTGTTTCCCAGTGTTTAAAAACACACACACACATTAGTCATATGTTGGCAGACTACGTACAGTCCAGCAAAGATCATTTCAATGTGTTAATAATGAAAATAATGAAAATCAACACTGTAAATCAATGAGAATCAAAATTTTCCATTACACACTAAAGTTTTTCCTCAATTTAAACGTGACAAAAGTCTTGAAAGTTACCTGTTTTCAACACCGAGGAAGTTATGGATTGAAAAAATAATAAAGTATTGACCAAGTTTCATCAAAATATAGCCACTATATGTCCATAATATAGTTAGCTAGCGTTAGCCGACATTACTACACACATCATTACTACTAGCAAGCACAAAACACTGGCGCTGACTTACAGAAACAAAACGGTCTGCACAATGGTAAAATATTTACTCACCAAATGAGTGTGCCAAGCACAAGAATTGCTGTTATGCTGACGACAATCACAAGTGCCGTTGCAATGTTTAGGTCCAGCTCAATGAGATCCAGCTTCATCTGGTCGGTCAGTTGGGGCATGATGTGACATGTACCGTTTGCAAAATTACGAATCCCGCCACGCCAAGACCCGCCTTAAGAAGCAGCTTGATTGGTTGGGGATTATTGATTGATCTGCGCATGCCCACAGGTCATAAACTTACTTTTTCTAAATGAATCCAGCTCAAGTACAGAAAATGTACTCAAAATGTCTTTCTCTCAGTGAGCGCGACGTGCATGGAATTTGGACCTAATGACTCTAGCGTTATACTCAAACCTAAGCACGGTTATGTTCCTAAATCCCTCAATACACCGTTTAGGGCACAGGTCATTTCCACTGAAGGAAATGAGGACGAAAGCTTCCTCTGCCCAGTCAGGGCATTAAGAGCTTATGTGTCTCGCTCGTCTGCCTTCAGACAGTCGGAGCAGCTCTTTGTTTCATTCAGCGGGCGTTCTAAGGGACTAGCCGCTTCAAAACAGAGCCTATTCAGATGGATAGTGGACGCAATAGCGCTAGCTTACACAACCAAGGGCATGCAATGCCCATTGGGTGTCAGGGCGCACTCCACGATAAACATGGCTTCATCGTGGGCCTGGTCAAGTGGGATTGCCTTGCAAGATATTTGTATGGCGGCAGGCTGGGCCTCTCCGTCTACATTTATAAGGTTTTACAACCTAGAGGTTCCCGCACTACAAGCCAGGCTACTGTCGGTCTAGTACGGCCAAATCTCTTAAACTGACACTGTCAGTCTTGAGTTATACGGCTATTGTGAATAGCAGTGCTGCTCTAAGCTGCCATATACGGAAGATAGTGGCTAAACCCCTCTTCTTCGAGGATTCCCTGTGAGTCCCCTAAGTGATTGTGCACTATATGAACTCCGGGCTGTCGCCCTTTGAGTCTATGGTGTCAGATCCCAGCACACACGGCGTTTTACATTAGGTTCCCCTAGCGTATTCTACGCAGTACGAGAGTATCTCTCGTAAGAGAACGTACTCGGTTACTAACGTAACCTCGGTTCTCTCTAGAGAGAGGAACGAGTACTGCGTATCCTGCCGTGCATGCATGCCCTCTGGTTGCTTCACTGTGAAAAATCAGAGATATGAGCCCGCGAGCGATATTTATAGACCTAAGCCACGCCCGTTTCGGCAGGACGTGACGCAGAGGGCGCGAAGCGCCCTCATTGGGTATGACGTAATTCTAGGTCTCGCTCGATAGGCTCAAGCAGTTGCCAGCAGACCAGCCAATAGGCGCGCGAGCTGTCTCGCCTATGCCTGTATGCTGCAGCAACGCGTTTTACATTAATACAAAATTAAAGGATAATTTTATGGCTTCAGTATTCTCGTGGAAAAGGATTTTCCCCTAGCGTATTCTACGCAGTACTCGTTCCTCTCTCTAGAGAGAACCGAGGTTACGTTAGTAACCGAGTACGTTTTGACTGATTTCTAATACTATTTTCTTGGATCGCCCGAATATTGACTGTTTTCATAGTATATAAACGGTTGGAGGAATTTTTATTTTTTTTCTCTCAACGTTCTTCCTTGTGGAATGTGGATCAATAACTGAACTGAACTATATTGAAAGAAACAAAAACAATTGTATCTTTTGTGTTGATCGGACAGTTATTAATGGATGACAAAAAGGGAACATTGAAGTGAAGACTGTGTGAAACACTTCTGGGACATAATTTTTTTTTCTCTTCTATTTTTTTTTTTGGTGTGCGTATCTGTTCATTTCAAACCAGCACGTGCGGAATAGATTGCATTTGGAAAGGACACTTGGTTGA
The DNA here is from genome assembly GCF_949319135.1 of Squalius cephalus. Taxonomy (NCBI): domain Eukaryota; kingdom Metazoa; phylum Chordata; class Actinopteri; order Cypriniformes; family Leuciscidae; genus Squalius; species Squalius cephalus. Next base: position 1,428,407 of record NC_137139.1, read on the forward strand.
GTACATTTTTGTTGAGACTATCGTGCAAATCACTAATTTTCCATCGTTTTTTCTGATACTTTTTTTGGGGGGGTAACATTGCTGTGTTATACTGTTGTGCAGCATATATTGGTTTGCAGTTAAAGGGGAAACCAGGGCAGAAGTTAATTTTCTGAGTTTTTACATAAACACTGCTGTTTTTCTTGTGGGTGTAGAAAAGTAACAGTTAGTACAAAGTTAGTACAGCTTTTGACTCATATATTTGTGTAAATTTACGGTATCTTGATTTATTATTTGCATTAATTAATTGATTGTGATTTCATACATAATGGCTACTCACCCTGACTTTCAGTCTGACTTTACTGACTGGCCTGCAGATGAAGACTCTTTTCTACAACAGGGAGCGTCACAGCATACTGTTGAAGATTTACGGTCTCAAAACAAGCTGTTACAAGCAGAAGTGGCAGTGCTGCAGCGGTGCCTTCGCGAATCGATTGACCTACAAAAGGACATGATGGACCGTTTAACACATGAAGAGTGTACCGTGCCTGTTACCCCACATCCAGCTCCCAGAGCCAGCTCAACTCCTTACAGTTTGGGGCAAGCTAAGTCAACAGCTCAAAGGTCAGCGCCAGTCAATGTAACTTATAGTACTGCACCTACATTTTCTCAGCCACTCACTGTGGATATGAGTGCCACAACAAATGCACTTACTGCTATGCTTAACCAATCATGGCTCGAGCCACCCGTGTTTGCTGCAGATGGTTCCCTGAATCCTGAGGAATGGCTTCAGTCTCTCAACGTGTATAGGACCTCCCTGGATCTCTCAGATGTCCAAATTCTCCTTGAGCATCGAAAATGGTTTGCTGCACTAAGCACACATTTGACCAGTTGGAATCAGTTCTGTGAGTTCTTTAGGACAGTCTTTCTGCCTTCGGACAATCAAGAACGTGTCCTGAGGGGCATTTTGGACCGTATGCAGATGCCGGATGAGCCGCTGCCGACCTTTGTCGCTCATATGTTGGGTGAGTTTCGTAAGCTAAGGTCCCCTCCCCTTGCACTAGCATGGTTTAAATCATACTTATCTGACCGTTATCAGTTTGTAGCAGTAAATGAAGAGATGTCTTATCGATCACAAGTTCAGTATGGTGTACCACAAGGCTCAGTACTAGGACCGCTGCTGTTCACTCTGTACATGCTACCATTAGGAGATATCATTAGGAAACATGGAATTAGCTTCCACTGTTATGCCGACGATACTCAGCTCTATATTTCTTCAAAACCTAACGAAACTTACCAATTCACTAAATTAACAGAATGCATAGCTGATATAAAAAATTGGATGACTCGTAATTTCCTACTTCTAAATTCTGAAAAAACAGAGATTCTAATTATTGGACAAAAAACGTCCTCACGTAATAACTTAGAATACTGTCTAACACTTGATGGCTGCTCTGTTAAGTCTTCGTCGTCGGTTAGGAACCTGGGTGTGCTCTTTGATACCAATCTTTCATTTGAAAGTCACGTGTCTAGTATCTGTAAAACCGCATTTTTCCATCTTAAAAATATATCTAAATTACGTCATATGCTCTCATTGACAAATGCGGAACAATTAGTTCATGCTTTCATGACATCAAGGCTAGATTATTGTAATGCTCTACTGGGTGGTTGCCCTGCACGCTTAATAAACAAACTACAGCTAGTTCAAAACGCAGCAGCTCGAGTTCTTACCAGAACCAGGAAGTATGACCATATTAGCCCAGTTCTGTCAAAACTGCACTGGCTCCCTATTAAACATTGCATCAATTTTTAAAATATTGCTGATTACTTACAAAGCACTAAATGGTTTAGCTCCGCAGTACTTGAGCGAGCTCTTAACGCATTATACTCCTTCACGTCTATTGCGATCTCAAAATTCCGGCCAGTTGATAATACCTAGAATATCAAAATTGACTGCTGGCGGTAGATCCTTTTCCTATTTAGCACCAAAACTTTGGAACAGTCTTCCTAACATTGTCCGGGAAGCAGACACACTCTGTCAGTTCAAATCTAGATTAAAGACACATCTCTTTGACATAGCATTCACATAATACATTATAGACTTCTATAATTCAATATTAGGCTGCATAGATTAGGTCAGCTGGAACCGGGAACACTTCCCATAAATCCTGATGTACTTGTTACATCATGAGAAGAATGGCATCTACGCTAATTTTAGTGTCTTTGTTTATCCCAAGGTTTTCCCGCAGCCTGCCGGATCCAGGCCGTTTCCAGATCTGACGAAGGACCTTCGCCTGGACCCGATGTCAACGCAGTGCTGAAGTGCCAACTAGTCTCTCCCTATGGAGGATCCCTTTCGCACTCTACAGATAAAGCGTCGTCGAGAAAACTCAATTTGCGTATCTACACCGAATTGATAAAATAAAATAAAATTCTGAATCAAAATGTAGGATATTTGTAATTTGTAGTGATTACAATTTAGCTCAAAGGAATTATTAATTAATTTATAGGGAATTCAAAAGAGTCACTTATTACAACCGAGCAAATGACTCGTTCGCGGTTCATTTGAACTGGCTGTAACTATCAACTCTGCAACGGATATAAATATCCGAACTATAGTGAAACACTATATAGTTAGCAAGGTAACTTAGATCAGAAGTTTAAGACATTAAATTTGTAAGCAAAATAACACAAGTAATATTTCTCTTTAGAATACAAACAAGACTTTATTGATTATTCTAACACATAAAACTAATATCTAACACAAACACACACATACACATTCATACGCGTTGCAGAAAGAAAAGAGTAAGGAAAGATTAAGTTTTAAGAGTGAGTTTAAGAGTGAGATGATGTAATCCCAAGTTTCTATGCACTTATAAGACACAACCTGAATGAACCATCAATCATTAGTTTAACCTATTGTTTCCTAGGTTATTAAATCTGTATCAAATACACCAGTTCAGCTTAAGAGTCTGGAGGCAGTACTTGCTTGTCTTTGCTTTTGGGGATTCCCTTTTGTTGCGTGAAAGGGGTTTTCCCGGTCGTTCTTGGCTGGTCTCCTCGTGCCTGATGTCTGGGTCACGTGGTCAGTCACGTGGCGTGCTGGCGGAATGAAAGTCTTTGTTTGAAGCTGGCTTTGCAGAAGAAACGTGGCTCGAAATCTTGTCGCAAAACTTAACTTAGAACCGAGACTCACAACGGAAAAGAAAGGAAACTAAGAAAAGAAAGGAAATTGAGAGGAGTAGATGGTGGCTTGAATGAAGCTGTTTAACCCATGTTCTTCAGATCTTGATTTGGGTTATTTCGTCTGCGCGTTTACATGGTTCCTAGTCTGAGAGAGCGAGAGCAGAGAGAGCTTTGTTTCTGTCTAAGATTTTTAAACTCAAAGTTTGTCCTACCTCCTGAAGAGATTGGACCAATTAGAAACGGTCTTTATTTAGGAGGTGGCGTTCTCTTCACTTCTTATCATAAGTCAAGCTTATCTGTGCTCTCCTTACTAGCAGAGAGAACAGAGGCTACAGTAAGACATTATTACTATTATAAGAATACGAACATTTTACACAGATTTCAATCAAGTCATCTTTTGAATCATGAGCATACGATCATATTGATATGAAACACAACACACTTTCATTCAAACATCTAGGCTAACAGTTATAACAATTACATGAATTGTATGGCATCTAAGCATATCAGATGCACCCATCTATTGTAGGAACAATATAGAATCATGTCGTTGCATGATGCTTGATCTATAAGTCCATTGAAAATTGTTCTTGAATGATTTTATGTATGTTATAGGTAAAATCTCAGTTCTGTGGTTTGAAACGATTTTACACCCTGAGGACTATCAGAGGTCCTTAAGGAGGAGGGGGTCTGGAATGTTGTGGGCTCGAGCAGCTTCCACTGTTATCTTGATCGGGCTGAATTGTTCCATCTCTGAGCCAATCATTCTTTTCCAAGCTATCTCACATTGACCAGTTCTTCCTTTAGTTGGGCTCACCTTCTTTGAAGCTTGCATGGCCATAAAGTTCTTAGCTGGGGGTTTTCGTTGGTCAGTGGAGACTGGCTGGCTGGAGCCTTCTTTTATGGCTCTGGGGTTGGTGATTTGGTGTCTGGAATGTTCAGTTCTGTGAGAAATTATGTTTGCACAATTCACCTGGAAGATTCATTTGTGTTTGATTCGCACTCAATCCTACATATCCCCTCTTCGTTCGGCGATGTGTTGAGATGAAGACATCGGTGAACGCTGGAGAAACACGGGTAGAAGAAGCAAACACATACACAGCAAACAACAAGACAACACCTCCATGACTGGTCACTGTACTGGTGCAGGGCATTAGATTACTTAAGTATTAAAAGTTCAAGTTCATTCTCTAAATATGGATCTATTATATTGAATAGAGTGTAAATTTTGGGATTGTTATTCTAATTTGTTTCGGTACGGTGATTCTTTGATCAAATTCTGTGATTACGTTTGTTTGTTATCTTCTCTTCTAAGTTGTTCAACGTTAAGACGTTTTACCTTTATTTTCTGGTGACATAATTTGTGGTAACAATTATGTGACCCATCATGCATGGAGCTCTCTGGCTCACATTCGTTTTAAGGCGGCTTACAAGTGTCAGGCGTGGTGCGTCAATCCTACTACCATGACCTTGACCCTTAAGGGGGTAGACATGCATTTTACCTAATAAAGGAAGAAGGAAAGTTAAGGAAGAGGTAAAACAAAACAGAGCAGTTGTATGGCTTATAACTACTGTTGCGCAGCTAAGGTGTCAGGTATCACAGTGTAATGAGAGGTGTTCTACTTGTTGGATGGATAGCTACCATGTTTCCTATGATAAGTGTAGCTAAGTCGTCAAGCTAGTTTCTGAAGTTAGTTTCTACTTGTGGGGAAAACATGTTTGCTGAATGTTTTCCATGGTAGATGTGGTTAACCTCTACGTGTTAGTGAGCATGTTAGTGGCGTAGTGTAGTGCATGTATGTATGTATGTATGTATGTAGGCATGTATGTATGTATGTGTGTATGGTCAGATCTGACTCAGTCTGTTTTGCTCCCCCCCTTTTCTTGAAGGCTTGCCCACGTGCTTCTTGGCTTAGCTTTGATGAGCTTAGATGAAGATTGGCTTGTTGCATCTTTGCCTTAGAAAAGGGATCTTCTATGATCTGCTGGGGGTCAGTCCAGTAAGGCAGGAAGTTCTCTGGCAGACATTGGGAGGCAGTTTGGCATGGAAGCGTGAAGCTGTGGTGCAAAACTTTGTCTCCGTTGTTGCATTCCTCTTCTGATGCCTTCTGGTTGTGACAGACTTTCTGACCTTCTGTGCTTACTGTGGTTACTGTAGCACACACGTGGTTCTTGAGTTTGGAGCTTGTGTGATGGTTTCTTTGTGAGTGATGGGAAGCCAGTGTGGTGTTTTCTGGTACCTCTGGGTGTTTGTCAGTGGTTGGCTTTGAGAGACCCCTCTGTTCTGTGTTGTTGTAGAACAGGTGGTCGTCATCTTCATTATGAAGGTGTACCAGATGATCATTGGTCTTCCGTTCCATCGCTAGTCATAGCGAATTTGACTCATCTTGTTGGTCATTCGTGTTCAGCTTGTTTTCTATGAACACTTTCATTTGCCTCATTAGTTGCTCCATGTCTTCTGAGGGTAAACTGTCTTGTTCTTGGGCACACTCAGTGTTGTGTTTGACTGAGTGGTGCCGAGGTGAGTTTCGTCGTCGATTACTCACATTGAATGCTTTTGGATGCGTTGGATGACAGCCTTTGGACGTCCAGTTAGGATTCCAGTTGTTTCCTTCTTGTGGGTTCATTGAGAAACGTGGCTGGTCCCATGGCTTTTCCATGCGGTTGGTGTGGTAGCTGTCATTGGCCTGGGGGTCACGTTCTCTGTGCACCTTGCGAAGGACTGTGGTGTTGTCCTGCCACTGGGTGTCTTCCAGTGCATAGCTTGTGTCTTGGCTGAAGGAGTTTGACACTGTGGATGTTTTCAAACCTTTCTTTGAGGACATCTTTTGTTTGATGTAGGCTTTGTGCGTCAGGTCACGTAGCTGTTGAATTGTCATTGTGTCTGCGCAGGCCTCGAGACCAAGATGATGACTTAATCCGGGGTGCAGGTTTCTCAGGAAGAGGGTTTTGAAATTCACATCCTCTTCATGTTCAGGTGAGTTATGTGCACCAAAGAAAGCTTGTCGAAAACGGTGGTAGTAGGCTTGGGGAGTCTCATGTCGACCTTGTTTGGTTTCCAAAGCGATTAACACACCGTGTTCCGACTCTGGACCTGTGAATTCCTTAATCAGTGTCTCACATAGCAGCTGGAAGTTTGACTTGACATGAGCAGGTTGTGGGTCTAGGAAGCTTCGTACCTCTGGACCGGATGTGGATCGGAGGAGGTATAACCTGTCTCTGTCAGTCACATGTGGTCTCACCTCTAGGTGGAAGTTGATATCTCGGATGTAGGCTTCAATGTCTTGGCCCTCCGTGGAGTTCGGGTTGAACTGAGTGATATTCTTAACCAGCTGGTTGAGATCTTTAAAGGTCATCCCCTGTGCAGCTTTGGAGTCTGCCTGGATGAGCTCTCGTTGTTTGTTGGCAGTGAACAGTTCTGTGGTGAAGGCTGGTGATGTTTTGGGTTGCGGCCATTCACCTTTTCTGTTGTATGGCAGTTCTTGGATGGAGGACTCTGTTCTGCTCAGCAGTGGTGATGCTGAGGGAGGTCTCTCCCTTCTTGGCTCTGGTTTCTGTTGGAAAATGTGCTGGAGTTCATCTCTGACTGCGTAGAGCTCGTCGTTGGCGTCATCTCGCTGTTGGGTCAGATGATCAATGTCAGCACTGCACCTTTCCAGGTGGTCTTTCATAGCATTAATTTTAGAGTTCTTATCTTTAATGTCAGCTTTAGCTTTCTCTAGCTGATGTTCAGCAGCCTGGAGTTGGTTTACCAGGTGCTTCTGGACAGTCTTTAATTCTTGTTTGTCACATTCATTGACTGCAAGGGCTTCTTGGAGCTTGTCAACTTGCTTCTTTGTTTCTTGCTCCACTACATCAGGCATGAGTTTGTCTTGAGCTTTCGTTTTGAGCTGGTCTGTGCAGCGTTGGGTGTGCATCAGCTCTCTCAGGAACTCAGTGGTCTGACGCTTGAAGTCGTCCTGGACTTTCACATCAAGCTTGTCTATGCGGCTCTGGGCACGTGTCAGCTCCTCCTGAAGGTGGGTGATGTGCTGGTCGCTTAGTTTCAGCTGGGCTGTGAAGGCGTGGCTTAGGGAACAGGTGATCTTGGTTAGTTCCACGTGGTTGTGGTTTTGGCTTGAATCATTTGTCAGGAATCTTCTCAGCGTTATCATTATTATTAAAAATAATAACAGTTCAATTGTCTTTGGTGTGAGGCAGTCTGTAATGCCTCTTAGCCAGGCGTCCACGTCAGTGGGGTTTGTTGTCCGCGACATGTTGGCACGCTGGGGTGAAGAGACTGACACAGATCTGTGTGGGGTGTAAGCCTATGTGGTTGAACAGCTAAGTGTCGTTTCAGTGACTGTACAACAACAGTGAAGTGTGGTAATGTCTAAGTGTTGGTCTCAGTGTAGACAGGTAGGCTAGTGAAGTGGAAACTTTGTCACTCAACTAAGCGAGGGAAAGAGAGAGAAAAAGGTTAAAACAAATCTCAAGTGAAAGGGAAAGTTTTTTTTTTTTTTTTCAATGGGAGAAATATTTTTATAAATATTTCCTATCAATGAAAAGCTGGTTTAAACTCATGATGTGTCACTCAACTGAGTAAGGGAAGAAGAGAGCGAGGTTAAACCAATTTCAATAAAAAACAAGAAAGAAAATTCTTAACTAGGATAAATATTATTTTTCTCGTAAATGTTTCCTATCAAAGAGAATCTGTTTCCAGAAAGGTAAACAATATTATTGTTTATGTTTACAAGGAAAAATAATACAATAATAATGCTGATACCTTTTTTCTAAGTTTGACAGGATTGACACACCTTCAGTTTGGACCGCTTACAGCTCTGCTGGGATGCTTTGAAGGCGACGGTTGCTCAACACTTGTCTCTGTTAATTGATCTTGGATAAGATGTCAAATTGTAAATTGCGTTTACAGATGCAGGGAGAGTATGGAGAACAAGAGAGGGTTTGATTACAAATCAAATACCTAATAATTGTTTCCTTTGGAAAAATTATCTTTCTCTTTCTTTAGACTCGATTGATGGTTCTTCCAGGTTTGTTTCCTACAAATGTGAAGGATGGGAAAGCAGGACAGAACAGGAAGGATGTAAGAAGGAAAGGAGGGAAGGAGATTGGATCCACAAATGGCTCTGGAGCCTTTGTTGAACTACGAGTATAGAATTGATAGTTGCCAACAACTAAACATTCAAAAATAAAACTTTGTAAGAGAGGGTTATCTCTGATTTATTTGAAACTTGTAGTGAGATACCAATGTCTCCTATTGAGGCTCAGGTGTGTTACTCCCGAGCTAGAAATAAAAAGAAAAGAAAAAGGTAATAAAGATGAAAGAAAGTAAAAATGTACTGGACAAAATAAGAAAAAGGGAAATTAAATAAAGAGGAAAATGAGTAAATCAGATAGAATTGTTGGGTTTATAACCGTAACAAAAAGAAAGGAGAAACGGAGGATACAACGCAATAACAATAAATGAGCAAGTATGAGTCTAACAATATTTGTAGTAGGGAAATGTGGGTTGAATGAGTTTACTTAACTTTCAAAGTTCAAAACTTATTCACCTGAAGTGATTAAATCTAAAAGAGAAATTTAAAAATTATGAAAATTATGAAATTAGATTTATTAAGAATAAATCTGGAAATCATTAGAAATTACCTGTTTAGAAAAATATAATTTCAATTTAATATTTCCTTTTTTCTTTAAATCAAATGAGAATTTGACAATTAATAATCATAAACCAGTATTTTCTTTTTCAAGTAAAATGCAGGTAAACGGAATTAATAATTGCGACCCGAAATTTTCCTTTTCACGGGAAATATGGGTAATTAAAAATATGAGACAGGTAAAATAGGAAAGAAGAAAAGACCAACAGGTGTAAAAATCAAGGTGTTTAAATGGTTAAATCACTTTAACGTTGTTCAAACAGACACTGTATTTAACCACTGATGTCAATGACAACCGTAAATAATGCTTAAGGCTTTAGTATAGGTTAGGCCTCAATGTAAACAACTACTTAGCTTAGCTTTAGCTTAGCTAGCCTAGCAACCAAAGAGTTTGTTTACGAGGGGTCAGAGTTCTCCCGGAAACGTTGGTTAAGACTTCCGTGTCACGGTTGTAACTATGGCGACAAAACAACGCTAGTGGGCAAACACGTGAATTGCAGTTTGTAAACAGATAAGCATGTGACTAAAGAATATGCACGTAAAGTCGATCATATAACGTGAAATGTCGGCGCATTCCAAAAATACAAATACACCACTCGTAGCTGTTTTACGACGTGGGGCTTCACTCAGTTGTTTAAGAGTGATTCATTTTTAAAGGACAGCTTTGCGCTGTAATAGATGGAACAATAGCGATCTCTGTGGATCGTCTCTGTGCAATTTTATCTGAGCACACAAAAACAACAGGGTTCTTAACTGTTGGTTGAGTTTCAACGTCAAGCTTTACTTGAACACAACTTTAAATAACTCCTATTCAACTACCCTCGGACATACGCAGTGTTTACACGAGAATTAATTGAACAGACACAGATAAGCTTAAACTTATCACGGGGATTGCCGTGGAACACGCACGGACAACCTGAGAAATAAAGACTAAATACTGGGAATATTCGTCCTAGCAGTGGAACTCGCACTGCCAGTCACAAATACTTCTATGATGTTTATCACGGATCGCCGTGGAACCCGCACGGTGAATCAGATAAATAACGTTAGAAACACGCTCATCTCTCTGTGAAGAGAATATTCGTTCTTATATGGTTATTTTAATTACTGCAGTTTTAATTTCGTTAAGCTCTCTGGCTGATACGAACACATATAGCTTTGAAAGACGCTGGAACACGCAGACGTCAGTAATCTATAATCAAAGTATTTCAGAAATTCGGGAACACGCCGAATTCTTACCTTATCGTAGTGTGAGATTTTATATCTTGGGTTATATTACTGCAGTTAAAATAAAATAACACGGGAAGGGAGGCAGACTAGACTAGAGTAGACGGCTCAGACATTCATTCAAACAGAGCGCGCGGCGCGCGCTGCATACGTCATACACACAGACTCGGAGGTTCGGATCTCTCCTCCGCATAGGCTACTATGAAAATATAATTACTTCGTATATGCTTACAATTTTAGGTTAAACTTCCCGCATCATTCTCCACCAATATAATGTAGGATATTTGTAATTTGTAGTGATTACAATTTAGCTCAGAGGAATTATTAATTAATTTATAGGGAATTCAAAAGAGTCACTTATTACAACCGAGCAAATGACTCGTTCGCGGTTCATTTGAACTGGCTGTAACTATCAACTCTGCAACGGATATAAATATCCGAACTATAGTGAAACACTATATAGTTAGCAAGGTAACTTAGATCAGAAGTTTAAGACATTAAATTTGTAAGCAAAATAACACAAGTAATATTTCTCTTTAGAATACAAACAAGACTTTATTGATTATTCTAACACATAAAACTAATATCTAACACAAACACACACATACACATTCATACGCGTTGCAGAAAGAAAAGAGTAAGGAAAGATTAAGTTTTAAGAGTGAGTTTAAGAGTGAGATGATGTAATCCCAAGTTTCTATGCACTTATAAGACACAACCTGAATGAACCATCAATCATTAGTTTAACCTATTGTTTCCTAGGTTATTAAATCTGTATCAAATACACCAGTTCAGCTTAAGAGTCTGGAGGCAGTACTTGCTTGTCTTTGCTTTTGGGGATTCCCTTTTGTTGCGTGAAAGGGGTTTTCCCGGTCGTTCTTGGCTGGTCTCCTCGTGCCTGATGTCTGGGTCACGTGGTCAGTCACGTGGCGTGCTGGCGGAATGAAAGTCTTTGTTTGAAGCTGGCTTTGCAGAAGAAACGTGGTTCGAAATCTTGTCGCAAAACTTAACTTAGAACCGAGACTCACAACGGAAAAGAAAGGAAACTAAGAAAAGAAAGGAAATTGAGAGGAGTAGATGGTGGCTTGAATGAAGCTGTTTAACCCATGTTCTTCAGATCTTGATTTGGGTTATTTCGTCTGCGTGTTTACATGGTTCCTAGTCTGAGAGAGCGAGAGCAGAGAGAGCTTTGTTTCTGTCTAAGATTTTTAAACTCAAAGTTTGTCCTACCTCCTGAAGAGATTGGACCAATTAGAAACTGTCTTTATTTAGGAGGTGGCGTTCTCTTCACTTCTTATCATAAGTCAAGCTTATCTGTGCTCTCCTTACTAGCAGAGAGAACAGAGGCTACAGTAAGAGATTATTACTATTATAAGAATACGAACATTTTACACAGATTTCAATCAAGTCATCTTTTGAATCATGAGCATACGATCATATTGATATGAAACACAACACACTTTCATTCAAACATCTAGGCTAACAGTTATAACAATTACATGAATTGTATGGCATCTAAGCATATCAGATGCACCCATCTATTGTAGGAACAATATAGAATCATGTCGTTGCATGATGCTTGATCTATAAGTCCATTGAAAATTGTTCTTGAATGATTTTATGTATGTTATAGGTAAAATCTCAGTTCTGTGGTTTGAAACGATTTTACACCCTGAGGTCTATCAGAGGTCCTTAAGGAGGAGGGGGTCTGGAATGTTGTGGGCTCGAGCAGCTTCCGCTGTTATCTTGATCGGGCTGAATTGTTCCATCTCTGAGCCAATCATTCTTTTCCAAGCTATCTCACATTGACCAGTTCTTCCTTTAGTTGGGCTCACCTTCTTTGAAGCTTGCATGGCCATAAAGTTCTTAGCTGGGGGTTTTCGTTGGTCAGTGGAGACTGGCTGGCTGGAGCCTTCTTTTATGGCTCTGGGGTTGGTGATTTGGTGTCTGGAATGTTCAGTTCTGTGAGAAATTATGTTTGCACAATTCACCTGGAAGATTCATTTGTGTTTGATTCGCACTCAATCCTACAAAAACTATAAGGAAACACCAGTAATTTGTTTAGGCTTGGTTTGTAGGGAATTCCAAACCTGCACACATATATTCAAATGCACATAACTATTGAACCCGTTCTTAATGCGCATCTGAACGCCATCAGCGTTTCTCACAGGATCGCGTTTAAAGTCTGTGTAGAGAGAATGGTGTCGTCTTGGCGGCCCCTAATTTAATAACACATGATCGTTACGACGGAAGCGAATCAATCAAAACCAACTTTAGCTGGAAAATAACTTTATTAAAGAACCGCTATAAAGCCAAAACAATCTTTTACATTTATCTCTGTAAAGCTGCTTTGAGACAATCTACATTGTTAAAAGCGCTATATACATGAAGATGACTTAACTTGACTTGACCGTCGGTCATGGACCTTCTTTTGCAGGCTCACAAGCTTCATGCAGTCCTTGGTCCAAGTTTTGAGTGTCCTCCTCAGAGACAAGCTAGCAGTACGTCTAAAAGGGATGTTCACTGTTTTAAGTGCTCCTTGCCAGGATTCACCACTCGTACTTGTCCAAATTGTAGTCTAGGAGAAAGACCGCGTTTGTCTCCAGTGGAGCCCCCAGAACCCCCGAGAGATACAGTCAATAGAGTGTCGGACGTTGGACGGATGGATGGATCCAAACAATCAAAAAGCCATTCTTTTTTAAATCTCCTCATTCTTTGTGCAAGGTTGCTCAGAATGACAGGGCCTGATAGCTCCTAATAGGGCCGTTAGGGGAGGGTCTTTGTCTTTCTCAGGTGTGAAAGAAATTAAATATTCATGATGTTCACGCCTCTTCGCATAAAGCTTTCTCACACAAAACATGTCTTGCAAATTTTAAATCAATATATTGTCTTATTTGAATGACCAGTCATTCATTCATTTTGTGTGTTTTCACAAACCACGCATAAATGTCATTATCTCAAAACTACAAACTTTTACATACATGCTGCTGATATATTATTGTAGCAGAGTTTGTGCTGAATATAGTGTAATCAGACTTTAGCCATGAAAATGTCACAAGTAACAGAAATAAGTCAGATACAAATGTCAGAGCATGTCAGAACACCTCCAGGGCCCAGAAAACAGCTCAGACCCCAGAGGGTTAATGCCAAAAAATGCCAGTCGGAAGGGTGAATGGGCATAATTTTGAAAGCATCAGTAATATCTGCTTTGGCTAGCCAAGCACCGTAACCTGCTATTGTTGGAGAATTTCCTTTGCCTCATGTAAAAGTCTGTATTTCTGTGTCTCAGTCAGAACCCAGGTTAAATCAGGATACATCAGGTTAAATTAGGTCAAGTGGTCTGTGAGGATGAAAGAGTACCTAACAAGCTCAGAGAGAAGATGTGTATAGGTAGCTGATAAGATGGTACTAAAAACGTTAATTAAAAATGATGGATGGTATTACAACACTGCAGGTGCATTGAATCATGAGACCAAATATATTCTTTAAAAATGGGGTATGGCCAAAGATTTTTCCACCAATAGAATAATGTCTCCGGGAAAGATGATGCTAACGGTAGCGAGATCTTGATAGCTGATTGGCTACCTAGTGATAAGAAAAGGTATAAGACCTGAGGTTCTGACCATTGCAGATCAGATGGCCAGCTGGCATCTCACTTTGTTGCTTGTCAATAAAGTTACTTCTGAGACCTGGAACTTCGACTCTTGAGAGATTTCTCCGAGACCCATTTTGAGGACTTAGAATTTGCCACAACATAATTGGTGAGCCAGCCAGGAGTGGCGAAGGGGTCGAGGAGTGACCGGGGGAGCTCGCTGGCAGAGGCCTCACAAAACAAAGGCGCGCCATAAAATCAGGTAAGCAACTTTTTGCTTATATTTGTTTTGTGTGGCTCCTGGTAAGCTAGCACCTGGTTGGTAACGGCCTTAAATAAAAGACCCCACCAAAAAGAACCTAAAATTGATAAGGAATCAAAAGGAGGGTAATTTCCAGGTCTCAAGAAGGAGCACATGCATAAGTAGGCCTAAAGCAAGAAGTGCGAAATAAAGCAAGAAGTGCGAAATAAAGCAAGAAGTGCTTAAAAGGCAAGAAGTGCCTAAAAGCAAGAAGTGCGAAATAAAGCAAGAAGTGCTTAAAAGGCAAGAAGTGCCTAAACGCAAGAAGTGCGAAATAAAGCAAGAAGTGCTTAAAAGGCAAGAAGTGACTAAACGCAAGAAGTGCGAAATAAAGCAAGAAGTGCTTAAAAGACAAGAAGTGCCTAAACGCAAGAAGTGCGAAATAAAGCAAGAAGTGTGAAATAAAGCAAGAAGTGCTTAAAAGGCAAGAAGTGCCTAAACGCAAGAAGTGCGAAATAAAGCAAGAAGTGCGAAATAAAGCAAGAAGTGCTTAAAAGGCAAGAAGTGCCTAAACGCAAGAAGTGCGAAATAAAGCAAGAAGTGCTTAAAAGGCAAGAAGTGCCTAAACACAAGAGTGCGAAATAAAGCAAGAAGTGCTTAAAAGGCAAGAAGTGCCTAAACGCAAGAAGTGCGAAATAAAGCAAGAAGTGCTTAAAAGCCACATACAACTCTGCTCTCAAAACTGCCCGGTCCAACTTCTACTCACAACTCATCCACTCAAATTCTTCTGACTCCCGCACCCTATTCTCCACATTTGCAAAACTGACCAAACCCAAAGACAACATAACCTCCACATTCACTACAGACAAATGCAATAACTTCCTGTCATCCTACCATACCAAAATCCATACCATACACTGTTCACTAGCATCCACTTCCTCCGCTTCTCCTCCTTCTGAATATCAACTCACTCCGTTCATACACCACAGTTTTTCCTCCTTCTCTCCTCTGTCTCCCTCTGACACCTCCAAACTCCTCTCAACCATGAAATTCTCCAACTGCCAGCTTGATCCGATCCCTTCTCCCCTCTTCAAAACCTGTCAACAAATCCTAATCCCTCTCATCACCACCATCATCAACACTTCCCTTACGTCTGGATCTGTTCCATCACCGCTAAAACTTGCGTCCATCACACCCCTCCTGAAAAAACCTGGCCTTAACCCTGACAATCTGGACAACTACAGACCCATCTCCAATCTCCCGTTACTTAAAAAAATTCTGGAACGCGCCGTCATCACACAACTCCACCAACATCTCTACTCCTCTCAACTCTTCGAAACATTTCAATCCGGATTCCGTCCACACCACAGCACTGAAACAGCACTTCTTAAAGTCACAAATGATCTCCTCCTTGCTGCCGACTCTGGTTCCATATCCATCCTCCTTCTCCTGGACCTCTCCGCTGCATTTGATACAATAGACCATACTGTCCTCCTCCATCGTCTTACATCAATTGGCATCTCTGGCACAGCACTTCTCTGGCTCACCTCCTACCTCTCTGACCATCACCACTTTGTCTCTGTTAACAACTGCAACTCCCACACCTCCCCTGTCACCCATGGTGTCCCCCAAGGTTCCGTGCTCGGCCCCCTCCTCTTCATCATCTACATGCTTCCCCTCGGTCAGATCATCCGCCACCATGGACTTCATTTTCACTGCTACGCTGATGATACCCAACTCTACATGTCCACCAAATCCATCACCCCGGCTATCCTCTCCACCATCACCAATTGCATTTCTGACATTAAAACCTGGATGGACAATAACTTTCTTAAACTAAACAGCAATAAAACAGAACTCCTTATCACCGGCCCTAAATCTCTCCTCTCTTATATTTAGAACTTTACTCTCCTTATCGACGGACATAATGTCACCCCCTCCCTCTCTGTCCGAAACCTTGGTATCATAATGGACTCCACCCTCTCATACCGATCACACATCAACCATATCACTAAACTATCCTTTTTCCACCTCCGCAACATTGCTCGCTTTCGCCCCTCCCTTACCCTGTCAACAGCTGAAATCCTCATTCACGCATTCATAACTTCAAGACTTGACTACTGCAATAGCCTTCTCTACGGACTTCCTACCAATCAACTACAAAAACTGCAATACATCCAGAACTCAGCCGCCCGCCTTCTCACCCACACCCGGTCCCGAGAACACATCACCCCTGTTCTCCAGCAGCTCCATTGGCTACCTGTTCACTATCGCATTCAATATAAGCTCCTCCTCCTCACCTACAAGTCCCTCCACAACCTGGCCCCGCCCTACCTCACTGAGCTCCTGGAACAGCACCAACCCACACGCCACCTCCGCTCAGCTGGCACCAACCGCCTTACCCCGATCATCCGCACTAACCACCGGACCTTGGGGGATCGAGCTTTCGCTATCGCTGCCCCCACCCTCTGGAACTCACTCCCTACATCCATTAGAAACTCTGACTCACTACCAAACTTCAAATCAGTACTCAAAACCCACCTATTCAAACTAGCTTTTCCTTAAAACCCCCTTTGTTTTGTTTTATTTCCCATGTGAAGCGTCTTTGAGTGTCCAGAAAAGCGCTATACAAGTGTGATGTATTATTATTATTATTAAAGGCAAGAAGTGACTAAACGCAAGAAGTGCGAAATAAAGCAAGAAGTGCTTAAAAGACAAGAAGTGCCTAAACGCAAGAAGTGCGAAATAAAGCAAGAAGTGCGAAATAAAGCAAGAAGTGCTTAAAAGGCAAGAAGTGCCTAAACGCAAGAAGTGCGAAATAAAGCAAGAAGTGCTTAAAAGGCAAGAAGTGCCTAAACGCAAGAAGTGCGAAATAAAGCAAGAAGTGCCTAAACGCAAGAAGTGCGAAATAAAGCAAGAAGTGCGAAATAAAGCAAGAAGTGCTTAAAAGGCAAGAAGTGCCTAAACGCAAGAAGTGCGAAATAAAGCAAGAAGTGCTTAAAAGGCAAGAAGTGCCTAAACGCAAGAAGTGCGAAATAAAGCAAGAAGTGCTTAAAAGGCAAGAAGTGCCTAAACGCAAGAAGCGCGAAATAAAGCAAGAATAGCTTAAAAGGCAAGAAGTGCCTAAACACAAGAGTGCGAAATAAAGCAAGTGCGAAATAAAGCAAGAAGTGCTTAAAAGGCAAGAAGTGCCTAAACGCAAGAAGTGCGAAATAAAGCAAGAAGTGCTTAAAACGCAAGAAGTGCATCACTTAGATAAGATAAAGCGCTTAATAAATTCCGGAGCATAAAATTGGCTTTAAATTTTTTTTATAAAAGGCCAGGATCCAGAGATAAAGTTTCTTTTGGTTGTGCTGTGATCACAGATATTGCGCTGCTGTAAACTGCTCTGCTTTAACACTAATTGCGCTGTGTTAAACTATTTTGCTTTGTCACTAACTACGCTACTTTAAACTGCTCTGCCTGATAATTAACCGTGTTGCTTTGAGCTGTTTTGTGTTGGCACTGACCACGCTGCTTTGAACTGCCCTAATTAAGAGAAGAGAAGTCACTCCTGAGATAAGACTGACTGAGAGAAGCTGAGACAGTGAAAGTGTATGAGAATATTATATTTGATCTATAAAGATGGAGAGACGAGACTGATGAAATTCTATAGACAAGGAAAAGCAAATTAATATAAAGAATGTAAGAAAATATAGAATTCATAAAAACACTCCCAGATACTGGGTTTGGTCACCTTCCAGATTGCAGACGTTGTGATCCAGATAGGGAAACACAGCCCATACTGAACAGAAATTGAATAAATGAACTTTGTGTCTCCATTTGTTATAAGGAAAAATAACTGTGTGTATATGTATGTATGAAGGAATGTGTGTGTGAATGAAATCCTGGGTGTATGAATGAATATACTAACAAACTAAGTATATTTGGATTGAGATAAAGAAGTAGGGAGGGAGAAAGGTGACAGTAATAAAATAACCGATCATATTTTTCGAAGCTTGAAGAAGAAAACACATGTTGACCAGGGCACGAGATCATTATGAGGAAGAAGATAGGAGGGAATCGAGAGAAAGAAAAGAAGAAAATGACTTTAAACAGGCATTAAGACAAACCAAAGGCATCAAAAATCATTTTTGGTTTGAAAAATAATTCATAGATGATGAAGGACGGAGACGAGAATTGACGACTCAAAAGAAAAATGAATTCTAACAAAAATTGACAAAAATCACAAATCTGAATCAGCTTGAGGATGAGTGGTCCTTAGTGGATTGGGTTAAAGCGATCAAAAGACAGATAACCTTTGAAGCCTTAAGACCACACTTGAACAGATTTGACCTTCCCAAAACTGCCCTTTTGGAATCATTGTTGATTAAATCAAAAATAAATCTGAATCCATTGTACATCCCATACCTGAAAAGAGATGTGTGGTACACTTGGCCTCGGGGTTTGGGAGGAGCCACAATTTTGAGGAACATGTATATGGTAGTGAGCTCATGTCTAAGACCAGTACAGTGGGAAAGTGACATCGTCGTTGAAGTTAGAAATGGAGGGGAAATCAGACCAGCACTGGTAGATAATTGGACACTGGAAAGGCTGGAGGTAGTGGTAGTTTTGAGGAGCAACCCCAACCATACCAGTCATATGTGGGTAGAAATTTATGAAAATGGAGAAGAGACAGAAGAGCAGTCAGTAACAACTGAGAATGTCGCAACGATGGACAAATAGGAGGGGCAGGAGAGGAAACGGGGAGAAAAATTCTTAAAGAAAAAAGAAAGAAAACATTTGATTGATTTATTTGCGCCATTAAAATTAGAAACATGCACTAGAGAGGAATTAAACATTTCAATCACCATGTGGGGAGGCCATGAAGTGAAATTGACCCCATCTATTATCTATATTTAGGACAGGAAGTGTAACTGCAGGAAGATTACAAAAAATTGGCTTTGTCGTCAATTTGCCCATTCTTCTGGTTGCAAGAGCTGTGATCCGGCTGGAGAAAAACAGCCTATGCTGCCTATCCTTCATTGTTACAAGAAAAAATAACGAGTAAAAGTGTGTTTGTGTGCGCGCAAAATGCACAGATTAGGACTGTTTGAAAAAGAAAGATATTCATTTATAAAGAGAAACTAGAATTATGAAAGAACACATGTTTCTCTCTCATATAGCAAAAGCAAACGGTGACTGTGATATGAGAAAGAGAGGCAGAAAGGAGGGGCTGCCTCTGACAGAGAGAGGAAGGGTTGCAAGAAGAAAGTAAGACTGCATGTGTGTATGTGTGTGTGTGAGGAAGGAAAGGAGGGAGACAGAGAGAAAGAGTTCACCTTTCCTAGTTCTGACTAGCTTATAAACCAGAAAGTGAGTAACCATTTCCAACATACACTTTGAACAACACTTTGAGAGATTTGATTTGTAACTGTCATCCCCACCAGTAGACTTGTAATAGAGGAACTGCAGTTTTAAAATACCTGAGAAAGACTAATCAGATATCTTAATAAATGTCTGACCATCTTGCTGAAAACTAGTTAAGAATAGATGCAAGCTGGGGTTAGTAAGGTATACTAAAAAGGTATGAAACACACTGATAATAATTAAGATTTTAATGGTATCAACACCTGTAGAGATACCAAGATCAAAATATTAATTTTGCAGAGATACTATAGGACAACCCTCCAAAAATGGAGAAAGAAGCCTAAAAAAAAATGACCAGCTGAGGGATCATTAGATGTGGCTATGTGCAGAGACACTGAAACATTCGTAAAAAACAAAAAGGTATTCAAAAACAGTTTACTAAGAGATCAAGTAAGATTGGTGAAGTCTGGTAATCCAGTCAGAATTAAAGGTAGACTAATTTCACAAATACCAAGAAAACACCAATAAAAATAACTGATAAGAAATTAACCTGAAAGAAAATATAAAAATTGCTTAAATGTTAGTTGACCGGTCTATGGGGGAATTAAATTAATAAGCAGGCCTAACAGGGATTGATATGGAGGATTGCGAAAACTGGTGGCCATCAAAAACACTGGAGTTTTCTCCTTAGTATAAGTGGTTTGTGTAGTTCCCAGAGGAAAATCAAATAATTCACAAAAAGGTTTATAGAAATATCTGACATTTAGAGATAAAATATTTATATAGAGAGAGACATGCTAGATGTGGGTATGACTGCTCTGTTATATAAAGACGTAGCCTATGATGTTTGCATCTTGTTGTCCCTGAGACAGTTTTAAATTTGATCCATTGCAGAAATTGAGATCTTTGGATTGTGTTACTTAAAATAACTTGTGCATTGTGTTGAATGAGCAGGATTGGGTGACCAAGCTAAACAGACATTTTTAACAGCCATACTGTATTATACACATTTTATAGTAATGAGACTCATTGATTTAATCCTAAAATGCTTGAGAGAGTAGGGATTGATATAACGAGTGATAAAATATTATATATGTGACTGAAAATAAGGCAGCTTAGACAGACTGAATGGCTGCTATTTTCTGCATTCTGCAAAGAAGAACTTGCTTTATAAATTCTTCAACCATCTCTTTCAATTGTCCCTTAATTTCAGAAGTCTCATCTGGTTGATAACAGCAGTTTCCCCATGCAATTTTAATAAAGGATGAATTTGATTCATGCGGATCTGAGTGTTCAATATCCAGATGACACCAGACAGCTTTTGGGATGGCTGCCTCAACATAAACAACAGCAACTGGACTGTGCAACTGGACTGTGCAACAAGTGAGAACAAGAAACATAAGGACACGGCTGCAGAGAAAAGAAGAGGCGTTTGGTTGGTGGGCCTTCATCCCCTCTGAAAGAGGAAGCTGAAACTTCTGAGGGGCTGGTATGGACAAAGACTGTGTTGATGCAGAAACAACCAAGAAAAACATCCTGCCATCATGCAAAATTGCCTCCTCCGTGGCTTGGCCAAAAGCCAGACTGAGGAGAGGCAGAGAGACAACAGCATCCAGAGTCAAACCACTATGTCTCAACATGACACCAGACCCTTGAATGCCAACAAAGACTGAAAGATCAAATGCATCGGATGAGGAGGGAAACACTCAGACAGCAGCCCAACCAGTTCAAATGATCGCTGTTCCAAGCAGAAGGGCTTCATCCTTTACTTAGTGGGCACAGGTGATGCGTTTTCAATGATCACTACAGAGACCGCTTCAGATTTCATTGATTGGCCATATTAATTGTATTTTGATTATTCACTGGTCCAACAGCAGTTCTCTATATTCTGTGAAGCTGACACTCTCTATTTGCTTTCTTTCAATAGACATTAGGCCAGCTGTAAGCATTAAAAATGCATTAAAAATAGGAGGGGAAGTGTTTGTGTAACCGAATGAATAGGACGAGTGGTGGTGATTGACGGTTGTGAGTACCAATCAGCAGGGAGGATCCACTATTTAAGAGCTGGTTGGTTATGGCCTGGGATGTGTCACGTCCGGCTCCTCCTCTCTTTCCGTTGTTGACAGTGGACACCGGTATGTTTCATTAGCATGTAGCAAGTTTTGTTGTTTGCTGTGTGCATGACAGTAATGATTCATGGCCATTCTAGCCTGTCTTTTCTCCTCCCTGGTTCCCTCGGCTTGTGTTAAGTGGATGCTAAGACTACTAACCTCTCAGGTATGTGCGGACTGTTTTATGAAAGCAGATTGGTTAGCTTGGTGGGGTTTGGGGATTAGTTGATGTTTCGCGTTGTGTGCAGTGTTCCCTGTATCTCAGCTGAACGGCAGTTATATGAATATCGTATATCTGTGCCTGTAAAGGGATAATAGAGCTCATCTCCACTTTTTCGGTTAGTGTTATGCACATAGTTAAATGCTGAGAATTTTAGCAGGTGATGTATGCATTTGGTAATTGTTTTTCTGTGTGGATTTGTCTCAGGATTCTCTCTCCCGCTCGTGAGCGATTTGTTTCTGCTATAGTTGCCGTCCCGGTTGCTTCTCCGTTGCCATACTGCGAGAGCGCCGTATCGTCCAATTAATCAGGAGGATTGTCGCTGTCTGGTTTCTTTAAATTATAGTTTAGTGTACTTTGGAGTCGACGTTCACTACTTTGTGAAATAAGGAGAAAGTAACCCCGTGGTTGCTTCTTTTAAGCTGGTCTGAATTAAGTTAACTTGTTTTGTTTTTTTTTCTCTTTTTCTATCGTACCAACATCTGTATATTGTTTGTGACTTGATATGACTTTATTTTCGCCCTGTTTTTGTGATCAGTGATATAATCAATTTGTGATTTATTGTAACTGTTCTGAAGTTGTTTGTTTTTCTTTCTTTCAGTCGCCAGGTTCCCACGGGTGACGGGTCTCTTGTGGTGGTGGTGGTGGTGGTGGTGCTCCTCCTACGGGCGGTGCCACACTTTTGAAGTGTTGTGGTTGCGTAAGCTGAGTGCACGGTGGTGTGTGTGTGCAAGTGTGCTTTTGATTTACTAGCTTTGCGACCCCTTCTCCGTGTGGTGAACCCCGGCCCTGTAAGGTTGTATTTCTTTTCTTTTCAGTTGTGTAATTAATAGTGATGTGAATTGTTGTATGTCACTTGTTGTTTTTGTTTGTCTTGAAGTCGATGTCAGCCATGCACTAACGAGTCATCAGACACATCCTGGTGCAACGGAGATTATTTTAATGTGAATCTCACACTCTTTTTTTAAATAGGATTTTGTATTAATAAAGTTTTGTATTTCTTCATGATACCCACGTTTCCGCCCACTTCCTTACGAGAGTCGAACCTGTGTGACCTAAATTTTTAGGTATCATTCATATTTCCCGGGGTGAAATTCCCATGGGTGGCGTAGTCGAAACCCCTTGTGTCTGAAACCTGGTATTGCTCCGTCGCAAACTGGCGTAGTAGGGCAGGATCTCTAGTGTGTAGGGCGAAGACGTGGGTATTGTTTTTGTTGGTATTGGTATTTTTGGATATTTGGTTTTTCTTTTGTTTTTCTTTTTGCAGAAACCAGACAGCGGCAGTTTCGTTCGGGGGTCTGTAAAACGGACCGGTGAGTTTCGTATCTGTATTGGTAAGTGCTGTGCGTGCTTGATAGTCATGGAGGATGAACTACGTGAGTTAAAGGAATTAGTACTCCAATTAAAGGCAGATAATGAAAGATTGCGACAGGAGCAGACGCCAGCTGCACAGCCTGGTTTATCTAGCGCCCCTCTATCTGCTGCTGTGGACCCTCCCCCGCCCACTGGTTCTAGTGCAACAGAGCGATTTGTTTTTGTCCCTCGTGACAGAAAGTGTCCAAAATTTAATGGTAGGTCTGGCATTTTTTTCGATGAGTGGGTGGAGGAGGCCCAGGCTTGCATGCGGCTTCACCACCTTTCTAATATTGATCGGGCATATTTTTTGGTTGATCATTTGGAGGGAGAAGCAAGGGAAGAGATTCGCTATCGGTCAAGGGACGAGAGGGAGGATCCAGAGAAAAATTTTCAGGCCTTGCGTAACCTGTATGGCTGTACGAAATCATATGTTGCTCTTCAAGAGTAATTTTTTTCCAGGAAACAACAGGATGGGGAGAGCTTATTGGAGTTCTCCCTGGTTCTGATGGGTCTTCTGGAAAAGGTAAAATCTCAATCACCTTATGGCATGCCTAATGCGGAAACTTTGCTGCGCGATCAATTCGTGGAATATGTTAATGATGGTGCCCTCCGACGTGAGTTAAAACAGCTAGTCCGTCGCCAGCCTACTGCTACATTGTTGGATGTTCGCAGTGAAGCTATTCGCTGGGAACGGGAGGGAGTGCCCGGGGTACACATGGTCGAAGCCAGTCTGTTCCTTCTGCTTATGGCATTCAGTATGTAGTACAGGGACATTCGCACACAAGTAGTAATGCCGTTTCAACTACATCTGAATTGAGCGAATTACGAGAAATGCTGAAAACACAGCAACAACAATTGAATCAATTGACCCAAAGCATAGCTCAAATTCAAAATCCCCAACCCCGAATGCGATCATCCCGGCCTAATCAGATTATTTGTAGAAGGTGTCAACAACCTGGTCATTATGCCGGAGATTGTGATGGGGAGCGGCGACCTTCTCGTTTTCCACCAGCACTCGCAGTATCCTCTTTAACGAGGAGTGCACAGTCACCATCTAGACAGGCGTCGGGAAACTAGTTCCCGCTGAGCTGCAGGGCCACAGCTTGGTTGGGGAAAAGACAGGCTCGGGTTTTCTGATTGGTTCAGATTTTATGTCTCGTTTTATGTCAACTTGTCCTCAACTCGTCGTGGGTATGGGTGGGGTCAAGGTACCTTGCCTGGTGGACACCGGTTCTATGGTGTCCACCATTACAGAGAGTTGCTTCTTGACAAATTTTGAATCTTGGGGTCAGGAACAGCTTCGGTCATGCCATTGGCTACAGCTCCGGGCCGCAAATGGCCTCTCAATTCCGTACATCGGCTATCTAGAACTAGATGTTGAGCTTTGCGGGCGAGTGGTCTTAGGTTGTGGGGTGCTGGTGGTCAAGGATCCTCCTGGTGGTTTGTGTGCTCAGGTTCCTGGGGTTCTGGGAATGAATGTCCTGAGCCGCTGCTACCAGGAACTCTTTGGCCAGCATGGCATGAGCCTTTTCGATTTACCTGTCGTGTCTCAGGCCCCTAGTTCTGTTTTCCAGGCCTTACAACATTGCTGTCACATTGACTCTCAGTCAGTCTTGGATCAGGGGGGGCGAGTTAGAGTGCGTGGACGTCGGGCGTGTCGCATCCCAGGCGGCACCATGAAATTGGTTGCTGTGACCTGCTCTGCATAGTACTCGAGTGGTACAGTGCTGTTTGAGCCACCAGAGGCTGGTCTTCCAGCAGGTTTGTTGGCATCTCCTTCCTTAGTGCCAGTGGAACGTGGTACAGCTTATGTGCCCGTGGTTAATGTTGGCACGGTAGATGTACTATTATATGCTAGCACGGTCATAGGTACTGTCAACCAGGTTTATGTGGTTAGCTTACCTCCAGAGGTCACTGAGTTTCAAGTGGTTTCGGCTAGAGTGTGTACACAAGCGGTGCTGGTTTCTCCCACTATATTAGAACAGATTGAGTCGATTGATTTATCCGTCCTGTCAGTGGAAGAACAAGGTAAGGTAAGGGCGCTTCTTGAAAAGTATTCAACTGTGTTTTCCATGCATGAGGGAGATCTGGGATGCTCCAATCTCATTTCTCATGATATCCCTCTGCTGGATGATGTCCCTGTGTGGCAGCGGTACAGGCGTATCCCTCCCTCTGAGTACGAGGTTGTGAAGGCGCACATTAACCAACTGCTTGAGGCCCAGGTAATTAGAGAAAGCTGCAGCCCTTATGCTTCACCCATCGTCCTGGTCAAGAAGAAGGACGGTAGTCTGCGCATGTGCGTAGACTACCGTAATTTAAATTCTAAGACCAGGAAGGATGCCTTTCCTCTACCCCGTATTGAGGAAACACTGGACTCGCTGGTGGGAGCACGTTGGTTTTCCACCATGGACCTTGCCAGCGGGTACAATCAGGTTCCTGTTACAGAGGCGGACCGAGCTAAGACGGCCTTTTGCACTCCGTTTGGCCTTTTAGAATGGAACAGGATGCCATTCGGGCTGTGCAATGCCCCCGGCACCTTCCAAAGATTGATGGAACGGATGTTCGGGAACCAACAGTGCCAGTCTCTGCTCCTCTACCTTGATGACATTGTCGTGTTTTCCTCTTCAGTTAATCAACATCTGAATCGGATGGAGGTAGTGCTAAGCCGGCTACACAAGGAGGGTTTAACCCTCTGAGGTCGGCAAACGCGCCGGCGCGTTTTGCCGTATTTTCTTCACATTGTAGCACTATAAACTTAAATTTCTCCGTCATTTATGGTCATACAGAAAAAAGAAATATAAAAAAATAATCTGTGATATTTTTACTTTTGTAGGTGTCCACTTACAATCAAATCAAAACATTGTGCTTTTGTAAAATAAAGAAAATAAACAGGGTGTGCGTTCTGCCTCTCCGTCGCGGTGAACTTTTTTTTCTTGAGCACGTCTATAAACTGAAACAAAACTCAGTGAATACTTGTCACACATTTATGAGCCATATACCTTTATAAACATTTAAGTGTGCACTTTTAAATGATCGGATTCAAACTGAAAACAAATATTCTCTGTTTAAGTAATTTGTATAAAACCAACAAGATGTCCAGCTTCTCAAACGCTTCCTAATTATTTTTTAATTTGAACACGCCCACTCGCGCAAAAGATATTCACATGCAAATCTCCACATGGAACGCGAACGCGCTCATTACCTCAAAAACAAAACACCAAAACACTTCACAAGTCTCTGCTTTTCGTCAAGTTTGAAAGACGCGCCGTGAGCTTACATTGGAATTACCTCAGAAGAAGAAGAACGCGATTTGAAGACAAGAAAGATGTAAGGTAAGAAATTCTTACATATTAGTTTGTTATTGTTGCATAAATTTCACATTGCAGTTGAACTGTTGCTAGATATATGGTGAATATTATAATATTTAGACCCGTGTTTACTGTTACTGTGTTTGTGGATATCTGCTCAAATGTAGATATGTATATGGTAAGTTAACCATAATGTTTTATATTTGAGCGCGAGCGCGTTTGAATGTATCATATTTGGATCGCGATCGCGTTTGAAAAGCACCAAACGGCTTCATGTTTTTACTATTATCTCATTTCATATCATCATAACGAATGAAAACATTAGAAGTAACATGATAATCAATATATTTTTCTCTAGCTTAGTTGTTACTGAAATATTTTGGAAGATTTATAGGCTGATATGGTTATTGTTATTATTATTTTATGCAGCACTGTGCATAGCCTATGCCTACAAGGCACAACAAACCTGGAGTTCATTATATTATATATTGTTGGAAACATTTATGTGTGTGTGTATGTGTGTATTCTGTGAATTTTAAAAAGCAATTTTAACCAGAAAAATCTCAAATTTATTCCCAAAATCGTGCAGGCCTATAGTTTCTCTTGATATCAGTTTGTTCACTTTTTTTTTTTTTTTTTCAGGGCCCAGATGCCACTCCTGCTAACTTCAACATTCACATGAGTTTGTACATGAACATGGTAAAGTGAAAATCCAAAACCTTGGAAATGAAAGGTATGTACAATGTTTTTAGGAATGGCACAAAGGTCTCTGTCTTTGGATAATTGTTTTCAATGAGTGCTTTTTTGTCATTTGTTTTGTATCTTTGGATTATGTTGCGTTGTAAATAAATCCAAAAAAATCTAAAAAATCTAAAAGCCATTCTTTTTTAAATCTCCTCATTCTTTGTGCAAGGTTGCTCAGAATGATAGGGGCCTGATAGCTCCTAATAGGGCCGTTAGGGGAGGTTCTTTGTCTTTCTCAGGTGTCAAAAGCTTACATATTAATGAGCTCCCGCATAAAGCTTTTTCACACAAAACACGTCGTAACATTTTTAAATCAATATATTGTCTTATCTGAATGAGCAGTCAGGGTGATTTTCACATAGTTTTGGAGCAAATATTCTAGGCTACGTCATACAATTTTCAAAAGTCTTGTGAAGAAATAATCAGTATGGGTTTCATGACCTTATTTCAGTGAGAATTTGTTTTTGTATTTTCACAAACCACGCATAAATGTCATTATCTCAAAACTACAAACTTTTACATACATGCTGCTGATATATTATTGTAGCAGAGTTTGTGCTGAATACAGTGTAATTAGACTTTAGCCATGAAAATGTCACAAGTAACAGAAATAAGCACAAATGTCAGAGCATGTCAGAACACCTCCAGGACCCAGAAAACAGCTCAGACCTCAGAGGGTTAAAGGCTAAGTTATCTAAGTGTGCGTTCTTTAAACAAGAAGTGCAGTACCTGGGTCATGTCATTTCGTCGGAGGGGGTCTCCACAGACCCAGGTAAGATTGCAGCAGTTTCACAGTGGCCGCTCCCAACCAATGTGACAGAGTTGCGGTCATTTTTAGGGTTTGCCAGCTATTACCGACGTTTTGTGGAGGGATTCGCTAGGCTAGCTGCCCCCCTACATCAGTTGGTGGCGGAGCTGGCGAATCCCAAGCACTCAAGACAGCCAAAGCGTATTGATAATGCCTGGTCTGCAGAGTGTCAGGGTAGCTTTGAGGAGTTAAAAAGGAAACTTACCACAGCACCAGTCCTTGCCTATGCTGATTTTTCACTTCCATTTATCTTGGAGGTGGACGCCAGCTACCTGACCTCTGCCAAGTTAGGGGCCATGGAACAGCGCTGGGCTGCTCAGCTGGCAGTTTTTGACTTTGAGCTCAAATATAGATCAGGTAAGAGTAACCGCAATGCTGATGCTTTGTCACGGCAAAACTTCCTGGTGGAGGGAAGTATATCATTATACTTCTATAATGATACTAATGAATGTATATCATTAGTCAAGAAGGCATAAGCAAAACCCTCAACTTCAGACTATTGGACAAATGAGGTATTAAAAGACAAATAATTACACTAGCAACCCTTTTTAATATTTTAATTTCAGATGTGTGTGGTTTTGACCATCGCACAAAGGGGGGAAGTGAGTTCAGAAGAAAAAGGAAAAAAAAAAAGCAGTTGATGATAGATGATTTTGATAGAAGATTGATAGATAGCCAAATGCAATATTTGTGTTCAAAACAATGTCAGAAAAGGTGTGTATAGATTTGCTTGATCAACCATGGGGAATACCAATTGAGTTTAAGCATAGCTTTAAGCATGAAGTAAATCAGGCTTTGAGTATATTTGTATGCATAACTTGATAAAATGAAGAATGGATGAATTACATTTATTGCAATCAACAGAAGTTCATTAACACACTGAAGGCACATTGAGAGCCTTGGGAGAACAGTTGGGAACTCATAAGCGACATGATATGGCAAAACAGACCAGCATTAAATTGGTTATTCGCGGAGAAAGAATGCGTTGTATAATATTTGAAGCTAACTGTTTTACTTATGTTCCAAATAATACAGCTCCTGATGAACCATTCACTGAGGCATGGAAGAAACTGAATAATAAGGGTCACTGAAGTCACGGAAAAGAGCATATTGGGAACTAGTTATATATTTGGATCATAGCATAAATGACTTCCTAAAATAGGAATAATAACAGCCACAGTAGCTGTTATTTTGCTGTTGTTGCTTTTTCTTTTGCTGTTCTGTTGTGCCTTTCCTCAGATCTATGCTAGCCAACGCAGCTGCCAAACAGATGATTAATGTGTCAGTCAAACGTTCGGGAATTGACATCGGGTGCACAAACTCAGGAGTGTACCCTATTGAGCCAGGACTGGACGAGTTGGATGACTTCCTGTGAGCAGTGCTGATGAAGGAGTAAAGAAGAGAGTGCCTTGTTACTTTTATTTTCTGATTATTGATTTTCACAATTTGACACTGTTTTTGATAGAGAGGGAGGTAGCCCCACTGTGTATTTTATTTTTGGGGTAAAATTAGATAGATCATTAGAACATGGGTAGAGTAGGGAGTTAGTCAGAGGGGTTTTTTATTTTCTTTATTATTTTTTTTTTTTTGGAACAAGGGCTCCTTCCAGAGTATATTCTTACATATAGTCTTACATATATTCCTACAAATATTCCTACATATAATCCTACTGAGTATATTTTATATTATCACACTAATTGTTCACAACATATGAATATGTGAATGAGAGGGGACGATACAAGGTTTGAAGCAGGTCATTGCCCGTGGTATGAGGTAATGCGACCAGATATAAAGGGAAAAGATAAGAATTTTTTTATTACTTTTTATCACTTGTTAATCACTTTACTCACTATAAAAGAGTTATTTTTAATATTGGAAAGTTTTCTATGAAATGAGTGTGAAGTACATGCAAGTTTTCAAGAGGCAAAAGAGGAATTAATTACAAGCGCGGTCACCGATTGCCGGACCAGCAAGGGCAGACTTAACTGGTGGTTTAAAAACCCGCTGTCTGCTCCAACACCAGATAGCGCCCTAGGCAGGACCAGGGCACCTCTGGCTACGATGGAGCAACCCAGATAGCACTCCAGGCCACCGGAAGCGCCTGTGCAGTTCCTCTGGAACCGTGGGACAATTCTACCCTCAAGTCTATACACTAAGAAATGTTGATTAGAACTGGATAACAGATGTTCATCTCTCCCTCAAGAATGATAATAGAAAAGGAAGGTGAGATCTTTTACTCCGCTCTAGTCAAAGGGGGGCGGAAATGTTTGGTCTCACTATTCCTCCAGAGTGTACCTTTGTGACAAAAGCCTATTGATAAGAAAGACGGATGGTCTATTTTTGGCCATGATTGATAGATAACGGAAGGAGGCTTGCGCATGAAGACACATTCTGGGACAAATGTCACAGGTCGGGATGGGCCAAGCCAGACTGCGCCCACCCCTGAACCAGGACCACCTCGAGGAGCGTGTCAGAGGAAAGAGTCGGAGACAGAGAATAAAATCAACAAGTTTTATTTTGAAGTAAAAGCAAATTGGGAATCCTAATCTAAAATCTTCTTCCTTGTTGCCCTCCGGGATCGGAGGTAAACGGTGCAGCAGCCGGGGTCTCTCCCGCCCTCTTCCTCAGTGCGGACCCTGCAGTGGATGGGCGGCGAACAGGTGGGCAGGTCAGGTAGGTTTTTCACAGGTGGGGATGCAGTTAGCAAGTGAGCGGTCCGATAAGTCTCTTCTGGTAAGTAGGTACCTCCAACCTTCCTCCCTTCTTTCACAGATGCGAAGTTTTGGGGCGAGTGGATATCAGTCAGGTACGTATACGGCAGTTGCACGGCCTTAAGGTGGAGATGCAGTTGGCAAGTGAGCGGTCCGATAAATTTCCTCTGGTAAGTAAATAATTCCAACCTTCCTTCCTTGCAGGAATACAGCAGACTCGAAGTCGACGGGCTGAACGGGGCTTCTACTGAGACAGACAGAATGGATATTTCAGACAGAGCGTGCCAGCCTTACGTTCGTAACAGAGGGACAATCACTTCTCCCAGCACAGGTGGGCTACAAGGATACAGCAGACTCGAAGTCGACAGGCTGCACAGGGCTTCTACTGAAACAGACAGAATGGATGCTTCAAACAAAGTATACAGTTCACATGCGTAGAAGGAAGTGAACACTTCTCACAATACAGCTGAGTTGCAGGAATACATCAATACTGCTGAGGATGCTTTGGGATATTTTTCTTCACATACACAGGCAGAGTTCACATCACCATTTTTAATGGAGGGAGAGATAAGAGATCGGTAATGAATCAATACAATCCATTCAGTGATATTTATAAACGTGATCCAAACACTCCCAGCCACATCCAATTCAGTGTCAAATACATGCAATTACGAGACTCAGTTCTCAGTTACTTAGCTCTTCTCCAATGCAAACGGGGCATTTCACTCTCCCTCTGTTGTCCTCAAGTCTCTCATCAAGCCAACACTCTCCTCTTCATTCACCAGTACTCAAATAACTGCAACCGCCCAATAAAACAACTTCTCACGGGGGAGAAAAGACCAACCCCAACCGCCGCTCTCTCCTGCTTTTTATCCTCTCAAATGCTGACGGGGCTTCTTCCAAACTCTCTGAGTAAATTCCCCACACCTGTTGCCAATCTGTTGGGGTTGTCATGGCGACAGACGCACACACAGGCCTGGGGACGGTGTTTCACTCACAAGTGTCCCACCGGAAACACTGCTTCAGTGGGAATAAGTTCCATATGCTTTTTGTCACATCGTGACATACCCCCCCGCCAAACCGTTCTAGTCCCGAGAACGGTCTCCAGACACCCAGTCTCCATACCTGGCTGGAGGCTGACCTCGATTCTCTCGCTGGGACCGTCGAGGTGGGGAAATGGGTGCTTCAGGTCGTGGCCCTAGGCCTAGGCCTCTTGGAATCACCGCCCATCCTACCAGCGGGGGCATCCCGGACGTCTCGACCGGTGGATTCTCTACAACACATTTTGGATAGTTTGGGCAAGGGCGGATCAAATTGCGGTGTAACACCCGTTCGGGGCCTGCCCTTCCTTCTGGCCGTAATGCATATACGGGTTGGTCTGGGTGTGGCTGTCGCTGAACGACAAACGGCTGAGCTTCCCACCGGTCACTCAACTTCCCCTTCCCTTGTCGGCGATTGTCCCGCACCAGCACCCTCTCCCCTGGCAATAGCGGTGCCTCTCGAGCCGTCCGGTCATACAACCTCTTGTTCTTTGACGCTGCTCGATTAATCTGGTCAGAGACTCGTTCGTACGCCGACTGGAGGCGTTGGTGGTGTCCCGTCACCCAGTCTGTCAAGCTACTTCCCTCTTCCCCTGCAGTGGTCCCCAGAAGCATATCCATCGGAAGTCTCACATGTCTGCCGAACATCAGGTAAGTGGGGGCGTAACCGGTGGTACTGTGCACACTGTTGTTGTAGGCCTGCACCATCGCCGGGAGCCTGTCGACCCAATGACCTTGCTGTTCCTCCTCTAAGGTTCCTAATAAACTCAGCAGGGTCTGATTAAATCCCTTGGGGGTGATAGGGAGTCGTATGGGTCTTCTTGCATCCGTACAGTTGGCACAGCTCATGGATCACCCTGGACTCAAAGTTAGTTCCTTGGTCTGAGTGAAAAATTTCAGGGCATCCGAATGGTTGGATCACATACCTCCAGAGGGCGTTGGCAGTCGTGATGGCGGTTTGGTCCACAGTTGGGATGGCCCAAGCATACTTGGTAAACAGATCGATTACCACGAGGATGTTCTGGATCCGATCCACTGGCCGTCCCAAAGTCAGATAATCCATGGCCACCATATGTAGCGGTGCCTTGGCCTGAATCGGAACCAGCGGTGCCCGTGCCTCCTTCCTGGTCTTAAACAACGTGCAGCGTGGGCACCTCTGAAGGTAAGTCCTCGTGGTACCCTCCATCCCGGGCCAGTAGAAGTGTCGCCTCACCAGTGCCAATGTCCTCTCCTGCCCCTGATGTCCCATCCTAGTGTGATATGCCTCCAATAAAGCCTGACAACGCCCTTCAGGGTCCACGATTTGACAGACCTCGTCGCCCCAACCTGGGTCCTGGAGGGCCCTACAGAGCACACCTTCCCTCAGATGGAGTATCTCCCTCTGTCCCAGCAGGCCCCGCACAATCCGAGTCTGAGCCCGGCGTCCCGCACCCTCAGGCCAGGCCTTCTGTTTTAACCTAACTTTTCTAAGTTTAAAACAAACTGAACCTTCTGCGGGGCACTCAGACCTTGGAGCCCTGCCAAGTACTCCACCTGGATCTTCCACATCGACAAGCTCATTTCAGATCCCGGGCCTCCATACTTCGGAGCCCACGGGGCCCCCATAAAGATCGGCATGACAGGTTGCCGTGCCCCGGGCTCTTCCTCTTCTGCCATCTCAACCTCTGGTCGCTCAACTCGAGGTAGACCCTGCCGACTACGCCAAAAATCTGTCACAGGTTGGGATGGGCCAAGCCAGACTGCGCCCACCCCTGAACCAGGACCACCTCGAGGAGCGTGTCAGAGGAAAGAGTCGGAGACAGAGAATAAAATCAACAAGTTTTATTTTGAAGTAAAAGCAAATTGGGAATCCTAATCTAAAATCTTCTTCCTTGTTGCCCTCAGGGATCGGAGGTAAACGGTGCAGCAGCCGGGGTCTCTCCCGCCCTCTTCCTCAGTGCGGACCCTGCAGTGGATGGGCGGCGAACAGGTGGGCAGGTCAGGTAGGTTTTTCACAGGTGGGGATGCAGTTAGCAAGTGAGCGGTCCGATAAGTCTCTGGTAAGTAGGTACCTCCAACCTTCCTCCCTTCTTTCACAGATGCGAAGTTTTGGGGCGAGTGGATATCAGTCAGGTACGTATACGGCAGGTGCACGGCCTTAAGGTGGAGATGCAGTTGGCAAGTGAGCGGTCCGATAAATTTCCTCTGGTAAGTAAATAATTCCAACCTTCCTTCCTTCTTTCACAGGTGCGGGATTTGGGGCAGATGGGTATCAGTCAAGTACGTATACGGCAGGTACACGGTCTTATGGTGGGGTGGCTGGGGAGTCTTCCTTGGGTAAGTAAGTATTCCAACCTTCCTTCCTTCACAGGTACGGAATCTGGAGCAGATGGATATCAGTCAGGTACGTATACGGCAGGTACACGGTCTTATGGTGGGGTGGCTAGGGGAGTCTTCCTTGGGTAAGATGTGATCAGGCTCTTCTACTTCCTTTACAACACCAGAGCAGGGCCTTCAGCAGGTTCACGGCGAGCCGGTAAGTAACTAGGTAGGGGGATACATACATACAGGAGTTCCTGTAACTGCAGGAATACAGCAGACTCAAAGTCGACGGGCTGAACAGGGCTTCTTCTGACATAGACGAAGTGGATATTTCAGACAGAGCGTGCCAGCCTTACGTTCGTGGCAGAGGGACAGTCACTTCTCCCAGCACAGGTGGGCTACAAGGATACAGCAGACTCGAAGTCAACAGGCTGCACAGGGCTTCTACTGAGACAGACAGAATGAATACTTCAGACAAAGCATACAGTTCACATGCGTTGGAAGGAGCGAACACTTCTCACAATACAGATGAGTTGCAGGAATACAGCAGACTCGAAGTCGACGGGCTGAACGGGGCTTCTACTGAGACAGACAGAATGGATATTTCAGACAGAGCGTGCCAGCCTTACGTTCGTGACAGAGGGACAATCACTTCTCCCAGCACAGGTGGGCTACAAGGATACAGCAGACTCGAAGTCGACAGGCTGCACAGGGCTTCTACTGAAACAGACAGAATGGATGCTTCAAACAAAGTATACAGTTCACATGCGTACAAGGAAGTGAACACTTCTCACAATACAGCTGAGTTGCAGGAATACAGCAGACTCGAAGTCGACGGGCTGAACGGGGCTTCTACTGAGACAGACAGAATGGATATTTCAGACAGAGCGTGCCAGCCTTACTTTCGTGACGGAGGAACAGTCACTTCTCCCAACACAGATGGGCTACAAGGATACAGCAGACTCGAAATCAACAGGCTGCACGAGGCTTTTACTGAGACAGACAGTGAACATTGCAACAGGGCATCTCCTCTCCTATTAGCGCAAACAGAGGGGTTAATTCAAATCCCAGTTAAAACAGATCAATGTCACAGAACTCTCACTATTAACAGTAGACCAGCATAGCACAGGGAGAGTGCACGGCAAAGGGAATGTATCTTCCACACACACAGCAATTCCACTTCAAGCATATAATGTGGGGGAAACGTCAATCTTAGGCACTGCAAACTCACTTCACAAAGTGCAATTTAAAGCCAGCACTCACCCTTGGGTCTCTGTGCGGGGGTGGGGGGTGGGGGGGTGGGGGGGATTGGGGGGGGCGTGATCATCAATACTGCTGAGGATGCTTTGGGATATTTTTCTTCACATACACAGGCAGAGTTCACATCACCATTTTTAATGGAGGGAGAGATAAGAGATCGGTAATGAATCAATACAATCCATTCAGTGATATTTATAAACGTGATCCAAACACTCCCAGCCACATCCAATTCAGTGTCAAATACATGCAATTACGAGACTCAGTTCTCAGTTACTTAGCTCTTCTCCAATGCAAACGGGGCATTTCACTCTCCCTCTGTTGTCCTCAAGTCTCTCATCAAGCCAACACTCTCCTCTTCATTCACCAGTACTCAAATAACTGCAACCGCCCAATAAAACAACTTCTCACGGGGGAGAAAAGACCAACCCCAACCGCCGCTCTCTCCTGCTTTTTATCCTCTCAAATGCTGACGGGGCTTCTTCCAAACTCTCCGAGTAAATTCCCCACACCTGTTGCCAATCTGTTGGGGTTGTCATGGCGACAGACGCACACACAGGCCTGGGGACGGTGTTTCACTCACAAGTGTCCCACCGGAAACACTACTTCAGCGGGAATAAGTTCCATATGCTTTTTGTCACATCGTGACACAAACATGAAGGTGGGACTAGAATAAGTCCCAAAGGGGGGATGTGTTGGAGATTTTCCTTTGCCTCATGTAAAAGTCTGTATTTCTGTGTCTCAGTCAGAACCCAGGTTAAATCAGGATACATCAGGTTAAATTAGGTCAAGTGGTCTGTGAGGATGAAAGAGTACCTAACAAGCTCAGAGAGAAGATGTGTATAGGTAGCTGATAAGATGGTACTAAAAACGTTAATTAAAAATGATGGATGGTATTACAACACTGCAGGTGCATTGAATCATGTGACCAAAGATATTCTTTAAAAATGGGTATGGCCAAAGATTTTTCCACCAATAGAATAATGTCTCCGGGAAAGATGATGCTAATGGTAGCGAGATCTTGATAGCTGATTGGCTACCTAGTGATAAGAAAAGGTATAAGACCTGAGGTTCTGACCATTGCAGATCAGATGGCCAGCTGGCATCTCACTTTGCTGCTTGTCAATAAAGTTACTTCTGAGACCTGGAACTTCGACTCTTGAGAGATTTCTTCGAGACCCGATTTGAGGACTTAGAATTTGCCACAACACTATCTTAATTAGATGGATAGCGTCGTCTACCGAAGCGTAGTACAGTGAAAAAGGCTCTGAAGGAATGCATTCGTTGACGCTTGCGAGGCTATTACAATGGGGAGAAGACATATCGAAGATCAGACGCTTTTTTCCTGAATATTTGCGTGTAGTGATGCTTATGGAATTAATTTGATACAAGGAAAAAGGAGATGAACTAAAAGGGCCAATTATATAAGCTTTATTTAACTCCTTATCTAGAAGACTTGAGACTGTGTCAGGTTCAGCTAGAGCAGACTGTAGATTTTTAGCTGTGTAAGGGGTGGAGAGGAGGGAACAAACTACGACCCGAAATCCTTGAGAGAGCCCAGTAATTAAGTAGTCGACAAAAGAAGAATCAGGGTGGGAGGAAAGGTAGCTGGAGAGTGTAGCTATGTTGATAGGAGTAGAGGGGTGACCGTTTAGAATTTTTTCTGAGGCGCCGCTCTTCCTCTGGACACTGGTCTGAAGCGTCTGGGGCAGACAGATTTTGGGTGCAGGTCTCTGCAGAAGCTGCAAATATGCGAAAACTTACACTTAGCATAATTACAAACAGATTCGTTAAAGTTATTACATGGAGGAGTGCCATTGAAAGCGATTATAGGTCTGCCTTTTACATCAAATGGGGTGTGTGCAGGATCAGCGCCATGGACAGCGGCACCATGATTCCCGTGTTGCGAGTCCTTTGGGCCAAAAAGCGGCTGAGTGCCTGTGCGAGCTGCACACAACACAAACCAGAGCTTGTTGACCACCGAAATGACGAACCAAAAGTTCGGAGTCAGTGACAGACCAGTCCAGCCTAGTATTGAACAGAGTAGTGAAAGAAGCGGATTTTGCCGCAAAAGATTTATGATATTCGTAGAAGAGCGTGCCTCCATATCTCTTATTAAAATCTGCCAGCATAGCCAGGTAGAGATCTAATTCTTCCCTGCGGTCGGGAAAAGCTTGACATAATATTTCTCTGTAGATCTTGAACGCGTTGACGAATTCGCCGAACGACAAGTTGCGTTGCAGTCTGGGATCGGAGGATTTCAGGAAGACTGCCACATCACCACAGTCAACCATTTGCCAATCAACTGCTGGCGAAGGAAGCAGTAAGGTAGCTAAATTAATATCCTTGACTAGAATTATATCCGATCTCATTTTTGGAGACACGGTGACTGCAGCAGGAGGAACGAAGCGCCTACCAAAATTTTGAGCTTGAGTAGAAAATGGGATGGTAATATCAGTCTTTTATGATTGATGTCAAGCTGTGATTGGTAGCGCGGAATTATGAATTAATGACGTGACAGTGAAGTCTTTCTGGAAGAACTTACACTTACGCTTTCATTTCCCAGCATCCTCCTTGGCCCACACCTGCACCTCCTTCACAATTACCTTATATTACCTTGTCTTCACTAATTCATCTGTATATTTAAGTTCCCCTTGTGTCAGTGTTAGTGTTTGGTTATTGTTTGTGTTAAGTGAACACTGTTTGTGTGTTACACGCTATCTTGCAAGTGGGTTATTACTTTGAGTTAAAGATTAAATTAATCTTGTTACCTTTCAATGTTCATTGTCTTTATTGGATCTAATTCGTGACAGACATGTTTCTTGTCCACGACGCAACGACGCTCCTAAAGATTTTAGGAGTCAAAATCGCGTAATCTGACACAGGGACTATTGTAACAGACAAAAAAATTGTGTAATCTAAACAAGGCATTAGATGTTCTGTGTTTTGACTACTTTTTGAATGTTGTATAATAATATCTCATCTAGGTAATGAAGATATATTAACAAAAAAACGTATATATTATATATAAAACATATATAAAATACATATAATAAAAAAGGGGCTCATTGATTAATTTTGCCTGGGGCCCCCATTCAGTGTTGGTTCGCCTCTGGTGACCGTTTATCTGCTTTCCTGATTTCCCACTATATGATATTTCAGCAAAACAACCTTTCTGGTCAAAATCTTGACTGATTGTCATTTTGTCACTCTTTTTTTGTATTCAATTTATATTAAAGTTGGTAAAGCACAAACACATTGTAGCTTCAGTCATAGACTGAGAGAATATTTATTTCCTCTGTTGTAGTAATGAGTGAAATGACAGATCTGATATTATATTTCACTCCTACATTGTTAGATGCCATCTGAAAGAAACAGAGGAGCAAAGCTGTAAAATGTATTGTGTTTTAATGTTTTTAATATATCATTAGTTCACCGAATTAAATTTGTCATTATGTCTCACATTATTCTATAGTTTTATCTTTAGATTTTTCCATGAATGCTTACTATAGAAATATGCACCATATTCAACATATTAACAATGCAAAATTTGGTAACACTTTATTTTTTCTCAGGGTGTGGTGTAGGTTGAAGAAGACGATGAAGGCAGAAAGCTTCAATGCAAAGTTTTACTTTGTTTACTTTAAGTTTTACAAATATAACAGGTTACAAACAGGCAGGTAGGATACACTCACACCAAATACAACGTGACTCAGACATAACTATGACTATGACTAAGACTAAGAACGGACAAAGACTGACTGAACTAAAGGAACAAATATTAACACTAATGAGCACTGATTAACTGAACACAGGTGACACGGATGATTAACTAGACACAGGTGAATTAACTGAACTGATAATGAAGACACGTGACGAGACGACAGGCAGACAAGTCCAAAACAAAACAGAACACAACAGTGACATTACTCCCCCCTCCCAGTAGGCGTGACCTCGCGCCGCAGAAGGACCAAGGCGAAGCAGACGGAGCAGGTGGCCAGAGTGGAGCAGATGGAGGGAGGAGCCATGGGGGAGGCAGGACTGACGACTCCAGGGGGCCGACTGACGGAGGCAAGGCAGGTGGTTGATGAGACCAGGGTGGAACCGACGGAGGGAGGAGCCATGGTGGAGGCAGGGCTGACGACTCCAGGGGGCCGACTGACGGAGGCAAGGCAGGTGGTTGAGGAGACCAGGGCGGAACCGAAGAGCCGACACACCAGGGTGACACCGAGGTCCCAGCGGGACACGGCAAAGCTGGCGGCTCCGGCAACTGAAGCACAGGTGGGGACTCCGAAGGCCGCGGCGGCGCCGGAGCGATCGAAAACCCAGGTGGAGCCGGAGGGAGTGAGGAGCCCAACTGAGCCTGAGGGACGGAGTGACGAGGTGAAGCCGGAGGAGGGTAGTCCCAGGGCGAGGGCGGGTCGACGAGATGAGAGAGCCCTGCAGAGCTGGTGGACTGAGGGTCCATGGTGGAGCTGAGGGCGGTTGGAGCCAAGGCTGCGTCGATGGCTCGACGGGCTGAGGTGGAGTCCAGGTAGCGGAGGTGGGAGGTGGAGACCGGGGATCCTCCGATCCTGATGGAGCTGGTGACAGGAAGACCCACGGCAACTCCACTTCCCCAAAGGTGGATAGAGGAGCTGAGGGGCTGACAGGCAGTGGAGCAGGAAAGGTAGAGAGGAGGCAGATGGAAGGAGGTGGGAGAGGGAGGCTGGGTGGGAGTTCAGGCTCTGGGGTGGTGACAGGCTCAGGGCTGGGTGGAACCAGCGGCAAAAAAGTATCTGGGCTGGACGAGACCAGCAGTGAAGAAGGCTCTGGGCAGGGCGGAACCAGCGGTGAAATAGTCTCTGGGCTAGACAGGACCAGCAGCAAAAAAGTCTCTGGGCTGGACGGAACCAGCAGTGAAGAAGACTCTGGGCTGGGCGGAACCAGCGGTGAAATAGTCTCTGGACTGGACAGGACCAGCGGCAAAAAAGTCTCTGGGCTAGATCGGACCAGCGGCGAAGAAGGCTCAGGGCTGGATGGGACCAGCGGCGAAGGGAGCTCTGGGCTGGACGGGACCAGCGGCGAAGGGAGCTCTGGGCTGGACGGGACCAGCGGCGAAGGGAGCTCTGGGCTGGATGGGACCAGCGGCAAAGGGAGCTCTGGGCTGGACAGGACCAGCAGCGAAGGAAGCTCTGTGGGTATGCCGTTAACAGTCTCTAGCTCGGCGGGCATGACGTGAACAGTCTCTGTCTTGGCGGGCATGACGTGATGCGCAGGCTCGGCAGGACTGACGTGAAGTGCAGGCTCGGCAGGACTGACGTGAAGCGCAGGCTCGGCGGGCAAGACGTGAGGAGAAGGCTCTGAGAAAAAGTCAATCAAGTCAACTTCTTCAGGACTTTGATTGGGGACAGAAACAGGAGACTCTGAACAGGTGGTCATGGCAAGATGAGACTCTGGGCTCTCGACGACTCCCACAGAGAGAGAGGATCCACACACCCATAAGGTGCGGTCGATGAACTCGACGAATGGCAGGTGAAGATCTCCCAACAGCAGCATCTGGGCGAGTAGATCGTCCATCCCGCTCCAGAACTGCTGTTTAAGAAAATCTTCGTCCCAGCTATACGTCTTGATAGAGGTGGAGATAAACCTCCAGATAATCCTCTAGTGAGCGACCGTTTTGTGATAAACAGTCCTCCATTTTAAATTTTTCTTGGTCCGTTCTTCTGTCAGGGTGTGGTGTAGGTTGAAGAAGACGATGAAGGCAGAAAGCTCCAATGCAAAGTTTTACTTACAAATATAACAGGTTACAAACAGGCAGGTAGGATACACTCACAGCAAATACAACGTGACTCAGACATAACTATGACTATGACTAAGACTAAGAACAGACAAAGACTGACTGAACTAAAGGAACAAATACTAACACTAATGAGCACTGATTAACTGAACACAGGTGACACGGACGATTAACTAGACACAGGTGAATTAACTGAACTGATAATGAAGACACGTGACGAGACGACAGGCAGACAAGTCCAAAACAAAACAGAACACAACAGTGACAATTTTACAGTGTCTTTGTTATATATCTGAAAAATGTATTTACCATAGTAATAACAGTAAATTATGCATAATTACATGCAAGTAACCCTAAACCAAACCTTAATGCTACCCTAACCTAAGTACATGTTAATTAATATTGCTCAGTACTTAAATATATAATTACACTGTAACAATGACACCTTAAAATAAAATGTAACCAAAAATGTTGTTGTGTGTAATGAGTGTGTGTGTGTGTGTGTGTGTGTGTGTGTAAATGAATGAATACTGTATATACACCACACATGTTAGGTGTCCATATTTTATGGGGACATAGACATAATGATTTATATATTGTACAAACTATATCCCCTGAACCTAACCTTACCTCTAAACACAACTCTCACAGAAAACGTACTCGGTTACTAACGTAACCTCGGTTCTCTCTAGAGAGGGAACGAGTACTGCGTAAGTCTTACGCTAGGGGAAATCTCTTTTCCGCGAGATACTGAAGCCAAAAAATGATCCTTAATTTTGAAATAATGTAAAACGCGTTGCGGCAGCATGCAGACACAGGTGAGACGGCTCGCGCGCCTATTGGCTGCCCTGCGGCAACTGCAGTAGCCTATCGATAAGGCCCTATCGCACCCAATACGTCACGTCCCGCCGAGACAGGTGTGGCCTAGGGCTATAAATATAGCTTCGAGAGGCTAGCTCACTGGTTTTTATATCGCCGGAGCGAACCAGAGCGTGTGCAGGCATGGCAAGATACGCAGTACTCGTTCCCTCTCTAGAGAGAACCGAGGTTACGTCAGTAACCGAGTACGTTCTCTTACGAGAGGTTCTCTCGTACTGCGTAAGTCTTACGCTGGGGGAACACAGTGTAAAACGCCGAGCATGCTAAGATCCAGCACCAAAGACCCAAGGGCAAGTGCCCGGGCTCATATAGTACATGATCATAAGGGACTCCCAGTCAAAGTTATTATGCGAGTTAACTCGAGTCAGAATGTAAGTTACATGTGCAAAGTTGCATTTGTCATCCGTCACCGTGACATCAAGTGGACTTTTGAAGCTGAAATAATGAGTGGATTAAGCTTGGACTTGAAATAACGAGAGGAATAACATGAATAACTTTCTTGTCGGAGGATTGTAATGCATGATCACAGCCAGTCAGGTAACGTTAACGTTACAAGGAAGGGAGAGGAGACTACTAAACTACCACGGCTTAAATTAGGTAAGACAAAAAGTTGTAGGGGAGCGGGGCACAAAGTAACGCTTTTTGACTTTCTCAGTTTGTGTAAATCTACTTGTGGTTCAGAGTATTTATTTTTTCCCACATTAATTTCCCACATGTCTACTACAATTATGTGTTTTTGTTTTATTAATACAGTATATACTTTTTTCTTGACATACCCCGAAAGAATGGAAGTGAAATGTGACAACATGCCCCATAGGTGGGGTATATTGTAACATGTGTGGGGCACATTGTAACATGACATATGACAGCTTAAAATGTTATCTGATCTAATAAAAAAAATATACAAAACAAACAAAAATATTTTCTAAATAAAATACAATTAAAAAACTTTTTCATATAAAATAATGGCATTTTTAAATAATTAAATATAAACTCATTTTTGAGTTGTGACTACGAACACATAAAAACACAGCTATACAACATAGTTCAAAACAAATAAATAATTAGTAATTTCTGAACATTGACTCTCAGTCTTTATTCACCTTTTTCTCACGTTTTCTCAATAAAATTAATAAAAGTATAGAATATAATAGCATATTTCTAATAGGGGCACATTGTAACGCAGTGTTACAACATGCCCCCGCCTGCACAACTGGGATTTAAACCCGGCTAGTGTCTTCTGCTAGTTAGCGAAGTATTACAGAACTATCTCAACTGTTAAATAACATCTTGGAGATTAAAATAATATCAGATTTGTCTTATTTTAAATAAACACAAAAAATAGAGATGAAAAATTAACTTAAGTAAGAAATTTACTTTTGCTATGGTTTAATAAATGTCTATGGATATCTTCCAACAAAAAAAATAGTTTTGGCGGATTTTTTTTTCTATATAGTGTTGATATGGTAACACAAAGTTTCGTCATCCAAGCATGTGCGGAAGTATTTAAAACAAGCGTGTTACAACTAGCCCCGCGTTAGGTTGTGCCCCGCGCTCCCCTATTTTTCGCAACAGGTTTATTGACTTGTAATAGCAGTTTAAGGTGGAATATGTGACAATCGGGTCCAGTCGGGTCTGTGTCTTCCCGGCGGTTTCGGGTCCAGCTTTCAAATAATAGACGGGTCCAGGTCGGGTCCGGTTAGGCATTTCTCGGATCTGCACGGGTCCGGGTCCAGCTTTTGAAATAATAGACGGGTCCGGGTTGGTTCGGTTTAGCACATTACGGGTCTCTTTCGGGTTCGGGCACGAATTTTTGGACCCGTGAAGACCTCTAGCGGACACCACTTAGACAGCCAACCGTTAAGCGAACACAATCTACTAACTATCTCATCACTCCTGCGAACAGGAAGGGGGCCAGAGCAAATTACAGTGCTTGACATCGTACTTGCGAGTTCACACACCTCTTTAATATTAATTTTGGTGATCTCCGACTGGCGGAGTCGAACATCATTAGTGCCGACGTGAATAATGATCTTAGAGAATTTACGATTAGCATTAGCCAGCACTTTTAAATTTGCTTTGATGTCAGGCGCTCTGGCTCCCGGCAAACATGTGACTATGGTCGCTGGTGTCTCTATTTTCACGTTCCGTGTAATAGAATCACCAATAACTAGGGCACAATCATTCTCAGTGGGTGTTTCACTGAGCGGGGCAAATCGATTTGTTATGGTAATCGGAACAGAAGAGTGTTTTTTTGATCCGCGACAAGAGCGATCCCTCACTGTCACCCATTTGCCTGGCTGCGCAGGCACTACTTCAGCTGGAACCGCACCATGTAAAGAGTTCACGCTAGGCGCATCCAAAATAGTATCTGAAGCTCTAGCACTCTTACTATCCTCAATTAAAGTTTGGATGCATGTTTCTAGTTCTGAAATCTTCTCTGTCAGCCTAACTGTCTCCTTGCATTTATCACATATAAATCCTATATTGCCAACAGAGAAGGCTATGCTAAACATGTGGCATGAAGTGCAGGTGACAATAACAGGACAAGA
Organism: Squalius cephalus; assembly: GCF_949319135.1. Classification (NCBI taxonomy): domain Eukaryota; kingdom Metazoa; phylum Chordata; class Actinopteri; order Cypriniformes; family Leuciscidae; genus Squalius; species Squalius cephalus. The sequence continues at coordinate 1,472,704 of NC_137139.1, forward strand.
CATTACTCATCGTGTTTGTTGAGTGATTCTTACTCACCTGAGCTTTTATGAACTCAAAGGCGCGAGAGAAAAATAAATAAATAAAAATAGCTGAGCGCACGGGTGGCGCGTTAACAGGCTAGCGAATTACTAGCGTGTTGTGCTAGTAGTAACGGAAGCTAGCGATGTCAGGTTAATCTGAGATGTTGGGTAAGCTGTATTTAGTAGTAGTAGAAACAACTAGAAATTGTAGTAAATGACGGTTCAAAACAAGGAAATACGAGGCTAAGACGGAGCTTACAGCACCGAAGCAAACACACTCACAGCAGGCAGCGAGGCAGACAGGAGCAATCGATCAAAGTGGAAGTGGCGTGAACTTCCTCGTTAGAGACCGGCAGGGCAGACAGGGAAATCACCTGAGCCCTGAACGGTGTGTTGAGGGATTTAGGAACGTACCCGTGCCTCGGTTTGAGTATGACTTTCGAGTCATTTGGCCCAAACTCCATACATGTCGCGCTCACTGAGAGCGCTTGTAAGTCCCCTATGCGCTTTACTGAAGCGAGAGCCAGAAGAAACACTGTTTTGAAAGACAAGTGTTTGATATCTATTGATTGGATTGGCTCAAATGGGGCACCTTTCATGGCCTCCAAGACCGTAGAAAGGTCCCATATGGGAACTGAGGGAGATTTAACCTCTGGGATTTAACCTCTTAGCTCCTCTAAGGAAGCGAATGACCAGATCGTTCCTTCCCAGTGACTGGCCAAGCGTTGGTTTAGAAAACGCTGCTATAGCCGCCACATAAACTTTGAGCGTGGATGGGGCTCTGCCCTCCTCCAGTAGCTCTTGTAGGAAGGAGAGAACCTCCGTCACTCAACAGTCTTGGGGTGAAAAGCCGCGTCCTGTGCACCAGCTAGAGAACACAGACCATTTTGAGGAATAGAGCCGTCTCGTAGAGGGGGCTCTAGCCTGCATGGTCGTGTTTAACACTCCCTCTGGGAGATCAGTGGGTACCCGTTGATGGCCCACGCATGTAGGGACCAAAGCTCCGGGCGAGGATGCCAGATCGAGCCCCTGGCTTGAGAGGTGGTCCCTCCTCACTGGTATTGGCCATGGGGCAGCGCTCGTCAGCTGCATCAGAACTGGGAACCAAGCCTGGTTCTTCCAGAATGGAGCCACTAGTAGCACTGAGCATCCATTTTCCCTGATCCGCTCTAACACCTGAGGTAGGAGCGCGACGGGGGAAAAAGCATAGAGTGGGCAGCAGGGCTAGACGTGGGCCAGCGCATCCCTGCTCTTGGAGAAAAACTCCGGGCAGTGAGCGTTTTCCTGAGACGCAAACAGGTCTTTTTTGCTCTGCCGAATGTCTTCTACAGCAGTTGGACTGTCTGCGGATGTAGAGACCATTCCCCTGCCGGAACATTGTTCCTGGACAGTCTGTCTGGTCCCACGTTCAGGTGGCCAGGCACATGCGCTCCTCTCAACGAGCGCAGATTGTGCTGAGCCCATACCAGGAGGTGTTCCGTCAACCTGTAAAGGTTTCGGGATGTGATGCCTCCCTGGCGATTTATGTAGGCTACCACTGACATGTTGTCCGAGCGGACCAAGACGTGGTGTCCTGCTATTTGGGGACGAAAACGCCTCAGTGCGTTGTCGACTGCCATCATTTCCAGGCAGTTTATGTGCAGAAGCTTTTCCCGTTCTGACCACTGGCCGAAGAACGGTCTGCCCTCGAGCAGCGCTCCCCATCCCGAGGTGGAGGCGTCCGTAGACATCACCTTCACACTCGAGGAAGTCCCCAGGCTTACACCTGACTGGTACCAGTCGGTCGCTCTCCAAGGTATCAATGCTGAGATGCATTTCTGATCGACCTTGAGGCGAAAAAGACCAGAAGTCCACGCTCGGCGCGGTACTCGCGCTTGTAGCCAGAGCTGCAGCGGGCGCATTCGAAGCAGACCCAGCTGAAGAACTGCTGATGCTGCGGCCATGAGACCCAGCATCCTTTGAAACTTTTTGAGCGGGACTATAGCGCCGCGGCGGAAGGATTCCATCATGCGCTGAATAGCCAGTCTGCGCTACTGCGATAGTTGAGCTGTCATAGACAGCGAGTCCAGTTCTGTGCCCAGAAAAGATATTCTCTGACTGGGAGACAGTGAACTTTTCGCCCAATTGACTTCGAGACCCAGATTCTCGAGATGCTCGAGTAAAATGGTTCTGTGTTCTATGAGCTCTGAGTGTGACTGAGCTAGAACCAGCCAATCGTCCAAGTAGTTCAAAACTCGTATTCCCCGAAGTTTCAGGGGAGCGAGGGCTGCGTCCATGCACATCGTGAATGTACGGGGTGCTAGGGACAGGCCAAACGGTAGGACTGTGTATTGATATGCCTGGCCCTCGAAGGCGAATCTCAAAAATCGCCTGTGACGTGACACTATTTGTATTTGGAAATACGCGTCCTTCAGATCTATTGACACAAACTAGTCCCCCTGGCGAATTTGCGAGAGGATTTTCTTGGTCGTGAGCATTCTGAACCGGCGTTTTGAAAGCGCTTTGTTCAGCTGTCTTAGATCTAGAATGGGTCTGAGATCCCCGTCTTTTTTCGGTACCAGAAAATATCTGCTGTATAGACCCCCTTCGCTCTGAGCTTGAGATAAAGGCTCTATGGCCCCTTTGCTCAACAGTTTCGCAATTTCGGCACGAAGTAGATGTGCTACTTTTTCTACCGTGGTTTCGATTCGCGTAACGGCGGGGACGTCGAGCGAACTGTAGCGAATAGCCTCTTTCTATAATGTTCAGCACCCGTTGCCCACGCATTTGCATGGATAGCTAGGGATTGAATGAGATCTGGGCTCTGGCCGCGACATGGTGGCGGCCAGAGCGCTCCGGTGTGCTGAAACACAAACATTGCGCTTGTAGTGTTCGAGGCGGGGGGCGCGCTGATCACAGCGGGCAGCCTGCCCGTGCTCGACTCTCTTACAGCGGGTTGCCGAGGGAGAGCGAGCGGGGGGAACCCCGTGGGGCTTGTCATGTCCGTGAGTGAATGTGGGTGCGGGACAGCGGGCACATTTACTGCACTGAAAACACCGTCGGTATGTGTGTTGGTTTCGTTTTTACAGAAACCGTGGGACATGCAGTGTGTAGTGTTTGTGGGCACTGGGTCGTGGGCACATACACTACGTTAAAAGCACAATTGACATGAGTCGATTTTATGTGTGCGAGCCCTGTATTTTGGCGGGCTGTGCTTGTGTGTAGGAATGAACACTGGGTTGTGGGCATTTTTACTACACTCATAACACCATCGGCCGCGGCCAGATCTTGAGTGAATGTGGGCGCGGGACAGCGGGCACACTCATAACACTGAAAACACCGTCTGCTTGAGCAGACTGTATGTGCGTTGGTTTCGTTTTTACAGAAACCGTGAGACATGCAATGTGTAGTGTTTGTGGGCACTGGGTCGTGGGCACATTCACTACATCTAATGCACAATCGACATGAGTCGATTTTATTTGTGCGAGCCGCGTGTGGTGGGCTGTGCTTGTGTAGGAATGAGCACTGGGCTGTGGGCATTTTACTACACTCATAACACCATCGGCCGTGGCCGGAATACCAGAAAATACACTCTTTATGGGATTTATCTGGGTTTGTCAAGTCAAGTCAAGTCAAGTCAAGTTTATTTATATAGCGCTTTTCACAACATAGGTTGTATCAAAGCAGCTTCACAGTAATAAATTAAAACAATACATCAATGTTTGTTTCTAGTGGAACGTCCACGTTTGGTAATGCTGATCAATAGTATCGTTGATTAATTAAATTAAATATCCCCAAATATCCCCAACTGAGCAAGCCAAAGGCAACAGTGGCAAGGAACCGAAAAACTCCATCAGGTGACCTAATGGAGAAAAAAAAAACCTTGGGAGAACCCAGGCTCAGTCGGGGGCCAGTTCTCCTCTGGCGTTTATGAACTAGAGGTCGTATTTAACTGTAAGATTAAAAGTATTATATGAATGCCTGGTTGAAGAGATGCGTCTTCAATCTAGTTTAAAACTGGGAGAGCGAGTCTGAGCAACGAACAGTATCAGGAAGACTATTCCAGAGTTTTGGAGCTAAATGTGAAAATGCTCTCCCTCTTTTGGTGGATCTGGATATCCTAGGTATGACCAAAAGCCTCGAATTTAGTGACCTTAAAGAGCGCGATGGATTATAGGGCGATAGAAGATCGGTTAAATAGACTGGAGCTAAGCCGTTTAGGGCTTTATAAGTCAGTAGCAATACCTTGTAATTAATACGGAACTTTATAGGTAACCAATGTAGTGATGATAAAATTGGTGTTATATGATCATATTTTCTTGATCTAGTTAGAACTCTAGCGGCTGCATTTTGGACTAACTGTAGCTTGTTTATTGAGGTTGCAGGACAACCGGCTAATAAAGCATTACAGTAATCTAGTCTCGAGGTCATGAATGCATGAACTAACTTTTCTGCATCAGAAACTGATAGCATCTTTATCTGCAGGACAACTGTTATTAATGGGTAAACTCTTACTTCTAGCAAGGCGTTGTGTTCTGTTCCAGTGGATTGAGGAAAAACCTCCCTCGGTCACACAGTGGTACAGAGAAATATTTAAGGTTTTTCCTCTGGAACGCCTCAGTGCCATATTAAGGGGCAATACCAACTTGTTTTATAATGTTTGGCAACCTTTTCTTGATCACCTTCCTGGTGATCTTGCTGGTTTGCTACAGGATGGGAGACCACATTTTGTCTTCACCAATAAGTCATAAATTCTTTTGAAATTTCCCCTTTTTTTTTTATTATTATTTTTTTTTTTTATATTTATTTTTATATATATATTTTTTTTTTTTTTTTTTTTGGATGTGTTTCGTTGTAAACAATAATGTAGGTTATGTGATGTAATATGTGATGTGCAATTTGTGTATGTGAATAATTTCCCCCTGTTTTGTATGTTGGTAATAGCTGGGCTTGTTGGTTTGTTGTTTGTGTAAAATCAATAAAATATATATAAAAAAAAAAAAAAAGAAACTGATAGCATATTACGTAGCTTAGCAATGTTTCTAAGGTGGAAAAAGGCTGCTCTTGTAACATATGAAATATGATTTTCAAAAGACAGGTTGCAGTCTAATATAACACCCAGGTCTTTTACTGTAGAGGATAAAGTAACAGGACATCCTACTATGTTAAAGTTGTATTGTGAGAGGTTTTGTGGGTGGTTTTTTGAACCGATGATTTGTGTGCAGGGAAACGGGCTGTGAAACCGGCTTGTTTTCTGCTGAATACACTGGAACAGTCACATTTTCTGGAACTGAACGAGCGAGAAGTTTTGGTGGAAGTCCGGCCGCAGCGGGACTTGAACACCGTCATTTCCCTAGACTGGCTAGGAGGACTTTGAGTTGCCATAGAAACAGTGTTTGGGTGCAGGCGAGCGGGTTGTACAACGCGCTCATTGGCTGCAAAATACATCTGCAGTCGCATTTTTAAGGGAACTGACAGAATGAAAGCATTGACGGCATAATTTTATCTGCCGATAGACACGGGATTGGTGCAGTGGTGCAGGAGGTGCAGTCTCGGAGAAGGATGCCAGGCGAGTCCTCAGAGTCACCATAGGCATTAGCGAGAGCTGCGTGATCCTCACCAGGAAAAGGGGCGTCTTGAAAAAGACGCCCGGCTCTTTTAGTGCAATGAGAGTGTGTGTCGCGGCAGAGAAAGGATATAACGCCGGATAACGCAGCAGGAACGGTGACTGAAGGCAGCACGGCCAGCGGCTTCAGGTGCAGTGGCTCGTCCCGCTGAAAGGCTTTCTCAAACGGCGCGGCTTCTTCTCTCAGGATCCAGCGATGCGTGAGCTCCGCTGAAGAGATGAAAAACCAGTGAGCTAGCCTCTCGAAGCTATATTTATAGCCCTAGGCCACGCCCGTCTCGGCGGGATGTGACGTATTGGGCGCGAAGCGCCCCCATTGGAGCTGACGTCACGATAGGGCCTTATCGATAGGCTGCTGCAGTTGCCGTAGGGCAGCCAATATGCGCGCGAGCCGTCTCACCTATGTCTGCATACTGCCGCAACACGTTTTACATTATTTCAAAATTAAGGATAATTTTTTGGCTTCAGTATCTCGCAGAAAAGAGATTTTCCCCTAGCGTAAGACTTACGCCACATGTGTCAAACTCAAGGCCCACCACATTATTTTATATGGCCCGCGAGAGCATGTGAGTGTCTTAAAATTAGGGATGTAACGAAATTTAGGCTGCCGAAAATTTTCGGCCGAAAATAACATTTTCGTTTTTTTGGCCGAAAGATACTAAAAAGCCGCCGCGCCTCTCCGTGTTCGGCGATGGTTTGACTCTGGCTCAGCGTGTTTTATGACTTTGCGTGCGAGTCCGCTTCCGAAGATGTATAACTTCTAAGCGCGTTCCGCTGTGTGTGTGCGCTGTGCTCTCCGCTCCGTGTTCACAGCGCGTTCTGCTCAATGTCCCGCAAGCAACCTCCGTGTGTGTGTGTGTGTGTGTGTTTGTATTGCGAGCTCTGCTCACGCTCACCGGAAAGGCAAAGTCCGCTAAAAAAACGTGCCGACATGAAATTTCTCTGGACTTGTTTGTTTCTTTTTGCAATAGCACTACTGTGCTGTAACATGGTGTGTATAGCCGTGCTGGCAACACTGGTAAAACTACACGAATCACGATCCTCTCGTTCTTCCTGCTCTGCTCATGCTCTGATAAAAATAGCTTTGTAGGAGTATACGTTATTTTGACAATTGGTCAAAAAATAAATCTGTTAAATCTGATTCTGCTGCATAGAACTGATTGAAGAATAATATATTGATATTTTATATTATTTTAATATAATAATATATTTATTTAAATATATTAAATATATTACATAATATTTAATATATGTACCAATATTATCCTTTTCACCATTTGTATCACTCCGCTTGTCTGTGTTTGCGCCACTTGCATCATTAAGCCAGTAGGTGGCGACAAGTGACTGTCTTTATGAGTGAACAATTGAACTTTAAACTGATTAGTGCCAAAAACATTGATTAACTCAGGAAAGAAACAAGTTGCTGAAACCAATCTTTAATGGTAATATAAATTGCTCATTTGCCTCTGGACACACAAAGATTGCACTGGTTTTTGATTGAAATGTAACATCTATGCAAAATAATCCTTGAAAGATTTCTCATTTAAGGCCATTCCTGTTTGGAATATGTGATTGTGTATTGTCAACAATAAGCAGAAACATTCTGCATTTCCATTTTGTAGTGTGGATCATTCATTGCAATATTTATCCTCATTCTCATGTTTAAGAATCTGTTATCTTGACAAATAATTTATGCTACTGCCCTCTGACATGCTTTTAAAGCTATTGTTATCCACATTTTTTGGCCTTTAAACACCTTAAAATGCACATATGTAGGTCAGAGAACTCATGCCCCCGCATGTCCCCGAACCCCCCTAACTACCTCACATTTGAATACGCATGACTGTGTGGTAATGTGTGCTGGAGTGGCTACAGTGCCGGGGCTGAATTTTTGAGCCAGTTTGCCCCTGCATACAATAATACATTATTCTCTGTATCAAATCATTGTTACCCAGCTCCTGATGTTTCGGGCTCATCCCCTGATGTTTTTAAAACCTAGAAACACCCCTGCAAATGCATATACAATATTTGTAACTTAAATAAGTAATAATCAAATAAAGAGACAATATATTAACATTTTAAAATGTTTTGCAGCCATATTTGCAACCACCCCAGCCATATTGCCCACTGAAGCTAAGCAGGGCTGAGCCTGGTCAGTACCTGGATGGGAGACCTCCTGAGAAAACCAGGTTGCTGCTGGAAGAGGTGTCAGTGAGGCCAGCAGGGGGTGCTCACCCTGTGGTCTGTGTGGGTCCTAATGCCCCAGTGTAGTGACGGGGACACTATACTGCCAAAAGAGCACCGTCCTTCGGATGAGACGTTAAACCGAGGTCCTGACTCTCTGTGGTCATTAAAAATCCCAGGATGCCCTTCGAAAAAGAGTAGGGGTATAACCCCGGCATCCTGGCCAAATTTGCCCCTTGGCCTCTGTCCATCATGGCCTCCTAATCATCCCCATATACTGGTTGGCTTCATCACTGTCTCCTCTCCACCAATAAGCTGGTGTGTAGTGGGCGTTCTGGCGCAATATGGCTGCCGTCGCATCATCCAGGTGGATGCTGCACATCGGTGGTGGTTGAAGAGATTCCCCCCTTCTATGTAAAGCGCTTTGAGGTCTCAGATAAAGCGCTATATAAATGTAACGAATTATTATTATTATTAAAAGTCTTACAGTTACAACCGGCCCTTTGAGGGCAGCCATAATGCTGAAGTGGCCCTCAGTGAAAATGAGTTTGACACCCCTGACTTACGCAGTACGAGAGAACCTCTCGTAAGAGAACTTACATTTTCAAAAAAACATAATTTAGTATAATTTATAACATGTTTTCTTCATGGGGACCATAAACAAAGTTTCCTCAAGGTCAGACATTTCTGATATTACTACCTTTGTGGGGACGTTTGGGTTTACCAGGACACACACACACACACAAACTGTGATTTCTAATCCAGGAACCATGTTTGAGAACTTTGAGAGCCCTGGTGGAAGAGTGGGGTAACATCTCACAGTAAGAAAAGGCCAGTCTGCTACAGTCCATGAGGATGATCTGTGGGACTTACAGCAGCTCCTGGCTACACCAGATATGACTGCTTATTTTGATATTGTTCAGGGACTCATTGTTCCATTTCTTTTCATCAAATGTCTGCGGAACTTGTTTATTTTATGTTTATGTTGTTGGATCTTTTTATGTTCATACCAATATTTATACATTAAGACATTTTCTGGAAATAAAAGCAGTTGAAAGTTAGAGGACATCACTTTTTTACCGAGTTTAGTTCTGTATGACTGTCCCTTTTTTGTCATTATGTTTTTGATAACACAGATGCAACATGACTGATGAAAGTGATTAAGCATAAAGCACATAATGTCTACATTTACCATTTAGTTTATTTAATGAGCTAATTTAATACAATTTATGAACTAATTTCAGTTTAATTAATTGTTCAAATTGAACATCAAAAGCAGAAAACATACTCTCTGAAATAAAACAAAGATACATGTAGTGTAAATTACAAATATAAATCCTACAAAGATAATCATATCCTTTATGAGTGACAGCTTTACCAGTTTTATTACAATTGATGCTCTGTAATTGAATTGGCTCTATCACTCTCTCTCCTCTCCACTATAGCTGGTGTGTGGTGAGCGCACTGGCACCGTTGTACTGTGGCTGCTGTCACATCATCCAAGTGGTTGAGGAGAGATCCCCTGATATGATTGTAAAGTGCTTTGGGTGTACAGTAGTACATATTCAAGTGCTATATAAATGCCTCATTCTATTCTATTCTATTCTATTCTGTAAAAATATCGACCAGAGAGGATCCTGGCTGAAATATTTTCAGAGTTAAGATTTGTTTAACTGTCCTTTTAAACCAGGGATAAAATATAGCATAGATCAGAGGATCCAGAGATGGGTTTATGTACCACATCCATCTTACAATAGCTTTGCCTGTTTCAGAGTTTACCCATATAAAACAGGTATAGTATGGAACATAGGCAATCATATAAACTACAACAATGATTCCTAATGTCAGAGTAGCTTTACTCTCCGATTTCCTCTTCAATGAACCTTCTGTTACACATTTACCACCCTTCTTCAGAGAGTTTATAACTTTCACATGCTGAAGTACTACATAGAAAATCCTCAAATATAAAGTTAGGCATATGGTACATGGAAAAATAAAAGTAATTAACGCATCAGCGATAAAAAAGGGAAGTTCCCCACTAATAGCACAATATCCATAACACACGTCGGGTGTGGATGAATTAATGTTCAAATATTTCAACACATTTACAACTGAAAGAGAGTAAGAAAATGCAAAAACCCAGCTCAGACAGATGCTTATTAAAGTTTTAGTTGTGGTTATTTTCTGTGGGTAGTGTAAAGGGTAACACACAGCCACATAACGATCGACAGCAATTAAAACTAAACTACTGAGAGATGCTGTGGAGAGCAATCCAAAGACTATAATATACAGACTACAGAAAGTTTCTCCAAAGTACCAACAATCAGCCTCAATCTGTGTGATGGCCTCTAGGGGTATCACAATAAGTCCAATAAGCATGTCAGCCACAGCCAGAGAGAGAATAATCAGGTTTGTTGGAGTGTGAAGCTTCTTGAAGTGAGAGATAGAGATGATCACCACCAGGTTCAGAAACACAGTCCATGCTGACAGCAATGAAAAAACCACATGCATAATAATGTATTCATGTCTAGAGTATTCAAAGCTCTTGATACATGATGAGTTGATGGCAGGAAAGCAGTAAAGAGACTCATGATCCTCTGTCTCATTAGCCATGAGTGAGTCTCCTCATGTTAGGAGTTTGTTCTGCTCTCTTTCTTGTCATATAATTTATACAGTGTCTGGATCAGACGGCCCACCCATCTACTGCCCACTGATGATGTAACATTCAAACGTTTTTTTTATTTAATATTTTTTTTCAATATTTTTTTGCTGAACATTAGCTTTGAAATGCAATTAATTTCTTCAGTCCAGATTAGAATTATTTTACACTGTTCAAAAGGTAATGGATTATTATTATTTTTATTTATTTTTTTGCTTCATTTCTTCACTGTCTTGTTATAGTTTAGTATTTCCACATGAAAGCAAAGCACAGGTGGAACTGAACTGAACACAGGTGTTGTGGTTTTTGCTTCAATCAGTAATCAGCCACTGTAGATCACTCTTCCTTTGAGCGGCTCCTGGAACTCATCTGAGGGGTCCCTTGGTGTGGTTAAGATGATTTCTGTGAATTAGGAATGGGGTCCAGAAATAGAGGGGTTATGTCATCCATTGGAACTCAAGAATGCTTGAGCTGTTCATAATCCTCCCAGTTTACCCTGTAAATTAACTATTAACTATTGCAATGTAATAGGTGGGCAATAACTGTCCCGTATACAGAACACATTATCAAAAATGGTGAAATAATCTTTATACTGAACAGTGAAAAAGCTATTGAATTGAACATATGTGTAATACAAAGGATTCAATTCCCAATGACATCCATTATTGTCATCGTCATCACCTGCAAAGATATTATTCAAGTTCAGCTAAGTGTTCACCATATCAGCATTGCCTTCATCGTTCAACTCATCCTGCATCGCTCTCACTGCACTTTAATAAATTTTGTTTGTTTGTTACACTCTACCTTGTCTGCCTTCTTATGGATGTGACAGAAGACCAGACCAACAACATGCAGAGCACGAGCACCGCTAACACGGATGCATTCGCTGAATTGGTCAAGTCAAGTCATCTTCATTTATATAGCGCTTTTAACAATGTAGATTGTTCCAAAGCAGCTTTACAGTGATAATAGGAAATTAAAGTAATAGAGATTGTTTTGGCTTTATAGCAGCTCTAGAATAAAGTTATTGTCCAGCTAAAGTTAGTTTGATTGATTCACTTCCATCGCAATGATCATTAGTTATTAAATGATAATAGTTCAGTAAGCTGGTGTGTGGTGGGCGTTCTGGCGCAATATGGCTGCCGTCGCATCATCCAGGTGGATGCTGCACATTGGTGGTGGTTGAGGAGATTCCCCCCTTCTATGTAAAGCGCTTTGAGTGTCGAGAAAAGCGCTATATAAATGTAATGAATTATTATTATTATTAAAGGGGGGGGTGAAATGCTATTTCATGCATACTGAGTTTTTTACACTGGTAAAGAGTTGGATTCCCATGCTAAACATGGACAAAGTTTCAAAAACTAAGTTGTACGTTTGAAGGAGTATTTTTGTTCCAAAAATACTCCTTCTGGTTTGTCACAAGTTTCGGAAAGTTTTTTTTCGAGTATGGGTATGTGTGACGTCAGATGTAACGGAATTTCCTTATACGGGTCCTAAGGGCACTTCTCCGGTAAGATCGCGGCCGCGCGCGCACTCTTAGACCAGAGCAAGAGAGTGAAAGCAGTTCGCCATCAAAGCGCCCTGCACGGCTTTTGGGAAGTCAATGTCACCAAAGAAGTGTGTTTTTGGTTGCCAGGGCAAGACAACCCTGCACAGATTCCCAAAGAACCCAGCGTTAAGGAACCCGTGGATGGAGTTTGTTTTCCTGAGCTTAAACGGAGTTGTGTAGACTGTTTGTTCCCTGCATTTCGACGATGATTGTTTTATAAACAAAGCCCAGATCGGCGGATTTGCAGATCGTCTAATGCTTAAGGATCGAGCAGTCGCAATGATAAAGGTTCGCGGTCGTGCGTTGGAACCGGACGGTGAGTAACTGTTGAACAAATAATGTCTCTGTGTGTTGTCACTAGCTCGGCGCGTTAGCACAGCTAAGCTTCGCCCACACGGCCCGCCTCCAGCCGCTCGTTTTTTTCCGGAAAGACTCGGTACACCCTATCTTTCTTTAATAAATATAATAAAACAAAAGACTTTTTGGAGATATGAAGGATGCAATATTACTCTATAGGTACTCAAGATTAACCGGAGATTGAGTGAAAATGAGCATTTCACCCCCCCTTTAACCCTCTGGGGACCAAGCTGTTTTTGGGGTCCTTGAGATGTTCTGACATGCCTTGATATTTGTGCTTTTTTCAGTTATTTATAAACATGTTAATGGCAAAGGTGTAAATTCACTCTATATAGCACAAACAGGGCTACCATAATATGTGAGCAACGTGTATGTAGATGTTTGTATTTTTAAGAGAATAATGTTTATGCGTGGTTATTGGAAAAAAATAAAATGAAAGTTGCTGATTTAAGAACATAAAACACATAATAAATATTTGTCCACAAGACTTTTGATTAATTGATGTTGTCCCTTTGAATTCTAGCTTCAAAATTATGTGAAAATCATCCTGCCTGATTGTTCACATGAAACACTACATTGATTTAAACATTGTAAAACATGTCTTTTTTTGTCAGAAGAGGTTTATGCGTGGGAGTGGTAATGGGTCATCAATATTAATGAGATTCAGACCAGAGGTGTGACATAGACGCTCCCCCAAGTGTTAATGGGCCATCAGTGAGGCAGCCTGAACAAAGAATGAGGAGATTCAAATGTTTTGTTTTTCAATCTGTTTTATTGTAATTTTGTAAAAACAAAAGTAAAGGCAGGTATCTCACAGTAAATGCTTATGCCCCGTTGATGCGGGCTCTAAGCAAATCAAATGTGACCATATATTGCATATATGTGACCTTTTATATTAACATTACCAATCAATAATTGTTATGTTGTGCATGCATAACAACACATTTGTTGCAAAGCCACACAGGCACATATAGGCTACATTTGTATCATCACAAAGTATATAAACAAAATGTAACTAACATCTGTAAAATAGTAGGTAAATATGTACTTACTCTTTTTGATTTTTGTTGCTGCGTGTCCTCGTTGCAGTGGAAGGCGAGAGTGAACAAGCTACATTCCTTTTAAAAAAAGTTACAAAACATATGTAACATCAACCAATCTCCAAAAATAAATAATAAAGTCATACAGGCTCATATTATTAACACTAAGTATAAACAAAATTGAACTAACACCTGTAAAATAGTGGGTAAATATGTACTTACTCTTTCTGATTTCTGACTGTGTTGCTAAGCGCACTCCGAGTTGCAGGCGGAGGTAGTGATGAAGCTACATTCCTTTTAAAAAAGTTGAAGAATATTATTACATAAATATAACTATAGTAGCATTAGTCTATAATGAATTACTGATGTAAATCATTTTAGACGCGTGCAATAAGCCTATATGCGTGTCAATGGGCCATTACCGGAGAGGCACACCGCAAACATTAGCCTAACACATTTGTGCACTTCATTAACTGGGTATATTTACACATTTCAGCACATTTACACACATTTACAACTGATATTTGCGAGCATGCATCGTTAATGATAATGAGGCAGCATTTATATAGTCAAAATATAATCTAAACACCTACTAGGCCTACTTTCTAAAATAATTTCTAAATTCTATCTTTCATACATAATGATCTAAACATATCATTTAGGCTACACATACAAATACAAATTTCCTAACCAAGGGGTGTAGCATATGTACACAAAAAAACAAAACAAAACATTTTTAACGTTGAAATGGTACGAGATATTAAATTCATGGTATAGATATGCACTTTCATTAGATCGTGTTGAATATAGGTAGATATAAAATGTCAGTACTCTGGATGGCAAGTCCACCCAGTATAATATGTAAGCTCATGTTTTGAATAGCTTGTCAACTAATGCAAGTAAGAATAAATACTTACTCATCCGAAATTCTATCCACGGCTGGATCAAGTCGCTCTTCAAAATACAAACGGTCGTCATCAGAGTAGTCGCGCTCCTCTTCTGATGAAAATCTGGACTCTTCGTCGATAGTATCCAGGACGAACTAAAGGGCTTCCGCACCGGTGTACCGTGTCATCTTCCCAACGCGCAGGTGACGAAATGATGAAACTTGAAGCGTTTAATGCATTTGCTTGGGGGCGTTTACCTGTTTTGCATAGATGGCTTAGCACATTATCTTGTGAATAGCGCGCTCCGTGAGTAGGCGTGAACGAATTAAAGTCAATGAGCTCGTAATGAGCTCGACTGGAATCGCTCTCTTTTTATACAGATTACAGAAGCTGATAATATTTGTTTTTTATATAAATGACTTCATTTAACAGATGCGATCTCAAGCTTTATGCCCGTGGGTCTGTTTGCCTGTTTGACTGAATTTTCGCGGAGTTATAGATCATTTTCGAACGCGTTTCAAATGGGAGTTTACTGACAGAGAGAAGGCAGAAATTGCATCATGTTAAAGTTTCTTTATTTGTCAAAAAGCAAAACACTTTATTTTTATTGTGAGTATACAGAAAAAAAATAGAAACTGAACAGGATCAATTGATGTATAACACGAAAATTAAAGATCAAAATTAACAGAGCATTTTGTGTTTATTTTTCATTGCTAAAAAAAAAAACGAGCAAAACGCGCCGGCGCGTTTTTGGTCCCCAGAGGGTTAAGTGTGCTTGCTGAAAGCACACTTTCTTCTTCTTCTTCTTATTATTATTCCCGGGAGAAAAATTTTGGTCAGCTCCTGCGCCTAGGCCCTTTGAGACAGAGACACTGTTCCAACTTTAAAACGTCCGGTCAGTACCGGTGTAAGTTGCTCGCGAAGATGACATCACAAGTCCATGTCGTTTGTCCGCCATAGTGGATTGAACAGAAAGCGAAACTAAAGTTTCACAGGTCACAAATTTGGTCCGAACTTCACGAAACTAGACGTCCATGATCCTTGGACCAAGCCTCACAAAAGTTACTAGAAGGATTTTTGATTTTCAGAAGCGTTTGCCCGTCACAGCCAAACGAAATCAGCAGCGTAGTCGCCAAAACAGGAAGTAGTTCATATTTCAGGAACGCTGACACATATCGAAACCAAACTTTATACATGAACTCGGGACTCCAATGTGAGGAAGCACAAGATCTGAAGTTTTTTTATTTTTTTTATTTCAGGCTAATAGACAAACCCATTTACCTATGTCTATGCAAGAGTTCACCTCACACTTTTAATGTTAATGCATTTAGACAGTAGGTGGCACTGTTGTATTACATTTCACAGAGCTGCCAACTCAGTGTATAGACTGCATTCGTTTTTACTAGGTTTGTCTTAATAAATGCAGGCATGAATTTCGTTTTTTGCATTGGTCTAATTTAATCATCTTCATTTATTCATATATACAGATTTGTATGCATGAATTGTGCATTTCCAGTTCTTAAAGCAGTTAATAACAAAAAAAAAACAAAAAAAACACTTTATACAAAATACATCATGCTCTTCTTCGTCTGTGGCTGTGTTTGTGCGCACGGGAAATATGCTGCGCATAACAATAGAAAACAAGGAGAAACGTGCAGTCACATGCTCAAACAATCAACAACGTCGCTCTAGAGGTGCGTTCCATTTGACCATAAGTGGACTGCGAAGTGGACTTCACAGGGTTTTCCGCCATCTTAAGTTAGATTCTAATCCGAAGGGAGCGAACATGTTCAGTTCGAAGGGCACTGCGCACGGCATAGGGAATAAGGGAACATCGATACATCACTTCACAGGAAGTGGAGAGCGATGATCACGCAACTGTCATTTCGCGCACCACGTCATCACCAGTCAGAACGGTCATAACTAACGATGGAGGAGTTTACGTATGTGTGTAAGTATTCATACATTTGTTATACAAATTACAGTATTTTAACGGTTATTGTTGTGAATATTACATATACTATTTTTGATGATTATAATTTACCTCAGTGAATGCAGCCAGCTTAGCTAGTTTGTGAAGTAAAGTGATTTTATTTTAGGTAGTTGTAAAATAGTGCAATATAATTGTAAATATATAATATAATTATAAAAATGTAAATATTAATGTAGTCCTGTATATATTTATGTTATATCATAATCTGCGCGACTCCGTCGTTGACTTTCTTTGATGACATTTGCAGGGCGTTTCAAATGAGCGGTTATTGTCAGTGAAGTCCACTTCAACTGATATACCGTGCTCAGGGAGTAGGGGAGCAGTGAACACTGCGTATGGACCCTGTCAAATGGAACGCACATTAGATGTGTTGTGTAAAAACAAGTGGAAAGCGCGAGTGCGCCGCTGTCTCCTTTCCACAAGCACTTGCTGTCCCGTGGCGTCTGTCATTGCTATGCAACCGTGAACTGCGCTCTCCATGATGACAAAGAAGTCCACAATAAGAAAGCAATTAAAACTAGATGCAAAAGTTCGTCGAGACAAACTTTAAGTTGGCTTGAGAAAGTTTGGACCAGAACGTTTTTTGCTAGGTGGTTGCTAGGGTGTTCTGGGTGGTTGCTAGGCGGTTGCTAGAGTGTTCTGGGTGGTTGCTATGGTGTTGCTAGGCGGTTGCTAGGGTATTCTGGGTGGTTGCTATGCTGTTGCTAGGCGGTTGCTAGGGTGTTTTGGGTGGCTGCTACGCGGTTGCTAGGGTGTTCTGGGTGGTTGCTATGGTGTTGCTAGGTGGTTGCTAGGGTATTCTGGGTGGTTGCTAGGCAGTTGCTAGGGTGTTCTGGGTGGTTGCTATGATGTTGCTATGCGGTTGCTAGGGTATTCTGGGTGGTTGATAGGCGGTTGCTAGGGTGTTCTGGGTGGTTGCTATGGTGTTGCTAGGCGGTTGCTAGGGTGTTCTGGGTGGTTGCTAGGTGGTTGCTAGGGTGTTCTGGGTGGTTGCTATGGTCAAGTCAAGTCAAGTCAAGTCAAGTCATCTTCATTTATATAGCGCTTTTAACAATGTAGATTGTTTCAAAGCAGCTTTACAGAGATAAGCGTATAATTTAAGGTAACAGAGATTGTTTTGGCTTTATAGCAGAGTTAAGTTATTTTCCATCTAAAGTTAGTTTTGATTGATTTGCTTCCGTCGCAACGATCATTTGTTATTAACGGTGTTGCTAGGTGGTTGCTAGAGTATTCTGGGTGGTTGCTAGGCGGTTGCTAGGGTGTTCTGGGTGGTTGCTATGGTGTTGCTAGGCGGTTGCTAGAGTGTTCTGGGTGGTTGCTATGGTGTTGCTAGGCAGTTGCTAAGGTATTCTGGGTGGTTGCTAGGCAGTTGCTAGGGTGTTCTGGGTGGTTGCTATGGTGTTGCTAGGCGGTTGCTAGGGTATTCTGGGTGGTTGCTAGGCGGTTGCTAGGGTGTTCTTGGTGGTTGCTATGGTGTTGCTAGGCGGTTGCTAAGGTATTCTGGGCGGTTGCTAGGCGGTTGCTAGGGTGTTCTGGGCAGTTGCTATGGTGTTACTAGGTGATTGGTAGTTGTCACATATGGTTACTATGGGGTTTTTATAGAGTTCTTAGCATGATCTTGGCATGATTTAGCATTTAACTAATCGCTATTAGCATGTAGCTATTCACTGCTAGCATTTGTAGCATGTTGGAAGTGCTGTTTGCTAGCATGAGTCAAAAGAGCCAAACCTCATCTCTATACGATGTTCTGATACAGAGATATAGGTCTTGCAAAACGGTTGCTAGGGTACTCAAGTTTGGTTGCTATGGAGTTGCTTGGGAGCTGTTTTTGAGTTTTGAGTTTATAAGTTTAAATGAGTTTAGAGTTTAAGTTTAAATGAGTTTAGTGTGTGTGTGTGTGTGTGTGTGTGTTCACACACACACACACACACACACACACACACACACTCAGAGTTTATGAGTTTAGAGTTTATAAGTGTATAAATGGATGAGTTTATAAGTGTACAAGTTTTTGGGTTTAGTTTATAAGTTTAAATGAGTTTAGAGTTTATAAGTTTAAATGAGTTTAAGAGTTCAGAGTTTATTAATTTATGAGTTCTCTTACGAGAGGTTCTCTCGTATTGCGTAAGTATAGCTTACGCTACGGGAAAGTCTTCTTTCTTCGAGATCTGAAGCCAAAAATTATCCTTAATTTTGTATTCATTGTCAACGCAGTGTGGCAGCCGGCAGACCATGGCAAGCTGTATAAGCGTGCTCATTGGCTGCCCGGCGGCAACTGCTTAAGCCTACCAGTGAGCCCTGTGTGACGTCACATCCAATGAGGGACGTCACATCCCGCTTCGCGCCCTCCACACCCTGCTAACCGTCAAGATGGGTGTGGCCAGTGTGTATATAAGGAGGGCTCGTAGGCTGAAAAATCTGATTTTCTTGTCTTCAGCGAAGCTCTTCGCATCGCTGGATCTTGAGAGCCACCGCCGTTGAAACCAGCGACCAGCAAGCCTAGGACAGCGTCTGAGGAAGCCGGCCGCCTTCGCCGCCTTCAGCCATCCGTGCCTGCTACGCTATCCGGCGACATATCCTTTTATTACTGCTGTGTGTGTTCGCCCCGCGACACACACTTTCTCTCACTGTTCTAAAAGAGCACGAGGTGTTTTTGTCAAAACGCCTCGTTTTTCCTGTGGCTCGTGCCGCGCCCCGCTCAGCAACGGAGACCGCCACCTCTTCTGCGCTCTCTGCCTGGGCCGCGAGCACACCGCCACCGCACTCTCTACGGGCGGCTGCCCCGAGTGCGAAGAACTTTCAATGTCGACCCTGCGGGCTCGACTTGAAGTTTTCGACCAAGCTGTCGCTCCGCCTGTCCCTGCCGGGCCGCGCAAGAAGAAGCGCCGCTCGCAGAGACCACCGGAGACTGACTGTGACAGCAGTGCTTCAGCTGGGTCTATTGCGTATGCCCCCGCTACAACGCTGGTTGAACGCCCGAGTGCCTCACAGAGCCTGGGCTTCCGGCGGCAATCGAATCAGAGTGACTCAGAGCTGCGTTTCAGCACTGAAGCCCTGGTTAGCGGCTGACTGGTACCAGCGGGGAGTGACAATGGGAGCCATCTCACACCGCAAGGTTATCTCGACGGACGCTTCCACCTCAGGTTGGGGCGCTCTTTTCGAGGGCAAACCGGTCTTTGGCCTGTGGTCAGACCAGGAGAAATGCCTCCACATAAACTGTTTTAAGATGATAGCGGTCGAGAACGCGCTCAAGCGCTTTCTCCCATTCATACGGGATCACCATGTGCTAGTCCGCTTGGACAACATGTATGTGGTGTCCTATGTGAACCGACAAGGCGGTGTCAGGTCCAGGAACCTGTGCAAACTGACAGAACGCCTTCTCGTGTGGGCTCACCGCTCGTTGCGCTCGCTGAGAGCCGCACACGTGCCGGGCCACCTGAATGTCGGCCCAGACAGACTGTCCAGAGACTTCATTCCCCCGGGAGAATGGTCCCTGCACCCTCAGACAGTCCAGTTCCTCTGGCGCCTATTCGGCAGAGCGGAGGTCGACCTCTTTGCGTCGAAAGACAACGCTCACTGCCCGATATTTTTCTCGAAAAGCGAGGACGCGCTGTCCCAAACCTGGCCCAGCCTCCCGCTGTACGCTTTCCCTCCGATCTCCCTGTTACCACAGGTCATAACGAGGATCAGGGAAACGCACAACCCAGTGCTTCTTATAGCCCCGCGTTGGGAGAACCAAATATGGTACCCAGAGCTAGTGAGGCTGTCGCACTCACCCCCATGGCCGATCCCGGTGAGAAAGGATCTCCTCTCTCAAGCCGGTGGATCGATCTGGCATCCCCATCCGGAGCGATGGTCTCTGCATGCTTTGGTAATCAACGGATACCCGTTGACCTGCCAGAAGGGGTCGTGAACACGATCACGCAGTCTAGAGCCCCCTCCACGAGACGGCTCTACGCGTCTAAATGGTCGGTGTTTTCTAAATGGTGCGCTACTAAGAGCCTGGATCCACGTACATGTGGGGTCCCGCGGGTGCTCTCCTTCCTACAGGAGCTGTTGGATAAGGGCAGGTCCCCTTCCACGCTCAAAGTATATGTGGCGGCTATTGCAGCGTTCGCTGAGTCGATGCCCGGCCGAGCAATAGGAAGAAACGAGCTTATTATCCGTTTCCTCAGAGGAGCCAGACGGATGAATCCCCCGCGCCCCCCCTCGGTTCCTATTTGGGATCTGTCCTTGGTCCTGGAGGCCCTGAAGGCTTTTCCCTTTGAACCGCTTGAATCCGTGGATCCAAAATACCTTTCGCTCAAAACCATTTTTCTGATAGCTCTGTCTTCAGTAAAACGCGTGGGGGATCTGCATGCGCTATCTGTTAGCACTGCATGTCTTGAGTTCAGACCAAATGACTCAAAAGTCATTCTCAGACCGAGACACGGTTACATTCCCAAAGCGATTGGAACCCCCTTTAGGGCACAAATCATCTCCCTTTCGGCTCTGCCAGCATCCGATAATGGGGACAGTGATAACCTCCTATGCCCTGTTAGGGCACTGAGAGTTTACATCACGCGCTCCGCCGCTTTCAGGCGTTCCGAGCAGCTCTTCGTTTCTTTCGGCGGACGCACCATAGGTCTCGCCGCCTCGAAACAGAGCCTGTCCAGGTGGATAGTGGACGCCATTGCAGCAGCTTACGCCTCCAAACACCTGCAGTGCCCTTTGGGTATCAGAGCCCACTCCACTAGAGGCATGGCCTCTTCGTGGGCCTGGTCCAGCGGAATTTCTATTCACGATATTTGTATGGCGGCGGGCTGGGCCTCCCCATCGACATTCATGAGGTGTCATCAGCCACATCAAGGAGAGTATCAAACACAGTAGGGTTGAGAAAGAAAGCAGCAGCAACAAGTGGAGAGAACTTTTCATCTGATGGATCTAATACCCAGGCAAAGCGCTGATTCAAATTGACTTTCATTTTTCGTGCTAGAGTGGCAAAATCCCGATGATTTGTGTTTTCTTCTAAATCAGTAAGGTGGCTATGCAAATCTAAGAGGGCAGGGACGATCAGTGACATAGACATCGTGTCACTCTGAAGAGTCTGTGTGTGTTCGGCAAAAGGCAACATGAGTTCATGCAATGAGCTGAGCTTCTGCCACTCGCTAGAGAGTAAGTTGTCCCACCCCATCTCATTCGCTATTTCGCAAAGAGGATCTTTAACTTTGAGGAGTCGTGCAATCATGTAATATGTACTTGACCAGCGTGTGGGACAATCATTCACAACAATTAGGCCACACTTATCCAAAATCTTCTGTGTAGCAACAGATGACTTGCGAAAGAGCTTCACAATTGATCGTGCTTTGTCAAGGATTCGCTTCACACTTGCCTCCTTGTTTAGCATGTGGACCACAAGCTGCAGCGTGTGAACCACACATGGCATCCGTTCCATATCCATCTCCATGTTTTGATAGCTACCAAAAAGTCAAGTCAAGTCAAGTCAACTTTATTTATATAGCGCTTTTCACAACATAGGTTGTATCAAAGCAGCTTCACAGTATTAAATAAAATAGTACATCAGTGTTTGTTTCTAGTGTAAAACGTCCACGTTTGGTAATGCTGATCAATAGTATTGTTGATTGATTGATTAAATTAAGTATCCCCAACTGAGCAAGCCAAAGGCAACAGTGGCAAGGAACCGAAAAACTCCATCAGGTGACCTAATGGAGAAAAAAAAAACCTTGGGAGAACCCAGGCTCAGTCGGGGGCCAGTTCTCCTCTGGCGTTTATGAACTAGAGACCGGATTTAACTGTAAGATTAAAAATATTATATAAATGCCTGGCTGAAGAGATGCGTCTTTAATCTAGTTTTAAACTGGGAGAGCGAGTCTGAGCAACGAGCAGTATCAGGAAGACTATTCCAGAGTTTTGGAGCTAAATGTGAAAATGCTCTCTCCTTTGGTGGATCTGGATATCCTAGGTATTGTCACAGGTCGGGGTGGAGCGCCAAGCCAGACTGCGCCCACCCCTAGACCACTGTCACCCAGAGGAGCGTATCAAGGAGGAGGCAAGAGGCAGGAGTAAAAGGAATAGCAACTTTATTTTATATTAAAAAGCAATTAAGAAATCCTAATCTAAAGTTCCTTGTCCTCTTCTTCCCAGGGACCCGGAGCAGCACCGCCGCGGGTATGGACCGGCGAGTATCTCAGGTGAGTATCACAGGTGAGTAAGGATATCGAGGCTCACTTCCTTCACAGACTGGTGTCAGACTCCCAGCGGGAGAGCGTTGGACAGGTGCGTATCACAAGTGAGTAGAGAGAACGGGGATCACTTCCTTCACAGGTGAATGTCAGACTTACGGTGGAAGGGCGTTCGACAGGTAAGTGTCACGGGTGAGTAGAGGGATCACGGCTCACTTCCTCACAAACTGGTGTCAGACTCCCAGGGGGAGAGCGTTGGACAGGTACGTATCACAAGTGAGTAGAGAGAACGGGGATCACTTCCTTCACAGGTGAATGTCAGACTTACGGTGGAAGGGCGTTCGACAGGTAAGTGTCACAGGTGAGTAGAGGGATCACGGCTCACTTCCTCCACAGACTGGTGCCAGACTCCCGGTGGGAGAGCGTTGGACAGGTACGTATCACAAGTGAGTAGAGAGAACGGGGATCACTTCCTTCACAGGTGAATGTCAGACTCACGGTGGAAGGGCGTTCGACAGGTAAGTGTCACAGGTGAGTAGAGGGATCACGGCTCACTTCCTCCACAGACTGGTGCCAGACTCCCGGTGGGAGAGCAGTAGACAGGTGAGTATCACAGGTGAGTAGAGGGTTCAAGGTGCACTTCCTTTCCAGACTGGTGCCAGACTCGCAGTGGGAGAGCAGTAGACAGGTGAGTATCACAGGTGAGTAGAGGGTTCGAGGTGCACTTCCTTTCCAGACTGGTACCAGACTCGCAGTGGGAGAGCCGTAGGCAGGTGAGTATCACAGTTGAGTAGAGGGTTCAAGGTGCACTTCCTTTCCAGACTGGTGCCAGACTCGCAGTGAGAGAGCAGTAGACAGGTGAGTATCACAGGCGAGTAGAGGGTTCAAGGTGCACTTCCTTTCCAGACTGGTGCCAGACTCGCAGTGAGAGAGCAGTAGACAGGTGAGTATCACAGGGGACAGAATCGACTTCAACAGCAATACGCAGTTCTCACATGGGTTGCAGGGGACAGATAACTTCACACCATGCAGGTGGGCTTCAGGGCTGCAGCAGACTCAAAGTCGCAGACAGAGCGGGGTTTCTCTAGAACAGACAGAATCAACTTCAACAGCAGTACACAGCTCTCACGTGGATTGCAGGGGACAGATAACTTCACCCCATGCAGGTAGACTTAGGACTGCAGCAGACTCGAGTCGCAGGCTGAGCGAGGCTTCTCCAGGACAGACAGAATCAACTTCAACAGCAATACAGTGCTCACGTGGGTTGCAGGGGACGGATAACTTCACCCCATGCAGTTGGGCTTCAGGGCTGCAGCAGACTCAAAGTCACAGACAGAGCAGAGCTTTCTCTAAGGCAGACAAAATTAAGACTTCGCACAGCAGGATACAGTTCTCACGTGTGTTGCAGGGGACAGATAACTTCACACCATGCAGTTGGGCTTCAGGGCTGCAGCAGACTCAAAGTCAACAGACAGAGCGGGACTTCTCTAGAACAGACAGAATCAACTTCAACAGCAATACACAGCTCTCACGTGTGTTGCAGGGGACAGGTAACTTCACACCATGCAGTTGGGCTTCAGGGCTGCAGCAGACTCAAAGTCACAGACAGAGCGGGGCTTCTCTAGAACAGACAGAATCAACTTCAACAGCAATACACAGTTCTCAAATGTGTTGCAGGGGACAGGTAACTTCACACCATGCAGTTGGGCTTCAGGGCTGCAGCAGACTCAAAGTCACAGACAGAGCGGTGCTTCTCTAGAACAGACAGAATCAACTTCAACAGCAATACACAGTTCTCACGTGGGTTGCAGGGGACAGCTAACTTCACACCATGCAGGTAGGCTTAGGACTGCAGCAGTCTCAAAGTCGCAGGCTGAGCGGGGCTTCTCTTAGACAGACAGGATCAACTTCAACAGCAATACACCGTTCTCACGTGGGCTGCAGGGGGCAGATAACTTCACACCATGCAGGTAGGCTTAGGACTGCAGCAGTCTCAAAGTCGCAGGCTGAGCGGGGCTTCTCTAGGACAGACAGAATCAACTTCAACAGCAGTACACAGTTCTCAAATGGGGTGATGTTGTCTCGTAGAGGTTCTTCTTTCTAGACACCGCACGTAGATGTAAGCAATCTCACTCAGCTCTCACGGTAAATAGTAGACCCCCAGGACACATGGGCGGTTGCACAGCAATAAAAGATATTCTTCCACACACACACACTGCAATCCAACTCTAAGCATGCAATCGTGAGGGGAAACGTCAATTTAAACACTGCAACTTCACTCTTCTAGTGTGCATAAGGCCAGCACTCACCCGCAAGTCCTGGTCTACCGCACTGATGATCGCCAGGGGCGGACAGAACACTCGAGAGATTTTTCCTCACGGTCACAGACGGACTTCACTTCGCTGAACTCCAATCGGGGAGAGGAGGTGAGAGATCGACAAAGAATCAATATTTCACTCGGTGAAAGGTGTACACATGCTCCAAACACTTCAATCCAATACCCAATTTAGTGGAGAACACATGCAATTATGAGATTCAGTTTGTTAACTACTCATCTCTCTCTTCTCCAGCTCAGTCAGCGCATTTCATTCCTCTGGGCCGTCCTCGCGTCTTCTCAAACAACGCTCCTCTTCCTTCCAGACAACCCCTCAACTGCAGTGCCCGTAACCAATTCCCCACGAGAGAGAAACCACCAACGATCGGGGGGAGGACGATCCAGATCAACAGGGCAGAAGAACAACACAGCACCACAACATGGCACAGCACACAACACCCAGCCTTCTCCTCCTCGTGTGTTTTATCCTCTCAAAAAGCGGGAGTGGCCTCAATCGGACGCTCAGAGTGAAGTCCCTACACCTGTCGCCAATCTGCCGATTAGTTGTTATGACGACAAACACTCATACAGATCTGGAGCTGTTTGTCACCCCGTGACAGTATGACTAAAAGCCTCGAATTTAGTGATCTTAAAGAGCGCGATGGATTATAGGGCGATAGAAGATCCGTTAAATAAACTGGAGCTAAGCCGTTTAGGGCTTTATAAGTCAGTAGCAATACCTTGTAATTAATACGGAACTTTATAGGTAACCAATGTAGTGATGATAGAATTGGTGTTATATGGTCAAATTTTCTTGATCTAGTAAGAACTCTAGCGGCGGCATTTTGGACTAACTGTAGCTTGTTTATTGAGGATGCAGGACAACCAGCTAATAAAGCATTTCAGTAATCTAGTCTCGAGGTCGTGAATGCATGAACTAACTTTTTTGCGTCAGAAACTGATAGCATATTACGTAGCTTAGCAATGTTTCTAAGGTGGAAAAAGGCTGTTTTTGTAACATGAAATATGATTTTCAAAAGACAGGTTGCAGTCAAGTATAACACCCAGGTCTTTTACTGTAGAGGATAAAGTAACAGGACATCCTACTATGTTAAAGTTGTATTGTGAGAGGTTTTGTGGGCGGTTTTTTGAACCGATAAGTATTACCTCTGTCTTGTCAGGATTTAATAAAAGAAAATTGCGCGTCATCCAATCTTTTATATCTTTAACACACTCTGTCAATTTGGATAATTTAGCGTTTTCATCCGGCCGTGATGAAATATATATTTGAGTGTCATCAGCATAACAATGGAAACTAATTCCATGTTTCCTTATAATATTTCCAAGTGGCAGCATATATATTGAGAATAATAGAGGGCCTAACACAGATCCTTGCGGCACTCCATAGTTTACTGGAGTTATGATCGATTTTTCTCCATTTAAATAGACAAAATGGTATCGGTCAGATAGGTATGATCTGAACCAGCTTAATGCTTGTCCTTGAACACCAGTATAATTTTGTAGTCGATCTAAGAGTATTGTGTGATCTATAGTATCGAACGCAGCACTAAGATCAAGTAAAACTAGTATTGAGATACAGCCTTGGTCAGAAGCTAAGAGTAAATCATTTGTGATTTTAACGAGCGCTGTTTCAGTGCTATGGTGCGGCCTGAATCCAGACTGAAACTTTTCATAGATGTAATTTTCTTGTAAGAAAGAGCCTAGTTGGGCAGACACCACTTTTTCTAGTATTTTAGACATAAAAGGAAGATTTGAAATTGGTCTATAATTTGCTAGGTTATTTGGGTCTAATTGTGGTTTCTTAATGAGTGGTTTTATAACTGCCAGTTTAAATGTTCTTGGAACATGACCTAAAGATAAAGACGAGTTAATAATATTGAGGAGAGGCTCTTCCACTATAGGTAACACTTCTTTCAGTAGTTTAGTTGGTATGGGATCTAATAAACATGTTGTTGTTTTAGAGGAAGTGATAAGTTTATTTAACTCTATTTGTTCTACAGTTGTAAAGCACTGTAATTGTTCTTGCGGGGTGATAATCGAGACTGAGTTATAAGGCGCGATTGAGGATTGAACGTTTACAATTGTGGTTCTGATGTTTTCTATTTTCTCAGTGAAAAAATTCATGAAATCATTACTACTAAACTGTAACGGAATATTTTGTTCAGGTGACGCTTGTTTATTTGTTAGTCTAGCCACGGTGTTAAATAAAAACCTAGGATTGTTTTGATTATTTTCTATTAGATTGCGGAGGTGCTCAGCCCTGGCTACTTTTAGGGCCTTTTTATAACGTGACGTACTGTCTTTCCAAGCGATTCTAAAAACCTCTAGATTAGTTTGTTTCCATTTACGCTCTAAATTACGGGTTTCTCTCTTTAGAACACGCGTAGTATTGTTGTACCATGGTGCTTTAATTTTCTCTCTGACCTTTTTTAGTCTAATAGGTGCAACAATATCCAGTGTTCCAGAGAGAATGGTGCTCATAGTGCTGGTTAGTTCCTCTAGTTCATCTGTTTGTTTGGGTTCACTGAGCATCTGAGACAGATCCGATAAGCAATTTGAAAAATTATCTATGGTGGATGGAAGGATTGTTCTGCCTGATCGATAACGCGGCACAGCATGATATATTACAGGAGTACGTAATATGCAAGTTACCATGTAATGGTCAGTGACATCATCACTTTGTGGAATGATGTCTATATCGGTTGGATCGGTTCCATGTGATATAATTAAATCGAGTGTATGATTAAAACGATGAGTTGGTCCGGTAACGTTTTGCTTAACCCCAAAGGAGTTTAATAAATCTATAAACGCAGCCCCTAACGCATCATTTTGATTATCTACGTGTATGTTAAAATCTCCAACAATTAATGCTTTATCGACATTGACCAATAGGTCTGAGAGAAAATCTGCAAATTCTTTTAGGAAATCAGCGTAAGGCCCTGGCGGTCTGTATACGGTAGCCAAGGCTAAAGATAATAGGGATGTTTTTTTAGCATCTAAGAGCGTAACATTTAGTACAAGTACTTCAAATGAAATAAACTTATAACCCGTTTTCTGAGTAACACTAAGAAAATCTCTATAGATTGTTGCAACACCGCCGCCACGACCAATCAGACGGGGCTCATGTTTATAGGAGTATCCTGATGGAGTAGATATATCGAAATACCGAAATAATCATTTGGTTTAAGCCAGGTTTCAGTAAGGCAAAGTACATCGATGCTATTATCTGTGACTATTTCATTTACAATAACTGCCTTAGGTGTGAGTGATCTAATGTTTAGAAGACCTAGCTTTAGAAATTGTTTTTGTTTACTAATAGCAACATTTTCTGTTTTAATAACAATTAGATTTTTCCTAGATCCTGCAGTAGATTTATGATTTGATCGCACTAAACGAGGAATAGACACAATTTCTATGCAATGTTCTACACTAGTATTTATATCAGTTAATTTGGTGCAGCAGAGACTATGAATTGGGCTTTTGGTTACTAGTCAAAAGGTATTTAACATTTTGGAGATGTTATCTGACAGAAGATCCGATCCGAATCTGCTTGGGTGTAAGCCATCAGCACGGTAAAGCCTAGGACGCTCCCAAAACAGATTCCAATTATTTACAAAGAGCAGTTTCTGCTCATTGCCCCATGACGTTAACCATTCATTTAGCGCAAATAATCTACTAAACTTTTCATGTCCTAGACGGTACGTGGGAAGCGGTCCTGACACAATGATCATTATATCAGGCGATGTGCTGCGTACCGTATCGATCAGATTCCTGAAGTCTTTCTTCAGAACCTCCGTCTGGCGCAGCCTGATGTCGTTCACTCCCGCGTGCAAGACCACAGTTCCGACGCGCTCGTTATCGTTCAGAATCTCGGGAACGTGAGCAGCGATTTCAGAAACACGAGCACCAGGAAAGCAGTGACTGTGCACCTTACTCTTACCTAATGTAGCGTGGACGTGCCGAACGATGGAATCGCCGATGATCACAGCATTGCGTTCGGTTTCGCGAAGAGGGGAGAAGTGGTTTTGTGTGGATAACTCGAAAACCGGGAGGGTCGGAGAGGGTCTTGGTCTAGACCTGACTCGCGTCTTCCGCTGCGGAAATATCCAGGCTTCGTGGTGGCGTGTTGGAGCCGGAGTGAACGAGACCATGGCAGATCGCGACCTCGGCGCTCGGGACCGATGCTGAGTAACGCACGGAGTAGACGAGGTCGGAATCAGCGGGTTAGTAACGTTAATCTCTGATTTGTGTGCATCGGCGCGTGATGTTTCAAGAGCTAACCGCCGGTCTATCAGCTCGGCTTGTCTCACTAAAAGGTCGTGGATCTGTTTCTCAACAGCTTCCAGCTCAGACTGCACCACGTGCAGCTCAAATGTGTCCTCACCTGCACCAAAAGGTAGACTACTTACATCTGATATATTCGCCATTTTAACAGATGGTCAGTAAGTTAGCAACTACGCTACCAGTGATGCTAACAATATTAATACTAATTTATGACTGAAGTCTTAGATATAATCTGTCTTTTTAGTGGTACGGGTGTAGAGTAGACGCACGATAGGCGAAAAATGTTTGTAAGTGAGTGTTGAGAAGACGCGTTCAGCCGTGATCCACGGACGTAACCTATAAGAGTATCCAGCGTTGGATCACTAACAGGCTTGAGACGCGTCTGCTCAACAGTCCGCGTTGTAACTTTGAGGTTTGAGCAGTAGTGCTTCTCAGTGAGGAAAAGTAGAAAATGTTTGTTATAAGTAAGTTTAAAGAGTAAAATCAAGAATTATAAATCAAATCGATGGAGCTCCAAAGACAACAACGCGTTCAGACGCGACGCATGCGCATTCGAAAAAGAAAGTAAATACATATCAGGTAAATGAGGTAATACATTAACTTACTGTCAAATGAAATTATGAATAAAAGTGGCTTACCGATGGTCTTCAATCTCCTCCTCTGAATCACTTTCACCTCGGGGGGACTCCTCTTGATCATCTGAGCTAGCCTCTTCTTCTTGAGTACTGTGTTTAAATGCTGCTACCATATTGCTACCATTGTCCGTTATTACAGTCACAATTTTGTCATTTGAAATGCCCCATTCCTGCATGCACTTATCCACGCAGGCCTTAATGGACTGGGCAGTGTGTGGATGGGCAACTTGTTCAAGAGCAAGCAGGATGTGTTCTGGATTGTTTTGATCAACACAAAAAAAGCAACAACTTATGCCAAGGAATGATGCAGACAGTCCCTTTTTAGTCCATAGGTCAATTCCAATTGACACTTTACGAGCACCACACAGTCGTTTCTTAAACTTTGTCATTTCTTCCTCATAGTGTTTTTCAATCAGATTGCTTATCTTTGTTTTCTTTGGCACTGTCAGCTTCTTATCAAATGTTTCTATCATGAGAATAAAGTCCTCATCTTCTACTGTAGTGAGTGGTAACCCTGAACGTCCAATCCATTTTGCTATAGCCTCCTCTTTTACTTGCTGTTCTCTGGCATTGCTTTTGTACTTTGTAGTACCTAACAGTGCTTCTGCAATGTTTTGATTGGATATTTTTGCCTTTTTTGCGCTTGGTTCACCGCCTTCATCAGGAGACTTCTGCAGCTGTGACATAAAAAAGGAAAATAGTTTAAATACGTTTATATTATTTATTCATTGCAATCACTTTATTTGCGCAAGCAGTAAATATTAAAGCACTAAACGCAAATGTGTGAAAGTGAAAAAAGTAAATATTTAATAAGTTGGCAGCTAGGTGGATAAAAAAAAATGTAACAAGATTTTATAAGGTGTTCCTTTGTCTAGCAATATTGTATGTTTTAAATACCACAATATTTCTAGATTAGTATGTATAATGATAGGATGTGAACAGTCACGTTTCTCATGACTAATCTAGAAATATTTGTGATATTGTTAACAAGTAGAACATTATGAAATATACTAAACATTAGTATTAATCAAATGTATGTAGCATAATTTTATGTATTCGTATGGTGCTCTCATCTAACTTGAAGAAGGGGCTATTTTACAGTACTTTTCAGTTCGTAATATTTAATGCTACAACATCTATGCACTGCAGTCTTCCAATTTTGTTTAGCTCAATAAACAAAAGAACATCGTTGTGAATTTACCTTTGAGAAAATGTCCGGGTGGCTCGTCTGTAAATGTCTTTTCAAATTGGTTGTGTTCTTGCCACTAATGACCGCTCCGCATGCTTTACACTTTGTTTTGTTTTGTTTGTCGTCAAACGTGAAGTGTGCCCACAAGTCTCCCCTTCTTTTTCTCCCGGCTGTGGACATTTTGTCGCTCTTTCAGACATCGTCTCTTCGAATGCCGTCTTCCCGGGAGCTCGGTCAAAGACGTCTCAATAAATCAGGCTCTGATTGGTTCTCTTCTCATGCAGTCTCGCCTGTTCCGTTTTGCCGATTGGTTCTTTTGTTCATTCCTCGCATCTCTCCCGTCTGCTGATTGGATTTTCGTCACAGTCTATTTTCGTCTCGTCCTTTATTCGTTGACGATAATGTCAATCAATTTAGTCATAGTTTTAGTCTCCATCAGTGACTTCTTTTTTAGTTTTCGTTTCGTTTTCGTCCGCAAAAATATATTTGTGACGAAAATAAGGACGAAAATATTTAGTCAACAAAATTAACACTGGTTCCCGTCTATAATGTGTTATGTGTATGCTAGGTCAAAGAGATGTGTTTTTAGTCTAGCTTTGAACTGACAAGAGTGTGTCTGCTACCTGGTGAACGCCGTTGTCATGCACTTCCTCCACCACCCACCACTTCTTCACCTGCTGCCTCTGCCAGTCCCATGGCCTGACCAGCGACATACTGCGGCGAGGCGGAAGATTGCAGCGGGTTTATTCTACAGTGCAGCCTACAATTCGAGATGCAACCTCATCTTTACACCACTGATCGAGCGCACATTGATTTTGTGATCTCACTCCTCTCCGGTCATGCTCTTCAGTGGGCTCAATCGCTATGGCAAGCCGAAGTTCCCATTACTAAGTCATTGTCTGCATTTCTAAGGCATTTCAAAGAAGTCTTCGGTCAAACCACGTCCACTCCATCCGTCCGTGATCATCTTTTACACCTTAAACAAGATAAAAACTCTTTAAGTTCTTATGCCTTGCAGTTCCGTACACTCGCCGTGGCAAGTGGATGGAATGAAACGGCTCTTCTCACAGCCTATCGTCAAGGTTTATATCCTGAGATTTGTCAACTAATGGTTGTTCATGATGATAATATGGGATTAGAGAACTTCATCCAGAAATCCATCTGAGTTTCCCAACGACTTTCTGCTTGTTCATTATTCCAACCTGCTTTGCATCCTCCACCTCTAGTACCATCTACCACCCTTCCAACACCAGAACCCATGCAGGTAGATAGTTACCATCTTACACCGGCGGAGCGTCAAAGGAGGTGGTTAAATCATCTATGTCTGTACTGTGGGGGAGAAGGACACATCTCCAACTGTCCCGTTCTACCTCCACGCCCAGCGGTGAGTACCATCCAACTTTCTCAGAAAATTGCATCTCTGACCCGTACCACAGTAACCCTTGTAACGTCCCGTTCAACTGTTCCAGCACAAGCTCTCATCGATTCCGGCTCAGCGAGTAACTTCATCTCCCACAACCTCCTACAAAGTCAAGTCAAGTCAAGTATATTTGTATAGCGCTTTTCACAATACAGATTGTATCAAAGCAGCTTCACAGTATTAAATTAAAATAATACAACAAGGTTTGTTTCTAGTGGAATTTATTGATTGATAAAATTAAATTAAATATTCCCAAAATATCCCCAACTGAGCAAGCCAAAGGCAACAAAGGCTCAATATCAAGAGAAAACGCTGTCCCCAGAACCTAGAGATTCACACCATCCTGGGTAAGCCGCTGGGTCGTGGTCGCATCTGTCACTTCTCCCCCACCATGACACTCCGCATCGACTGCCTACATTCTGAGGAGATCTCGTTCTTGGTGTTGGAAGGATCCACTGCGGACATCATCCTGAGACGCCCGTGGATGCTTCAACACGAACCGCTGATCAACTGGAATACTGGTGAGATTCTTCAGTGGGGCAAATCCTGTCTCCTAGCCTGCTTAACGCCTGTGATCAAAGTTCCTCGTCCTCCTTCTCAGTTCTGTTCAGAAACTTCGTCCATCGCCTTGAATTCCACCTCGATTGAGAGTCCTGATTCCGATAAGAAGATGGAGATTCCTCCTGAATACCGGGCGTTCCAGGATGTGTTCAGCAAGCGGTTGGCAACGCAATTACCACCACATCGGCCATGGGACTGTGCTATCGACCTGCTACCTGGGGCGACTCTACCCAAGGGTCGAGTCTATCCCCTGTCCATCCCGGAACAGAAGGCCATGGAGGAGTACATCAAGGAAGCACTCCGACAGGATTTCATTCGTCCCTCAACGTCCCCTGCCACTTCCAGTTTCTTTTTTGTGGCGAAGAAGGGAGAGACTTGCGACCATGCATTGAGTCAAGTCAAGTCATCTTCATTTATATAGCGCTTTTAACAATGTAGATTGTCTCAAAGCAGCTTTACAGAGATAAGCCTATAATTTAAGGTAACAGAGATTGTTTCGGCTTTACAGCAGAGTTAAGTTATTTCCATCTAAAGTTATTTTTAATTGATTTGCTTCCGTCGCAATGATCATTTGTTATTAAATTAGGGGCCGCTAAGACGACACCATTCCCTCTACACAGACTTTAAACGCGAACCTGTGAGAAACACTGATGGCATTCACATGCGCATTTAGAATGGGTTCTATAGTTATGTGCGTTTGAATATACGCAGGTTTGGAATTCCCTACAAGCCAAGCCTAAACAAAATACAAAATACTAAATTTTGATAAGGAATTTTATTTTATTTGTTGCTTTGGGGTAGGACCGCGAGACGAATTTTCCCGACAACGCCTTATCTGTAGAGTGGTAGTGGGATCCTCCATAGGGAGAGACTAGTTGGCACTTCAGCACTGCGTTGTCATCGGTCCAGGCGAAGGTCCTTCGTCAGATCTGGATACGGCCTGGATCCGGCAGGCTGCAGGAAAACCTTGGGATAAACACAGACACTAAAATTAGCGTAGATGCCATTCTTCTCATGATGTAACGAGTACATCAGGATTTTTGGGAAGTGTTCCCGGTTCCGGCTGACCTACTATATGCAGCCTAACATTAAATTATAGAAGTCTATAATGTATTATGTGAAAGCTAGGTCAAAGAGATGTGTCTTTAATCTGGCTTTGAACTGACAGAGTGTGTCTGCTTCCCGGACAATGGTAGGAAGACTGTTCCAGAGTTTTGGTGCTAAATAGGAAAAGGATCTACCGCCAGCAGTCGATTTTGATATTCTAGGTATTATCAACTGGCCGGAATTTTGAGATCGTAATAGACGTGACGGACTATAATGCGTTAAGAGCTCGCTCAAGTACTGCGGAGCTAAACCATTCAGTGCTTTGTAAGTAATCAGCAATATTTTAAAATTGATGCGATGTTTAATAGGGAGCCAATGCAGTTTTGACAGAACTGGGCTAATATGGTCATACTTCCTGGTTCTGGTAAGAACTCGAGCTGCTGCGTTTTGAACCAGCTGTAGTTTGTTTATTAAGCGTGCAGGGCAACCACCCAGTAGAGCATTACAATAATCTAGCCTTGAGGTCA
This sequence comes from Squalius cephalus, assembly GCF_949319135.1. Lineage (NCBI taxonomy): Eukaryota > Metazoa > Chordata > Actinopteri > Cypriniformes > Leuciscidae > Squalius > Squalius cephalus. Next base: position 1,507,179 of record NC_137139.1, read on the forward strand.
TGAACGCATGAACCAATTGTTCCGCATTTGTCAATGAGAGCATATGGCGTAATTTAGATATATTTTTAAGATGGAAAAATGCAGTTTTACAGATACTAGACACGTGACTTTCAAATGAAAGATTGGTATCAAAGAGCACACCCAGGTTCCTAACCGACGACGAAGACTTAACAGAGCAGCCATCGAGTGTTAGACAGTATTCTAGATTATTACGTGAGGAAGTTTTTTGTCCAATAATTAGAAACTCTGTTTTTTCAGAATTTAGAAGTAGGAAATTACAAGTCATCCAATTTTTTATATCCGCTATGCATTCCGTTAATTTTGTGAATTGATAAGTTTCGTTAGGTTTTGAAGAAATATAGAGCTGAGTATCATCGGCATAACAGTGAAAGCTAATGCCATGTTTCCTAATGATATCTCCTAAGGGTAGCATGTACAGAGTGAACAGCAGCGGTCCTAGTACTGAGCCTTGTGGTACGCCATACTGAACTTGTGATCGATGAGACATCTCATCATTTACTGCTACAAATTGATAACGGTCAGATAAGTATGATTTAAACCATGCTAGTGCATTTCCCGTAATGCCAACATAATGTTCTAATCTATTTAAAAGAACGTTGTGGTCGATGGTGTCAAATGCAGCACTAAGATCGAGTAACACTAATAGCGAGATACAACCACGATCGGATGATAAGAGCAAATCATTTGTGACTCTAACGAGAGCTGTCTCGGTACTATGGTACGGTCTAAATCCTGACTGGAAATCCTCGCAGATATCATTTCTTTCAAGAAAGGAACACAGTTGTGAGGATACTGCCTTTTCTAATATCTTTGACAGAAAAGGTAGATTCGAGATCGGCCTGTAATTGACTAATTCTGAAGGATCAAGTTGCGTTTTTTTAACAAGCGGTTTAATCATAGCCAGCTTAAAGTTTTTTGGTACGTATCCTAGAGACAAAGACGAATTAATGATATTAAGAAGAGGATCTATGACCTCTGGAAGTATTTCTTTCAGTAGCTTAGTCGGTATAGGGTCTAACATACATGTTGTAGATTTAGATGATTTAATGAGTTTAGTAAATTCTTCCTCTCCTATAGCAACGAATGAATCAAATTTTTCCTCAGGGAGACTACAATGCACTGCCTGATGTGATACTGTAGTAGACGGTTGCATAGTTATAATTTTGTCCCTGATATTATCAATCTTATAAGTGAAGAAGTTCATAAAGTCATTACTGCTGTGTTGCTTGGAAACTTCGGTGCTTGAAGCTTTATTTTTCGTTAGTTTAGCCACCGTTTCAAATAAATACCTAGGATTATGTTTATTTTCTTCTAATAGGGTTGAAAAATAAGCAGATCTAGCAGCTTTTAAAGCCTCTCTGTAAGTAATTGAGCTCTCTTTCCATGAAATGCGAAATACCTCTAGTTTTGTTTTCTTCCATTTGCGCTCCATTTTTCTGGCTGCTCTCTTAAGGGCCCGAGTGTGCTCGTTGTACCACGGCGTTGGACTATTTTCTTTAATCTTCTTTAAGCGCAACGGAGCAACTGTGTCTAAAGTGCTGGAAAAGAGAGAGTTAAACGTTTCTGTTGTAATATCTAGTTCTTCTAAGCTATCTGAGATGCTGAGATGATGAAACTGATTAGGAAGATTATTAACCCTCTGGGGTCTGAGCTGTTTTCTGGGCCCTGGAGATGTTCTGACATGCTCTGACATTTGTGGTTATTTCTGTTACTTGTGACATTTTCATGGCTAAAGTCTAATTACACTGTATTCAGCACAAACTCTGCTACAATAATATATCAGCAGCATGTATGTAAAAGTTTGTAGTTTTGAGATTATGACATTTATGCGTGGTTTGTGAAAATACAAAAATAAATTCTCACTGAAATAAGGTCATGAAACCCCTACTGATTATTTCTTCACAAGACTTTTGAAAATTGTATGATGTAGCCTAGAATATTTGCTCTAAAACTATGTGAGAATCACCCTGACTGCTCATTCAGAGAAGACAATATATTGATTTAAAAAATTTACGACGTGTTTTGTGTTAGAAAGCAATATGCGAAGGGGCGGATCATCTCATTAATATGAAAGCTTTCCACACCTGAGAAAGACAAAGAACCTCCCTAATGGCCCTATTAGGAGCTTATCAGGGCCCATCATTCTGACCACCCTTGCATAAAGAATGAGGAGATTTAAAAAAGAATGGCTTTTAAAATTGTTTGGATTTATTTACAACACAACATAATCCAAAGATACACAACAAAAAAGCACTTATTGAAGAAAGAGACCTTTGTGCCATTCCTAAAAACATTGTACATACCTTTCATTTTCTAAGGTGTTTGATTTTCACTTTACCATGTTCATGTACAGAGACATGTACTGTGAATGTTGAAGTCAGCAGGACTCAGTGGCATCTGGGCCCTGAAAAAAAAAAAAAAAAAAAAGTGAACATACTGATATCAAGAGAAAGGCCTGCACGATTTTGGGAATACATTTTAGATTTTTCTTGTTAAAATTGCTTTTTAAAATTCACAGAATACACACACTCACACAAATGTTTCCAACAATATATTATATAATGAACACCAGTTTTGTTGTGCCTTGTAGGTAGCCTATAGGCTATGCGCAGTGCTGCATAAAATAATAACAATATAGTAGCCTATATATATTTTCAAAAAGATTTCAGTAACAACTAAGCTAGAGAAAAATATATTGATTATCATGTTACTTCAAATGTTTCCATTCGTTATGATGATATGAAATGAGATAATAGTAAAAACATGAAGCCGTTTGGAGCGTTTTGCTTTTCCAAAATATGATACATTCAAACGCGATCGCGATCAAAAATATGATACATTAAAACGCGATCGCGATCAAAAATATGATACATTCAAACGCGATCGCGCTCAAATATAAAACATTATGGTTAGGCCTACCATATACATATCTACGTTTGAGCAGATATCCACAAACACAGTAACAGAAAACACGGGTCTAAATATAATAATATTCACCATATATCTAGCAACAGTTCAACTGCAATGTGAAATTTATGCAACAATAGCAAACTAATATGTAAGAATTTCTTACCTTATCTTTCTTGTCTTCAAATATCGTTCTTCTTCTTCTGATGTAAATCCAATCTAAGCTCAGGCACGTCTTTCAAACTCGACGAAAAGTGAAGTGAAGTGTTTTGTTGTTGAGGTAATGAGGGCGATCGCGTTCCATGTGGAGATTTGCATGTGAATATCTTTTGCGCGAGTGGGCGTGGTAAATTAAAAAATAATTAGGAAGCGTTTGAGAAGCTGGACATCTTGTTGGTTTTATACAAATTACTTAAACAGAGAATATTTGTTTTCGTTTTGAATCCGATCATTTAAAAGTACACACTTAAATGTTTATAAAGGTGTATGGCTCATAAATGTGTGACAAGTATTCGCTGAGTTTTGTTTCAGTTTATAGACGTGCTCAAGAAAAAAAAGTTCACCGCGACGGAGAGGCAGAACGCACACCCTGTTTATTTTCTTTATTTTACAAAAGCACAATGTTTTGATTTGATTGGAAGTGGACACATACAAAAGTAGAAATACCACAGATTCTTTTTTTATATTTCTTTTTTCTGTATGACCATAAATGACGGAGAAATTTAAGTTTATAGTGCTACAATGTGGAGAAAATGCAGCAAAACGCGCCGGCGCGTTTGTCGACCTCAGAGGGTTAATAAAGCAATCTTTAGTAGCAGAAGTGATAGGTCTCACATATTTGTAACACGGAGTCGGCTTTGCAGCCTTGGCTAAATGAAGTTTACACGAGACTAGGTAATGATCTGAGATGTCATCGCTCTGCTGCAGAATTTCAACGGCATCAACATCTATTCCGTGTGATAATATTAGATCTAGAGTATGATTACGACGATGAGTAGGTCCTGACACGTGTTGTTTAACTCCAATTGAATTTACAATGTCTTTAAATGCCAATCCCAATGCATCTTTTTCATTATCGATGTGTATATTAAAATCACCAACAATTAGTACTTTATCTGCAGTCAATATTAATTCTGATAGAAAGTCCGCAAATTCTTTGATAAAGTCTGTATGGTGCCCTGGTGGCCTGTATACAGTAGCCAGCACAAATCTCAAACGTGATTTATCGTTTACACTATATATTTTTACATTAAGCACCAATGCTTCAAAAGAATTATATTTAAAACTTGATTTCTTAGTGGTTTTGAAACTATTACTATAAATTACAGCAACACCACCCCCTTTGCGTTTCGGACGAGGCTCATGTTTATAACAGTAATCTTGCGGGGTGGACTCATTTAAAGTAATGTAATCGTTTGGTTTTAGCCAGGTTTCTGTCAAACACAGCACATCTAGGTTATTATCTGAAATCATATCGTTAACAACGAGTGCTTTTGAAGTAAGCGATCGAATATTCAGCAACCCAAGCTTTAGCATTTGCTCATCTGTATTATAGCTGTTTTTTATTTGTTGAACATCAATTAAATTTTTAACCTTAGTTGGGTTTAAACGTTTTTTGGATTTCCAAATTCGGGGAACAGACACAGTCTCTATATGATGATAGCTAGGTGAAAGAGGCTCTATGTGATGGGATTTATCTGACCTGGGTGACGGGAGGCCGCTAGCAGACGGTCGGTTTAGCCAGTCTGTCTGCTTCCTGACCTGAGCCCCAGATTGTCATGTTTGAGCTCTAAGACTATGAGCCATATTACTAGAGAGAAGAGCAGCACCATCCCAGGAGGGATGAATACCATCTCTTTTCAACAGGTCAGGTTTGCCCCAAAAACTTTTCCAATTGTCTATGAATTCTATATTATTAAGCGGACACCACCGAGACAGCCAACCGTTAAGCGAACATAATCTACTAACTATCTCATCACTCCTGCGAACAGGAAGGGGGCCAGAGCAAATTACAGTCCTTGACATCGTACTTGCAAGTTCACACACCTCTTTAATATTAATTTTGGTGATCTCCGACTGGCGGAGTCGAACATCATTAGTGCCGACATGAATAATGATCTTAGAGAATTTACGATTAGCATTAGCCAGCACTTTTAAATCTGCTTTGATGTCAGGCGCTCTGGCTCCCGGCAAACATGTGACTATGGTGGTTGGTGTCTCTATTTTCACGTTCCGTGTAATAGAATCGCCAATAACTAGGGCACAATCATTCTCAGTGGGTGTTTCACTGAGCGGGGCAAATCGATTTGTTATGGTAATCGGAACGGAAGAGTGTTTTTTAGATCCGCGACTAGAGCGATCCCTCACTGTCACCCATTTGCCCGGCTGCTCAGGCACTACTTCAGCCGGAACCACGCCATGTAAAGTGTTCACTAGATGCGCATCCAAAACATCTAAAGCACTAGCACTCTTACTATCCTCAATTCAAGTTTGGATGCGTGTTTCTAGTTCTGAAATCTTCTCTGTCAACCTAACTGTCTCCTTACATTTATCACATATAAATCCTATATTGTCGACAGAGAAGGCTATACTAAACATGTGACATGAAGTGCAAGTGATAATAACAGGACAAGACATTACTCACCGTGTTTGTTGAGTGATTCTTACTCACCTGAGCTTTTTATGAACTCAAAGGCGCGGACGCGCGAGAGAAAAATAAATAAATAAAATAGCTGAGCGCACGGGTGGCGCGTTAACAGGCTAGCGAATTACTAGCGTTTTGTGCTAGTAGTACTAATAACAAAAGCTAGCGATGTCAGGTTAATCTGAAATGTTGGGTAAAATGTAGTAGTATAAACAACTAGAAATAGTAGTAAAATGATGGTTCAAAACAAAGAAATATAAGGCTAAGACGGAGTTTACCGCACCGAAGCACACAAACACACTCACAGCAGGCAGCGAGGCAGACAGGAGCAATCGATCAGCGATTCCCAAAGAAAATGATTACCGGACTCTCAACTCACAGACCATCAAGTACATTTATGTGTTTGAGTTTGAGTTTGTTTATTTATAAAGCACATTTCAACAGTCACAGGACTGACCAAAGTGCTGTACAATCATTAAATAGAACATAGCATACGGTTAAAATACACAACAGCTGAGAGGTTACATGTATAGTATTAGACAATTGAACTATAGACATTTATTCAACATCACATTAAAATTTATAGGCTACAGAAGAGAGTACACTTAGATGGTATTAAAAGCTAAGGAGAATAGATGAGTTTTCAGTAGGGATTTAAAAACTGGTAGCGAGTGAGCTGTTCTCCTCTACGTTTCAACCTTGTGCAAGGAACAGCAAGTATATTAAGATTACTGGATCTTAAGACACGGGACCGGCTGTATAAGTGTATGAGTTCTGATAGATAACTTGGAGCAAGATGGTGCAGGCATTTGAACACGAGTAGGAGAATTTTGTAATCAATCCTATATTGGACAGGTAGCCAATGTAGAGCTCGCAGGATGGGTGTGACATGATCAAATTTACGTGTTTTCGTAAGAAATTTGGCCGCAGCATTTTGAACAAGTTGAAGGCGTGTGAGCTGGGCTTTTGAAATGCCGCAATAAAGGGAGTTACAGTAATCCAAGCGTGAAGTTATAAACGCATGGATGGCTGTCTCAAGGGATTTTTCAGGAATAAAATGTTTGATTTTGGCAAGAAGGCGGAGTTGATAAAAGCCAGACGCAACAACAGAGGACACCTGTTTCTCTAAAGTTAAGCGACTGTCAAGGAAAACTCCCAGATTTCGTACGCAGCTTCTATTAAAAACCGACAAATTGCCCAAAATGCTGCTGTCAAACTCAGATTTGTCAGATGGGCCAAAAACTATAACTTCCGTCTTTGAATCGTTTAATGTTAAGAAGTTATTTGCAAGCCAGAGCTTTACCTCATCAAGACAGTTCATTAGAGATTTAAGTGCAGAGGGGTCATTTCTTTTAATCGGCAAATAGATCTGGGTGTCGTCCGCATAAAAATGAAAGGAGACACCGTGTCTTCTTAAAATCGCGCCCAGAGGAAGCAGATATAAAGAAAAAAGCGTGGGGGATAAAATAGAGCCCTGAGGCAGACCAGTTTCAAGGAGGGCAGCAGAAGAGGTGCAACTGCCAATCTTGACTGCAAAATATCTGTCGGTTAAATAGGAATTAAACCATTCTAAGACTGAACCTTTGAGTCCCAAATGTTTTAATCTAGATAGGAGCAGTGAGTGATTGACAGTATCGAAGGCTGCTGTTAAGTCTAATAATACTAAAACCACAGGGTTTCCAGCATCTGTTGCAACTAAAATGTCGTTTAACACTCTCAGCATAGCAGATTCGGTGCTGTGAAAAGACTTAAAACCAGACTGGAAAATTTCTACCGTTTTTGACGTATTTAGGAATGACTGAAGTTGATACAGTGGATTTAAGGCAGCATGTATGACGGAGAACAGAATCTTAGGTCTATGATGGTTGTTAGAAATCATGTTCGAGAAATAAGCAGCTTTTACGGCTATTGCAGCTGACTGATAGGCCAGTAGGCAATCCTTCAGTGATTTAGATGACGACTGAAGTCTGTCCTTTTTCCATTTCCGCTCCGCTTTTCTACATGCTTGTCTTAATGTGCGGGTCTCTGGGGTTTGCCACGGATCTGTTCTAGTTCTTTGATTTTGTTTAAAAACTTTCAGAGGAGCAATTTTGTTTAATACCTCCAGCCATACGTCCTTAAGTAGATCCAGATGTTGGTCAACATTAAGATCAGGAAAGAAAGAATCCAGCGCCATTTGTGAACTCAGTTCGTTAAAAAGTACATTAAAATTCACATGAAACTGAGGTGGAAAGTGCCGAGCAAGAGTTTCTGCATTTGCCGGTGCATAGAGCAGATCGGAGAGAGATATATTAAATGTGATAGGGTTATGGTCAGATATCAGTGTATCCGATATTGCAATTTCAGAAACGGGGAAGCCATGAGTAAGCACTAAGTCCAGGGTATGGCCGTGGATGTGGGTGGGAGAAGTTATCCACTGTTTTAAGTTGAAGGACTCAATAAGATATAAAAATTCCTTCGAGAGGGTATTAGAACGGCAGCACACATGAATATTAAAATCACCTACAATTAAAAAGCGATCGAAGTTAGTAGTAATGTCCCCCATTAGTTCTGTAAATTCAAGAATAAAATCCTTTGCAAGCTGTGGGGGGTGGTACAAAACTGCTAGCAGAATAGGGCCATTCCACTCAAGCCTTAATAACTGCACTTCAAAACTGGAGAAGACCTTTGCAGAAATCATTTTACAATGAGCGAGAAAAGATTGTTTTAAGACAGTCACCAAGCCACCCCCCCGTCCATCTTGACGAGGCGAGTTAAAAAACGAGCAGTCATTTGGAACCAGTTCAGTAAAAGGGCTTAAATCTCCCACCTGTGTCCAAGATTCCGTGATAAACATGAAGTCCAGCTCATGCGAGGAGAAAAAATCGTTCAGTAAGAACGTCTTATTCACCAAGGACCGAGCATTAATCAAAGCCATTTTTGGTGAGGTGATGACGTTGAGTGTGTGAGCTCTGTTCAATGGGCGAAGATTCGAATGAATCACTCCTCCTTGACGCGCATGAAGAACGCGGATGTTGACAGAGTCGAATCTTTGACCACCAGACGAATCACTTGCAGGGTGAATGAGGCGGAGCCAGCGCGGGGGGAGATCCATCGAGCAGCGGACAGCATGACCACAGCCAGCTCGCAGGTGTGCTTTCCATCGGATGGATATCCCAGCCCGTTTCCCTCGTTTCCTCCTGCGCTTTCTCCGTGCAAGATCGAGAGGCCAGCGGCGTATACAGATTGGTATATCCAAAGGCACAGATCCGTGTGGTTCGTAGGAGAAACGATCAACAGCGGCCTTTTTTCCCGCAGGAATAGAGGTACGAATGTTCAGTAACGTTTGACGATCATACGTCAGAAGTGCATAACAAGTTAGGAGAGAGTTTAGTAAAAGGATGAGTGACAGACGGCAGGCCAACCACAGAGGCGCCATCTTGCCCATATTATTCTAATCCCTTAGACTTGTAGCTGCCTAGTTGCTTATAGTCCTAAATTTATCCCCTTCCTCTGGTCCCCTCTGCCCTGGAACAGCTATGTGGTGCCTGCGTGTTCTCCAAGTTGGATCTGCGAAGCGCCTATAACTTAATTTGCATCCGCAAAGGTGATAAATGGAGGACGGCCTTCGTAACACCCTCTGGGCCATGCCCTATGGTCTATCCAATGCTCCTTCAGTCTTCCAGGGGTACATGAACAAGATATTTCGAGATTTCCTTCATCGATTTGTCCTGATATTCTCCCAGAACCTTACTGAACACCGTCAACATGTGAAACAGGTCCTCCAGCGCCTCAGAGAACAACATCTCTACTTGAAATTAGAGAAATGTGAGTTCCACACCTCCACTGTCCACTTTCTCGGTTACATCATAGACCAACGAGGCATCCAGATGGACCAGAGGAAGGTGAATGCCATCCGGACCTGGCCATTCCGTCACCATCAAAGAACTTCAGAGATTCCTCGGATTTGCTAACTTTTACTGTAGATTCATTCATAACTACAGTCTTCTCAGCTCTCCCCTGACTTTACTCCTTTATCCTGGAACCCAGAAGCCACCACTGCATATGCCACCCTCAAAAAAGCTTTTGCCACCGCTCCCATCCTGATCCATCCACACCCCTAGTTACCAATCACCGTAGAAGTGGATGCTTCATCTACAGGAGTGAGAGCGGTACTTTCGCAGCGGCAGGGGAACCCCCCACGACTCCATCCATGTGCCTTCTACTCCAAAAAGCTGTCCCACGGTGGAGCAGAATCATGACATCAGCAACAGGGAAATCCTCGCTATCAAGCTTGCATTAGAGGAATGGAGACATTGGCTGGAGGGAGCCAAACATAAGTTCGAAGTAATCACAGACCATAGGAACCTTGAATATCTCAGAGAAGCTCGTCGTCTCAATCCTCGTCAAGCTAGATGGTCACTCTTCTTCACAAGATTCGACTTCCTAGTCACCTACCGACCTGGACACAAGAATTCCAAAGCTGATGCTCTCTCTCGTCTTCATCAACCTGATCTGGAATCCACTACTCCTGAACCCATCCCCCCACCAGCCATGATCGTCAGTCCCATCCTCTGGTCTCTAGATGAAGACATTCGCCTAGCCACGCAAACTGAACCTGCTCCGCCGGGAGGTCCAGAAGGGGTGTATCTACGTACAAACATCCTGATGCTTACCCCTTCTGGACTCAGCTCACACCTCTCCGGGCTCTGGACACCCAGGTATACAGCAAACCCTCTTGTTCCTCAGTCATCTGAGCTGGTGAACCCTCTGAGGTCTGAGCTGTTTTCTGGGCCCTGGAGGTGTTCTGACATGCTCTGACATTTCTGATTATTTCTGTTACTTGTGACATTTTCATGGCTAAAGTCTAATTACACTGTATTCAGCACAAACTCTGCTACAATAATATATCAGCAGCATGTATGTAAAAGTTTGTAGTTTTGAGATAATGACATTTATGCGTGGTTTGTGAAAATACAAAAAAAAAATTCTCACTGAAATAAGGCCATGAAACCCATACATATTTCTTCACAAGACTTTTGAAAATTGTATCACGTAGCCTAGAATATTTGCTCTAAAACTATGTGAAAATCACCCTGACTGCTCATTCAGATAAGACAATATATTGATTTAAAAATGTCACGACGTGTTTTGTGTGAAAAAGCTTTATGCGGGAGCTCATTAATATGTAAGCTTTTCACACCTGAGAAAGACAAAGACCCTCCCCTAACGGCCCTATTAGGAGCTATCAGGCCCTGTCATTCTGAGCAACCTTGCACAATACTGTAAATGAGGAGATTTAAAAAAGAATGGCTTTTAAATTGTTTGGATTTATTTACACCACAACATAATCCAAAGATACACAACAAATGCCAAAAAAGCACTTATTGAAAACAATGATCCAAAGACAGAGACCTTTGTGCCATTCCTAAAAACATTGTACATACCTTTCATTTCCAAGGTGTTTGATTTTCATTTTACCATGTTCATGTACAGAGACTCATGTGAATGTTGAAGTCCTCAGTGGCATCTGGGCCCTGAAAAAAAAAAAAAAGTGAACTTACTGATATCAAGAGAAAGGCCTGCACGATTTTGGGAATAAATTTTAGATTTTTCTGGTTAAAATTGCTTTTTAAAATTCACAGAATACACACACACACAAACACAAATGTTTCCAACAATATGTAATATAATATAATGAACACCAGGTTTGTTTTGCCTTGTAGGCATAAGCTATGCGCAGTGCTGGATAAAATAATAATAACAATAACCAGTATAAATCTTCCAAAAGATTTCAGTAACAACTAAGCTAGAGAAAAATATATTGATTATCATGTTACTTCAAATGTTTCCATTCGTTATGATGATATGAAATGAGATAATAGTTAAAAACATGAAGCCGTTTGGTGCTTTTCAAACGCGATCGCGATCCAAAATATGATACATTCAAACGCGATCGCGCTGCAAAATATGATACATTCAAACGTGATCACGATCCAAAATATGATACATTCAAACACGATCGCACTCAAATATAAAACATTATGGTTACCATATACATATCTACGTTTGAGCAGATATCCACAAACACAGTAACAGTAAACACGGGTCTAAATATGATAATATTCACCATATATCTAGCAACAGTTCAACTGCAATGTGAAATTTATGCAACAATAACAAACTAATATGTAAGAATTTCTTACCTTACATCTTTCTTGTCTTCAAATCGCGTTCTTCTTCTTCTGATGTAAATCCAATGTAAGCTCAGGCGCGTCTAAAAGCAGAGACTTGTGAAGTGTTTTGGTGTTTTGTTTTTGAGGTACTGTAGGCCTAATGAGCGCGATCACGTTCCATGTGGAGATTTGCATGTGAATCTCTTTTGCGTGAGTGGGCGTGGTAAATTAAAAAATAATTAGGAAGCGTTTGAGAAGCTGGACATCTTGTTGGTATTATACAAATTACTTAAACAGAGAATATTTGTTTTCAGTTTGAATCCGATCATTTAAAAGTACACACTTAAATGTTTATAAAGGTATATGGCTCATAAATGTGTGACAAGTATTCGCTGAGTTTTGTTTCAGTTTATAGACGTGCTCAAGAAAAAAAAGTTCACCGCGACGGAGAGGCAGAACGCACACCCTGTTTATTTTCTTTATTTTACAAAAGCACAATGTTTTGATTTGATTGTAAGTGGACACATACAAAAGTAGAAATATCACAGATTCTTTTTTTATATTTCTTTTTTCTGTATGACCATAAATGACGGAGTAATTTAAGTTTATAGTGCTACAATGTGGAGAAAATCCAGCAAAACGCGCCTGCGCGTTTGCCGACCTCAGAGGGTTAAACAGCCGGTGAGGATCCAGTATGGCAGAGAGTTTCTTCTTCAGAGGCATCGGCCTTACAATGTTTGTTATCCTGTGGACCAATGCCCGCCGCATGGAAACGGTGTTCATAATAATACGGGACCTCTTACCACTCAGGATCGTAATCCTCGGAAAATACGGAAGAGAGGGAAGAAAGGAGGGGTACGGGTGAGGCTGAGAAAGCTACGTCTAAACCGGATTCCTCTCCCGTCAATCGTCATGGCCAACGTCCAGTCCCTTAGGAGCAAGATTGATGAACTGCAAGCAACGGTACGTTTCCAACATGCCTATAAAGATGCTTGTATTATGGCTTTTACTGAATCGTGGCTAAAAAGTAGTGACCCTGATAACTCCGTAATTATCGACGGTTTTGGCATTCCTTTTCATACGGATCGTTGTCCTTTAGTCACGGGTAAAAAACAAGGAGGAGGCGTTTGTCTGTACATAAACCAAGAATGGTGCAGATCTGTTACCGTGAGAGAGAGCGTGTGCACTAAAGACCTTGAACTGCTCTCTGTATCACTTAGACCACAATACATGCCCCGCGAATTCCCTCAACTTTTTGTTACAGTGGTCTACATACATCCGAGAGCAAATGAAGATAATGTAGTAGAGACCCTTGGGAGTGTTGTGCATAGACTGCAAGCTATTACTCCAGATGCTCCAAACCTGATTCTGGGCGATTTTAACAAGTGTCCCATGAAGCAGTGTTTGCGGAATTTTTATCAATATGTGTCTTGCCCCACACGTCAAAATACAACTCTTGACCTCTGTTACGGATCAATTAAGGATGCATATAAGTCTTTTATTCAGCCTCCAGTGGGGTCGGCGGATCATAATACTGTCTTACTTGTCCCTGTATATAAAACTGTTTTAAGAAGAGTACGGCCTCAGATTAAGAACATCAGCTCGTGGTCTGAGGAGTCTACTGCATCTTTGCAGGGATGTCTGGAGTGTACGGACTGGGATGTTTTTTATGACTCTTGCTCGAGTATAGATGAACTTACAGATGTCACTAGTAACTATATCTCCTTTTGTGAAGAGATGCTTATCCCCCGCAAGTCTGTTAAAATATTTCCAAACAATAAGCCATGGTTCACTAACTCCCTCAAAGCACTCATGAATGAGAGGTGTAGAGCATTTCATGAGGGTAATCTGGTCAAAAAACTTGAACTGCAAAAGGAAATAAAAACAGAAGTGAGGAAAGCAAAGTTAAATTACAAAATAAAGCTTGAGAAAGAGTTGAGTATGAACAACTTGGGGTCTGTTTGGAAGGGGATGACGCTTATAACTGGAACTAAAGGGTATGAAATCAAGAAAGTTCAATTACCTGAGTATGACTCTTGTAGTCAGCTGGCAGAGGACTTAAATAAGTTTTATTTACGATTTGATGTGCCTGATTTTGGTCCAGCGATAGAGTCTATGAAATCTAAAACGAGTTATGGTTGTGCTTATAACTTTTTTGATGAATTGTCTGTAATGAAAGTCTTCAAGGGTTGTAATGTGAGAAAAAGCCCTGGTCCAGATAAAATCAAGGGGCGTTTAATTAAGGTCTGTGCAGAACAATTGGCCCCTCTTCAATTGTTAGACCCTCTTCAGTTCGCATATAGAACAAAGCGAGGTGTTGAAGATGCAACAGCAACTCTACTAAACATGGTATTGCAGCACCTGGAGGGTAGTAAAACTCACGCTAAGCTCTTATTTATTGATTTCTCATCTGCTTTTAATTCTCTACAACCCCATATTTTAGCAGATAAGTTAATTACTAATTTTAGTCTGGATCTTAACTTGGTAGGTTGGGTCTTAGATTTTTTAACTGAACGAACTCAGAGAGTGAGTAGTCTTTCAGCCCCCTTGACAACATCCACAGGTTCTCCTCAGGGATGTGTTTTGTCTCCTTTATTGTATATCTTATATACAAATGACTGTCTAAGCAAACATAAAAATAGGTACTTCTTAAAATTTGCAGACGACACAGTTATTGTGAGTCTTTTAGAAGAAAATGAAACGTGCCATGGTCCAGTGGTTGATGATTTCGTGAAGTGGTGTGATGATGCCTGTTTGCAGATTAATGTATTCAAGACAAAAGACATGAGTATTGACTTCAGAATACAAACATATCCTTCCCAAGACACATTTGTTAAGTCCAATAAGGTGGAATGTGTGGACAGTTACAAATATCTGGGGACAATTATTGATAAAAGATTGCGGTTTGATTTGAACACAGAGGCCCTGTGTAAAAAGGGACTGCAGCGCCTTTACTGTCTTAGAAAATTAAGATCATTTAACATAGACAAAACATTGATGGAATTGTTCTACAAGTCGTATATAGAGTCAGTGTTGTCCTTTTCCATTAGTTGCTGGTTTGGAAATCTTAGTGTGAGACACAAAAATGCACTAAATAAATTAGTCAATAACAGTGGGAAGATTATAGGTAAAGAGCAAAGAAGGTTGACAGCTTTGTTTAACAGAAATGTCTTGAGTCGAGCCCATTCTGTGCTTTTAGACAGTGAACACTTCTTATATTCAGAGTTCTTTATGTTGCCCTCAGATCGTCGCTATAGACTACCTAAGATTAAAAATAATCGATTTAAATTCTCTTTTGTACCGTGTGCAATCAGACTATTAAATAAGTCTTAAAGGTATTTATTAAGGTTTTTTATATTTTTTAGGTACTTTTTGCAATTTGTAATATGTGTTGTTATTTATTATTATGATGTACTTTACGTGTCAGTTTGTTGTCTGTTTGCCTGTGCTGCAACCAAATTGCCCAAAAGGGATCTCAATAAAGCTTGACCTTGACCTTGAGATCAATAACAGGGCCTGAATTTCATTTTGGAAAATGGGGGGGAAATCCCCCCTTAGGTGAATCTTATGGGGGGATCACTGTTCACTGTTAGGTGAATCTTATGATTTTTAATTTGAGGGGGGAGTTTAGAAATTTTTTTTTTTTTTTAATTACATCTTGCCTTGAAATGTATGCTCACTCATTGCATTTTTACAATGGGGTAATTTTGTTCGAATTTACACAACACAAGGAAGCTTGATTTCAATCTTTGAATTAAATTGAAAAAAGTAGCACAAATAAATACAATAGAATAAAGATACCAATAAAGAGAAATAAAGAGAAAAGTTTTTGCTTAGGTCTAACACTACTAGTATTCAGAAATACTACAGAGACTGAATAAAGTAATCAAATGTAAAATAACACTGGGTAGTATTTTAGTCCTGACTAAATTAAATACATAATTAATCCTGATTCCTTAAAATGAAAGCTATGTTTTGTTGTTTTGACAACCAAATTAATGACAGACACATATGGCTGCTGTCCCTTTAAGAGCTAGTGCACGGATCCTGTTTTCATTATACGGTCACGTGCAATTTATGCTTATTTAAGACATAACCGACTGTGTTTAGAGGATACTCACCAAGACCGAAAATTGACATAATTCTCGCATATTTTTGACTGTTAAAGCGATATAATCCACGAAAAATAACTTTTGTTACCCTCGAGCTGTTTGTGAGGCGGCTTTACTCTATGTATGTGTCCAGAAAAACAACATCTCTCAGACAGCGCGCAAGTACCAAATAGTTTAAAATCGCGTGAATGTTTAAACTGGTAAAACTTAAAAAGACGTGCAAATGGTAAACTTTAGTTACTCATGATGCAATGCTGGCCCGATTATGCAAGTGACAATTCCGTCTATCCCGACTCCCGAAACGCGAGAGTGTATTATCGCCACCTGCAGCGCGCTTGTGCAACCCATTTTGAGAGACGAGAGATAGAAGACGCAGCACCGCTGAATCACTCACGCTGTTTGTGAAATTGCGTCTCGCAGACAGTTTTAAAATGACTGATTTGATTTTATAATCTGTGTTGATTAATTTACCAATACAACCTACATGCTAAAGTGAATCAATGTTTGCGGGAATTTCCCGCATTATAAGTGGGAGACCTGCGGGAATGATTAAAATGATGCGCAATACCCGCAATCCCGTGCCGAAATTCAAGCACTGAATAATATTGTTGAATATTAAATTAAATGTTGCCAACTAAGCAAGCCAAAAGCCAATGGCGAAAAAAGGCGACAAAGGCGAAAAAGGCGACAGTGGCAAAGAAAAAAAACTCCATCAGGTGACAGAATGGAGAAAAAAACCTTGGGAGAACCCAGGCTCAGTCGGGGGGCCAGTTCTCCTCTGGCCAACGAATGAACAGTGTATGATTATGATTCAGGCAGCATTACAGGTCAGAAGTCAGATTGGATTGGAACATTCATAATATTATCCAGTTCCATCTGGTTGAAGATCGGAGTCATGACGCACTTATGGAGACGGGTTTGTTGACGATCAGTGCCGATGGCTGTCATGTCGATGAGGCCTTCACAGGGGAGAGTCTAGTTGACAACCTCTGTCTAGGTCGCAGGTCCTCCATCTGATCTGGATACCGCCCAGATCCGGCTGACTACATCATGGGTTGTTGCCGTGTCTACATGCAGATCCACCATCTGATCAGTATACGGCCCAGAACCAGCTTATTACAGTAAACCTCGGAATAAACAGAAAGACTAACATTAGCGTAGATGCCATTCTTTGTATGATGTAACAAGTACATAAGGCGTTATAGGAAGTGTTCCCAGTTCCGGCCATAATATATGCAGCCTAATAATAATTTATCTGATTTGAATAATAGGAATGTATAATGCTCTATGTGTATGCCAGGTTAAAGAGATGTATTTTTAGTCTAGATTTAAACTGACAGAGTGTTTTAGCTTCGCGGACAATGTTAGGAAGACTGTTCCAGAGTTTAGGTGCTAAATAAAAAAAGGATCTACCGTCAGCAGTCGATTTTGATATTCTAGGTATTATCAACTGGCCATAACTTTGAGATTACAATAGACGTGAAGGACTATAATGTTAAGTTAAGAGCTCGCTCATGTACAGGGGCGCTGAACCATTTAATGCTTTGTAAGTAATCAGCAATATTTTAAAATGTATATGATGTTTAATAGGGAGCCAATGCAGTGTTGACAGAACCAAGATAATATGGCCATACCTCCTGAATCTGGTAAGAACCTCTCTGTTACGTTGTTACCCTTGTTCCCTGAAGGAGGGAACAGAGACGTAGTTGGACGTACCGTACTGACTGGGATCACGCTTAGTCATCTTCGAGTATTAATAAAACGAGCCAATGCACATTGGCGTGCGAGATTTGCATCTCACACTGCGACCTGCGGCACGGGTATAAATATTAAGTGGATGCACGTACCATTTGTTTTTCGCTGAGGAGCTGAGTGGAGCCCGGAGTCAGCGGTGGTCCAGCAAAAGTGGACGGGACTACGTCTCCATTCCCTCCTTCAGGGAACAAGGGTTAGATACGTTACCGAGACATTCCCTTTCAGTTCGGTCATGTTCAATGTAGTCGGCCGTACCGTACTGATTGGAATCCCAATTACAATGCCAGCTAGTGCTGCCACCTTCCAGTGCCTAGACAAAAGCATCCTGATCCCCCCGCATTATTGAGGCGGAGATGGGACAGGGCTCAGGCCAGGGAAGTCAATGCTGTTCCGCAAGACCCACTCAGTCAGACTTGGATAACACTGGGAAAGGGTGCCATTTCGGTGGAAAGGGAGACGCTGCGGAAGCCACACCCTGCCCGTGGGGAGGTAACATGTGGACGTACACATATGGACTGGTCGTTACCGGGCAGTACAACATATGGAATGTCACTGAGGTGGCTCCAGCCTATAACAGGGGGGAGAACGGTCAGCGAAGGTGGAGTGGGCTCTGCCAAGGGAAAGACACGGGCTCGCCGCAGGGAGCCGTACCGTGGAAGAAAACACATATGGGATCGCTGCAAGGAGCCGTACCGTGGAATAATACACATATGGGATCGCCGTAGGGATCACAACATATGGGACTCAGCCTAGCACAGGTTACACCAGTGCATACAAGTGTTAGGCCTGGCATCAGATGCTCTGCCACGTCCATTGCCAAAGGGTGTGGAGGAACTCAACAGGGTTCGGCTAAAGAGGAACTCTACTGGAGCAGGAATGGCGCACGTATCCGGTCCATAGGAGGGGAATGGCACAGCAAGCCGACACTTCAAGCAGGGCTTACAGTGTTGACTGGCTTCTATGCATATGAAAAAGATGGCGCCGGTGGTCATGGCATGCCGTCTACCTGCTCTGTTTGTTTTTGTTTTGTTATTGTTTTTGTTTTGTTATTGTTGCTGATAACCTGTTTTACTCAATATGCATCTTCATTATTTATTTATGATCGGACTCAACTACTGACGATTCAGGCGACTGTGGATGCTGCTTTTAAAAATGATTTTAAGGGATCTGGCTTTATCCCTCCGTACCTGTTGGATAACATTCCTGGGCCGCTCCTCTCCCGGTGCTCATCGAAGACGCTGCTGCAGAAAGCGAGGAAAATGCCACAGTGTTATTGTAAAACTGAAACAGGCCATGGATGGCAAAGAATTCAGTGCCGTATTTCGCCCAGGTTCAACACCTGCAGATAGGAGGGGTGTAAACCGAATAATCTGTCGGCGTTTCGCGACTGGCATGAGTGGATAGATTCACACGATAGTTCCTGATGGCCCAGCCTTTGTGAGACAAACGGGATGGTCACGAGTCTGTACGAGAGGCATTGAGCTGCGGAATCTTTGCTCCGTTCGCTGCAAGCAAAATGCCACAATGCAAATGGCTTTACTTAATGTTCGCTCCTTGGGAAACAAAAATTTCATGCTCAACGATTTTATTATGAACAATAAGCTGGATTTCCTTTTTCTGTCAGAAACTTGGTAAAAGGTAGGAGATCTCACTCCGATGGCTGAACTTTTACCATTGGTTTACTCCTATTATAATTCCCCTCGGTTAACTGGTTCGAGGTGGGGTCCTTATGTCTATTTTTAAAGATGAAATCGGATGTCGGACGATCTCTACCGAACTTTATAATAGCTTTGAGCTACAAACATTTCAGATAATGTTTACAAATCCTGTGCTGGTGGCGCTTGTGTATCGTCCTCCAAAGCCAAATAAGGATTTGTGAATGAATTTTCTGATTTTGTGAGTAGGTTGATTACACAATTCAACTGTTTTTTAATTATTGGGGATTTTAACCCTCTGAGGTCTGAGCTGTTTTCTGGGCCCTGGAGGTGTTCTGACATGCTCTGACATTTCTGGTTATTTCTGTTACTTGTGACATTTTCATGGCTAAAGTCTAATTACACTGTATTCAGCACAAACTCTGCTACAATAATATATCAGCAGCATGTGTGTAAATGTTTGTAGTTTTGAGATAATGACATTTATGCGTGGTTTGTGAAAATACAAAAAAAAATTCTCACTGAAATAAGGTCATGAAACCCATACTGATTATTTCTTCACAAGACTTTTGAAAATTGTATGACGTAGCCTAGAATATTTGCTTCAAAACTATGTGAAAATCACCCTGACTGCTCATTTAGATAAGACAATATATTGATTTAAAAATGTTACGACATGTTTTGTGTGAAAAAGCTTTATGCGGGAGCTCATTAATATGTAAGCTTTTCACACCTGAGAAAGACAAAGACCCTCCCCTAACGGCCCTATTAGGAGCTATCAGGCCCTGTCATTCTGAGCAACCTTGCACAATACTGTAAATGAGGAGATTTAAAAAAGAATGGCTTTTAAATTGTTTGGATTTAGATACAGATACACAACAAATGACAAAAAAGCACTTCAAAGACAGAGACCTTGGTGCCATTCCTAAAAACATTGTACATACCTTTAATTTCCAAGATTTTCACTTTACCATGTTCACGTACAGAGACTCATGTGAACGTTGAAGTCCTCAGTGGCATCTGGGCCCTGAAAAAAAAAAAGTGAACATACTGATATCAAGAGAAAGGCCTGCACGATTTTGGAAATAAATATTAGATTTTTCTGGTTAAAATTGCTTTTTAAAATTCCTTTTTAAAATTCACAGAATACACACACACACACACAAATGTTTCCAACAATATATAATATAATGAACACCAGGTTTGTTGTGCCTTGTAGGCAAAAGGTATATGCGCAGTGCCGGATAAAACTAGATGTACCGCATCGCGGTACAAAATATGACCGCCGCTCAGGCCTGCACTGGCTTTCCACAAAAATAAATGACGTAGAGTAATTTGGCTGTATTGCGTGTTTATGTATATACCTAAAAAAAGTAATAGTATGTGCATGTCTGTCTGTGTGTGTGTGTGTGTGTGTGTGTGTATGTGTGTGTGTTTGTGTATGTGTGTGTCTGTGTGTGTGTGTGTGTGTCTGTGCGTGTATGTATGTGTGCGTACATGTGTGCGCGTGTGTGTTTGTGTGTGTGTGTCTGTGCATGTGGATTTGTATGTGTGTGTATGGGTGTGTGTCTGTGCGTGTGGATGTCAGTGTGTGTGCATGCTTGCGTTTGTTTGTATTCCTGCATGTGTGTGTGTGACAGTATCATCCTAAACCAGCAACCCTTCGCTCAACAGCACCATCTACAGGCCGATGAGTGTACAGTCACTAAATGTGCACATAAATGAATTTATTTTATACCCCCCCATGGATGAAATTCTACAAAACTTAGCAGAGGATACCCCCAGAGGATGTCAAGTTAATCATACACATGAAATATGGTGCAGTTCTGAACATCTCCACTGAAGATAGGGGCGATTAAAGCAGAATAATATTGCATTTTCATTTTTTATGGGAGGGGCGCAAATCACAAATGAGTGATTATGGGCTAGGTTGATGTGGGCCCTTAAGAGCAACATACCATAACAATTTCTTCATCCTCCGTGCCACGGTTCAGGTAGTTATTTAGGAAAAACTGCATTTTTTTGGGTTTGGGGGGGCCCAGCGCGGGGGGGGGGGGGTAGGGGGGGGGGTTGGTTAGTGGCCCCCGGGGACCAAACGAAATTTTTCCGTAGAAGTCTAGTGGGGCTACATGCCCACCAAATTTCATGTTCCCCGGTGTTTCGGTGTCCCTGGTATCGTTGACGAAAAATTTACGGGGGCCCCAGCGCAGGGGGGGGAAGTGGCCCCCGGGGACCAAACGAAATTTTTCCGTAAAAGTCTAGTAGACGAACATACCATAAAAATTTCTTCATCCTCGGTGCCATGGTTCAGGTAGTTATTTAGGAAAAACTGCATTTTTTGGGGTTAAGGGGGGCCCAGCGCGGGGGGGGGGAAGTGGCCCCCGGGGACCAAACGAAATTTTTCCGTAGAAGTCTAGTGGGGCTACATGCCCACCAAATTTCATGTTCCCCGGTGTTTCGGTGTCCCTGGTATCGTTGACGAAAAATTTACGGGGGCCCCAGCGCGGGGGGGAAGTGGCCTCCGGGGACCAAACGAAATTTTTCCGTAAAAGTCTAGTAGACCAACATACCATAAAAATTTCTTCATGCTCGGTGCCACGGTTCAGGTAGTTATTTAGGAAAAACTGCATTTTTGGGGGTTTTGGGGAGCCCAGCGCGGGGGGGGAGTGGCCCCCGGGGACCAAACGAAATTTTTCCGTAGAAGTCTAGTGGGGCTACATGCCCACCAAATTTCATGTTCCCCGGTGCTTCGGTGTCCCTGGTATCGTTGACGAAAAATTTATGGGGGGCCCCAGCGCGGGGGGGGAAGTGGCCCCCGGGGACCAAACGAAATTTTTCCGTAAAAGTCTAGTAGACCAACATACCATAAAAATTTCTTCATCCTCGGTGCCACGGTTCAGGTAGTTATTTAGGAAAAACTGCATTTTTTTGGGTTTGGGGGGGCCCAGCGCGGGGGGGGAGTGGCCCCGGGGACCAAACGAAATTTTTCCTTAGAAGTCTAGTGGGGCTACATGCCCACCAAATTTCATGTTCCCCGGTGTTTCGGTGTCCCTGGTATGGTTGATGAAAAATTTACGGGGGCCCCAGCGCAGGGGGGGGAAGTGGCCCCCGGGGACCAAACGAAATTTTTCCGTAAAAGTCTAGTAGACAAACATACCATAAAAATGTCTTCATCCTCGGTGCCACGGTTCAGGTAGTTATTTAGGAAAAACTGCATTTTTTTGGGTTAAGGGGAGCCCAGCGCGGGGGGGGGGAGTGGCCCCCGGGGACCAAACGAAATTTTTCCGTAGAAGTCTAGTGGGGCTACATGCCCACCAAATTTCATGTTCCCCGGTGTTTCGGTGTCCCTGGTATCGTTGACGAAAAATTTACGGGGGCCCCAGCGCGGGGGGGGGAGTGGCCTCCGGGGACCAAACGAAATTTTTCCGTAAAAGTCTAGTAGACCAACATACCATAAAAATTTCTTCATCCTCGGTGCCACGGTTCAGGTAGTTATTTAGGAAAAACTGCATTTTTTTGGGTTTGGGGGGGCCCAGCGCGGGGGGGGGGAGTGGCCCCCGGGGACCAAACGAAATTTTTCCTTAGAAGTCTAGTGGGGCTACATGCCCACCAAATTTCATGTTCCCCGGTGTTTCGGTGTCCCTGGTATCGTTGATGAAAAATTTACGGGGGCCCCAGCGCAGGGGGGGGAAGTGGCCCCCGGGGACCAAACGAAATTTTTCCGTAAAAGTCTAGTAGACCAACATACCATAAAAATTTCTTCATCCTCGGTGCCACGGTTCAGGTAGTTATTTAGGAAAAACTGCATTTTTTTGGGTTTGGGGGGGCCCAGCGCGGGGGGGGAGTGGCCCCCAGGGACCAAACGAAATTTTTCCGTAGAAGTGTAGTGGGGCTACATGCCCACCAAATTTCATGTTCCCCGGTGCTTCGGTGTCCCTGGTATCGTTGACGAAAAATTTACGGGGGCCCCAGCGCGGGGGGGGGAAGTGGCCCCCGGGGACCAAACGAAATTTTTCCGTAAAAGTCTAGTAGACCAACATACCATAAAAATTTCTTCATCCTCGGTGCCACGGTTCAGGTAGTTATTTAGGAAAAACTGAATTTTTTTGGTTTTGGGGGGGCCCAGCGCGGGGGCGGAGTGGCCCCAGGGGACCAAACGAAATTTTTCCGTAGAAGTCTAGTGGGGCTACATGCCCACCAAATTTCATGTTCCCCGGTGCTTCGGTGTCCCTGGTATCGTTGACGAAAAATTTACGGGGGCCCCAGCGCGGGGGGGAGGGGGGGGGGGGGGTGGACCCCGGGGACCAAACGAAATTTTTCCGTAAAAGTCTAGTAGACTAACATACCATAAAAATTTCTTCATCCTCGGTGCCACGGTTCAGGTAGTTATTTAGGAAAAACTGCATTTTTTTGGGTTAAGGGGGGCCCAGCGCGGGGGGGGGAGTGGCCCCCGGGGACCAAACGAAATTTTTCCTTATAAGTCTAGTGGGGCTACATGCCCACCAAATTTCATGTTCCCCGGTGTTTCGGTGTCCCTGGTATCGTTGACGAAAAATTTACGGGGGCCCCAGCGCGGGGGGGGGGGAGTGGCCTCCGGGGACCAAACGAAATTTTTCCGTAAAAGTCTAGTAGACCAACATACCATAAAAATTTCTTCATCCTCGGTGCCACGGTTCAGGTAGTTATTTAGGAAAAACTGCATTTTTTTGGGTTTGGGGGGGCCCAGCGCGGGGGGGGGGAGTGGCCCCCGGGGACCAAACAAAATTTTTCCTTAGAAGTCTAGTGGGGCTACATGCCCACCAAATTTCATGTTCCCCGGTGCTTCGGTGTCCCTGGTATCGTTGACGAAAAATTTACGGGGGCCCCAGCGCGGGGGGGGAAGTGGCCCCCGGGGACCAAACGAAATTTTTCCGTAGAAGTCTAGTGGGGCTACATGCCCACCAAATTTCATGTTCCCCGGTGTTTCGGTGTCCCTGGTATCGTTGACGAAAAATTTACGGGGGCCCCAGCGCGGGGGGGGAAGTGGCCTCCGGGGACCAAACGAAATTTTTCCGTAAAAGTCTAGTAGACCAACATACCATAAAAATTTCTTCATCCTCGGTGCCACGGTTCAGGTAGTTATTTAGGAAAAACTGCATTTTTTTGGGTTTGGGGGGGCCCAGCGCGGGGGGGGGAGTGGCCCCCGGGGACCAAACGAAATTTTTCTGTAGAAGTCTAGTGGGGCTACATGCCCACCAAATTTCATGTTCCCCGGTGCTTCGGTGTCCCTGGTATCGTTGACGAAAAATTTACGGGGGCCCCAGCGTGGGGGGGGAAGTGGCCCCCGGGGACCAAACGAAATTTTTCCGTAAAAGTCTAGTAGACCAACATACCATAAAAATGTCTTCATCCTCGGTGCCACGGTTCAGGTAGTTATTTAGGAAAAACTGCATTTTTTGGGGTTTGGGGGGGCCCAGCGCGGGGGGGGGGGGGAGTGGCCCCCGGGGACCAAACGAAATTTTTCCTTAGAAGTCTAATGGGACTACATGCCCACCAAATTTCATGTTCCCCGGTGTTTCGGTGTCCCTGGTATCGTTGACGAAAAATTTACGGGGGCCCCAGCGCGGGGGGGGGGAGTGGCCCCCGCGGACCAAACGAAATTTTTCCGTAAAAGTCTAGTAGACCAACATACCATAAAAATTTCTTCATCCTCGGTGCCACGGTTCAGGTAGTTATTTAGGAAAAACTGCATTTTTTGGGGTTTGGGGGGGCCCAGCGCGGGGGGGGAGTGGCCCCCGGGGACCAAACGAAATTTTTCCTTAGAAGTCTAGTGGGGCTACATGCCCACCAAATTTCATGTTCCCCGGTGTTTCGGTGTCCCTGGTATCGTTGACGAAAAATTTAAGGGGGCCCCAGCGCGGGGGGGGAAGTGGCCCCCGGGGACCAAACGAAATTTTTCTGTAAAAGTCTAGTAGACCAACATACCATAAAAATTTCTTCATCCTCGGTGCCACGGTTCAGGTAGTTATTTAGGAAAAACTGCATTTTTTGGGGTTTGGGGGGGCCCAGCGCGGGGGGGGAGTGGCCCCCGGGGACCAAACGAAATTTTTCCTTAGAAGTCTAGTGGGGCTACATGCCCACCAAATTTCATGTTCCCCGGTGCTTCGGTGTCCCTGGTATCGTTGACGAAAAATTCAGTAAGGTGACGAAAAAAAAACAAAAAAAAAACTTTGACAATCCCTATATGACCGCTTTCGCTAGCTACGCTAGCGGCGGTCATAATAATAATAACAATAAATAACCTATAGCAGTATAAATCTTCCAAAAGATTTCAGTAACAACTAAGCCAGAGAAAAATATACTGATTATCATGTTACTTCAAATGTTTCCATCCGTTATGATGATATGAAATGAGATAATAATAAAAACATGAAGCCGTTTGGTGCGTTTTGCTTTCATCCAAAATATGATACAGTACATTCAAACGCGATCGCGCTGCAAAATATGATACATTCAAACGCGATCGCTATCCAAAATATGATACATTCAAACGCGATCGCGCTGCAAAATATGATACATTCAAACGCGATCGCGCTCAAATATAAAACATTATGGTTACCATATGCATATCTACGTTTGAGCAGATATCCACAAACACAGTAACAGTAAATATTCCCCATATATCTAGCAACAGTTCAACTGCAACGTGACATTTATGCAACAATAACAAACTAATATGTAAGAATTTCTTACCTTACATCTTTCTTGTCTTCAAATCGCGTTCTTCTTCTTCTGAGGTAGCCTAAATCCAATGTAAGCTCAGGCACGTCTTTCAAACTCGACGAAAAGTGAAGTGAAGTGTTTTGTTGTTGAGGTAATGAGCGAGTTCGCGTTCCATGTGGAGATTTGCATGTGAATATCTTTTGCGCGAGTGGGCGTGGCCAAATTAACTGTAATGAGCAAGCGTTTGAGAAGCTGGACATCTTGTTGGTTTTATACAAATTACTTAAACAGAGAATATTTGTTTTCGTTTTGAATCCGATCATTTAAAGGAGCTGTATGTAAGATTGTGGCCAAAACTGGTACTGCAATCACTTTCAAATTACTGTATAGAGTGGTGTATCCCCTCCCCCTCCCCCCTGCCTCGAGGTTGCCAGATAGGCTGCAGGATCCAGCAGGAACGTAGGCTGCAGTTTGAATCTGCAGCTGTGGTAACTAGAGCAGAGCTGGCAACCCGGATTCAGAAACACTACTGACTTCGTGATTGGTAGATAGATGGAGGGCGGCGCTTCAGGCCAAAACACAAGATGACAACATCAACATCAGTTGAGGGCTGCAACTTCACTTTTTAAATGACAATATCCTGGCCATACTACTTTTGTCAGTGATATAAGTATTTGAAATGAACATGATTTCTTAATGTCTAGTGACATATCAGGGCCATTTTATGATTAATTGAAATACATTTCTTACATACAGCTCCTTTAAAAGTACACACTTAAATGTTTATAAAGGTATATGGCTCATAAATGTGTGACAAGTATTCGCTGAGTTTTGTTTCAGTTTATAGATGTGCTCAAGAAAAAAAAGTTCACCGCGACGGAGAGGCAGAACGCACACCCTATTTATTTTCTTTATTTTACAAAAGCACAATGTTTTGATTTGATTGTAAGTGGACACATACAAAAGGAGAAATATCACAGATTCTTTTTTATATTTCTTTTTTCTGTATGACCATAAATGACGGAGTAATTTAAGTTTATAGTGCTACAATGTGGAGAAAATCCAGCAAAACGCGCCCGCGCGTTTGTTGACCTCAGAGGGTTAATGTACACTTGTGCTGTGGGCAGGATGTGGTTTCCAGAGAGTTTGTAAATATGATTGACTCTTTTGATCTGACACAGTGGGTCAAAGGGCCAACTCATAAGTTGGGCCATACATTAGATCTGGTTTTATCTTTTAACCTGCACATTCAGTACATTATTATTATGACCGCCGCTAGCGTAGCTAGCGAAAGCGGTCATATAGGGATTGTCAAAGGTTTTTTTTTTTTTTTTTCGTCACCTTACTGAATTTTTCGTCAACGATACCAGGGACACCGAAGCACCGGGGAACATGAAATTTGGTGGGCATGTAGCCCCACTAGACTTCTAAGGAAAAATTTCGTTTGGTCCCCGGGGGCCACTCCCCCCCCGCGCTGGGCCCCCCCAAACCCAAAAAAATGCAGTTTTTCCTAAATAACTACCTGAACCGTGGCACCGAGGATGAAGAAATTTTTATGGTATGTTGGTCTACTAGACTTTTACGGAAAAATTTCGTTTGGTCCCCGGGGGCCACTTCCCCCCCCGCGCTGGGGCCCCCGTAAATTTTTCGTCAACGATACCAGGGACACCGAAGCACCGGGGAACATGAAATTTGGTGGGCATGTAGCCCCACTAGACTTCTAAGGAAAAATTTCGTTTGGTCCCCGGGGGCCACTCCCCCCCCACGCTGGGCCCCCCCAAACCCAAAAAAATGCAGTTTTTCCTAAATAACTACCTGAACCGTGGCACCGAGGATGAAGAATTTTTTATGGTATGTTGGTCTACTAGACTTTTACGGAAAAAATTCGTTTGGTCCCCGGGGGCCACTTCCCCCCCCCCACGCTGGGGCCCCCGTGAATTTTTTGTCAACGATACCAGGGACACCGAAACACTGGGGAACATGAAATTTGGTGGGCATGTAGCCCCACTAGACTTCTACGGAAAAATTTCGTTTGGTCCCCGGGGGCCACTCCCCCCCCCGCGCTGGGCCCCCCCCAAACCCAAAAAATGCAGTTTTTCCTAAATAACTACCTGAACCGTGGCACCGAGGATGAAGAAATTGTTATGGTATGTTGGTCTTAAGGGCCCACATCAACCTAGCCCATAATCGATTGTCAAAGTTTTTTTTTTTTTTTTTTTTTTTTTCGTCATCTACTGAATTTTTTCGTCAACGATACCAGGGACACCGAAACACCGGGGAACATGAAATTTGGTGGGCATGTAGCCCCACTAGACTTTTACGGAAAAATTTCGTTTGGTCCCCGGGGGCCACTCCCCCCCCCCCCCCGCGTTGGGCCCCCCCAAACACAAAAAATGCAGTTTTTCCTAAATAACTACCTGAACCGTGGCACCGAGGATGAAGACATTTTTATGGTATGTTGCTCTTAAGGGCCCACATCAACCTAGCCCATAATCACTCATTTGTGATTTGCGCCCCTCCCATAAAAAATGAAAATGCAATATTATTCTGCTTTAATCGCCCCTATCTTCAGTTGAGATGTTCAGAACTGCACCATATTTCATGTGTATGATTAACTTGACATCCTCTGGGGGTATGCTAAGTTTCGTAGAATTTCATCCATGGGGGGGTATAAAATACATTCATTTATGTGCACATTTAGTGACGGTACACTCATCGGCCTGTAGATGGTGGTGTTGAGCGAAGGGTTGCTGGTTTAGGATGATACTGTCACTAAGGTTGCCAACTGTCCCGAATTAGACGTCCCGTATTTTGGGCCTAATTTATTTGTCCCGTGCGTGACCTCCCGTGTCCCGTTTTTTGACAAGCTGATAAACCACTGACTGATACAACAGCAACAGCAGCAGTGCTGACCACGACACTTGAGAATGATCACCGAACCTGTCATCATCCAATCACAGCTTTTTTTAATCACTGTTTTGAGACAAATCATTGTTTGATTTGCGAACATCCTCTGCCGTCTGGTCGCTTCCGCTTCAAGCCGGACTCGTCTCACGCTAACGGTAATTTCCTTTCACTGTCCACGTTTTGATTTCGGCTAATCAATTTTGGCGAATGCAAACAACGTGATTATTGTTCATGAGTCTAACATCCAGCCACGCAAGAAAACATGTAATCTACCTGAGGGAATAATATGCTCAAAAAACATTTCTGATTATTATTAATGTTTTAAAGCTTTTAGAAAGTACATAGAAAGCTTTTGTAACATTACCTTAACTGTCACTTTTGATTAATGTAATGCATCCTTGCTGAATAAAAGTAGGCAATTACTTTCATTATTTTTTTTGCCAAAAAATAATCTTACTAACCCCAAACTTTTGAACTGTAAGCCTAGTGTATAATGTTAAAAAAGCTTTCTATTTTAGATAAATGCTGTTATTTTGAACTATGGTTTGTTTGTAATGTGACTTTTTTCATGTATGACATTAAAATTATTTTTAGAATTAAATACATAAATAGGTTAAGCAATACAAATGTGTTTATGTCTGATAACCTTTTAAACACAAACTTAACTGCAGACACTGAAATGACGTACACTGTGTGATACAGTACAAATATTTTGAGTGTCCCTCATTTTCCTATAAATAACCACGATTGTCCCGCATTTTCCTTTTCTGAAGTTGGCAACCCTAACTGTCACACACACACATGCAGGAATACAAACAAACGCAAGCATGCACACACACTGACATCCACACGCACAGACACACACCCATACACACACATACAAATCCACATGCACAGACACACACACACAAACACACACGCGCACACACATGTACGCACGCATACATACACACACACACACAGACACACACATACACAAACACACACACATACACACACACACAGACAGACATGCACATACTACAACTTTTTTTAGGTATATACATAAACACGCAATACAGCCAAATTGCTCCACGTCATTTATTTTTGTGGAAAGCCAGTGCAGGCCTGAGCGGCGGTCATATTTTGTACCGCCATGCGGTACATCTAGTTGTAAAGACTTTTTGGATTTTTTTAATGATAAAATTGTTGGTATACACTCTACAATACTGAAATTACAGGTGGCTCCGTCTTTTGACCTGGCTGTGCCTTGTAGCACGGAATGGAGTGAATTCCATCTTATTACCCTTCCAGTTTTGGCGGATATTGTTGTACATCTTAAGCCTTCCTCATCTAAAGGTGATGTCATGTCACCTCGTCTTTTTAAGCAGATGTTTGCTAGTGTAGGGACCACAGTGTTGAACCTAATTAACAAATGCCTTAGTCAAGGCATCTGTCCAGCAGATTTTAAGTATGCTACAGTTCTTCCATTATTAAAGAGGCCTAATTTGGCAATAGAGGATCCTAATAATTTTAGACCGATCTCAAATTTACCTTTTTTAGCCAAGATTTTAGAAAAAGTGGTATTTAAGCAGCTACAAGCACATATCACTGTAAATTAAATTATTGAGCCCTTTCAGTCGTAACACTTTCACCATTATCCAGTGAAACAAACATGTAATTTAACACTTTGACCAACACTGTCTCTGTGCTATGAGACAGTGTTGGTCAAAGTGTTAAATTACATGTTTGTTTCACTGGATAATGGTGAAAGTGTTATTTTAATTCTGCTTGACCTTAGTGCTGCATTTGATATGGTGGACCATGAGATTTTAATTAATCGCTTAGAACATTGGGTTGGCCTAAAAGGTAATGTTCTCAAATGGTTTAAATCTTATCTCACGGACAGATTTTTTTCTGTTAGTTTTGGGGGCTGTGATTCTTTGAGATTACATCTTCCTTGGGGAGTCCCACAAGGATCTATTCTTGCTCCATTTCTTTTTTCCCTTTATATGCTACCATTGGGGGCTATTTTTCGGAAACATAAAGTTGTAATTCCACTGTTACGCTGATGATACGCAGATTTACTTGCCCGTGAGAGAGTTTAATTCAAATTCACTTGACGCTTTATTAGCATGCTTACACGATGTTAAGGACTGGGTGGCTGAAAATTTTTAAGCTAAATGAAAATAAAACCGATGTTATTGTGTTTGGCCCTAGAAAGCATGATTAAATGCAACTTCTCTGACTGGTTTTGTAAAATCTAGGGTGAAAAATTTGGGATTTGTTCTGGATAGATAGTGATTTAAAGTTGGAAAAGTTTTAATTTAAAGTTTCTTAATCTACCTCTGTTTGCTAAGACTAAACCATTTCTATCTAGTTCAGAATTTGAGAAAGCAATTACGTCCATTGTCTTTTCTCGAATGGATTATTGTAATTCTCTTCACTATGGAGTTGATGCTCGAGCACTTATGCGTTTACATAAAATCCAAAATGCTGCAGCAAAAATGATAAAGTCGGCAAAGAAATATGAATCGGTGACTCCATTATTAATTTCATTAAAGTGGCTGCCAGTACGAATTAGAATTATTTATAATATCCTTGTACTTGTTTTTAAGGCCTTGCACAATTTAGCTCCTGTGTATTTGTCCAGTTTGGTGGCAATTTACACCCCCTCTAGATCCTTGAGATCAGAAAATCAACAGCAGCTTTGCACTACCAGGACAAAATATAAACATAGAGGTGACAGAGCCTTTTCTTGAGCAGGCCCTAAATTGTGGAATGACCTCCCTCAATCTATTCGATCTGCCAAATCCTTGCCCATGTTCAAAGCTATGTTAAAACAACGGGTTAAATGGGTTATTGTCTATGTGTGTTTATGTGATGTGGATATGTTTATTTCTGCTATCTTCTTGTGTTTTTTAGCTTGTGACTGTGAAGCACTTTGGGCAACGTGAGTTGTATTAAACTGCTATATAAATAAATAAACAAACAAACTATGCGAAGAGAGCACACGGGAAGCTACCGGCTTGACACGTTGGCTATAGAATCTAGTGAACGTGTTTGGTGCCGCCCTGTAGCTCTACAAATATCTCTCAGCGAGGCACCCGGTGCCAGCACCCAGGAAGAAGCTAAACTCCGAGCGTAATTGGACCGCACTCAGCTGCCGGCTGGGGATACAAGAGGGGGCTGAGGGTGGAAAGGCTTTACAGGGTTGCACACCGCCGGTCTGGCCCTCCTGGGACCCAGGAACAGAGGAATTTTATCTTTCTTTGACAGCTTGGGTCAAAGAAATGACAAATACCAATGGCGGAACACAAACAGAAACAAAACAAAACAAAGATTCTCCACCCGGCCCTCCACCTGGCCCAGCCCATTCTCCGGGGGAGGGAGTGGTGCAGTGGCCATCTCCCAAAGAGCTCATTCCTCCATCCCTGGGTGGCCCGTCTCAGGGAATCTTGTGCGGTGGCCTAGAGGGAGTGGAGGTGGCGGCAGGAGGACGCAGTCGTCGGCGAGCAGGCGGAGGATCTGCCACCGCCAGACGGGTGGAAGCAGCAGCGGGCCGCTGGTGCAGGATGTGCCAGATAGCCTCCGTCTGTTTCTGAGCAGCAGAGAACTGTTGGACGAAGTTCTCCAACACGTCGCCAAACAGCCCAAACTGGGAAATGGGGGAGTCCAGGAACCGAGTCTTGTCGGCATCCCTCATTTCGGCCAGGTTGAGCCAGAGATGGCGCTCCTGAACCACTAAGGTAGACCTCGCCAGACCGATAGCGTGAGCCGCAACCTTCGTTTCCCGAAGGGTGAGGTCAGTTGCTGTGCGGAGCTCACCCATGAGCTCACGGTCTGGGCCACCCTCGTGCATGTGCATGAGTGCCTTGGCCTGGTGGGCCTGCAGCAACGCCATGGCATGCAGGGAGGAAGTGGCTTGCCCACAGGCTTTGTAAGCCTTGCCCGTGAGAACGGCCAAAAACTTACAGGCCTTAGAGGGGAGACGAGGATCCCCCTTCAAATAGCTAGCGGTCACCGGACACAGCTGCACTGCACAGAAGACAGACTGACTGATCCCACCTTTAATAACAGCCAGCTTAAACGTTTTCGGTACATATCCTTGTGACAAAGAGGAATTAATGATATTAAGGAGAGGATCTATGACCTCAGGAAGCATCTCTTTCAGTAGCTTATTTGGTATAGGGTCTAACATACGTGTTGTTGATTTAGATGATTTAACGAGTTAAGACAATTCTTCCTCTCCTATTGCAATGAATAAATTTTTTTTTTAAAATACGTTTGAGCTCAATGTGCATATGTCATTAAAATAAATGTTTCATTTAGAATTGTTGCATGAAGTCTCCCTTTTTAGTTGCAGGGTTGTAACAATATATATTTTTTCTGCTCGTGCCATCTAAGGTTCATTGTGTCAACTTTGACCATTGGGTGGCGCATATCCCTTTTGTTGTTACACAGCAGAAAAAGGAAGGAAACAGTAGGAAGCAGTGCTGGTAGAATGCATGAAGTGAAGTTGTGACTTAGGATTGGTCACTTGTCGGTTTCTTTGAAGCTGTTGATTTGTCAAACATGCAATGGCAAGTTTCTCATTTACTCCTGATAATAAGTCATCTGAGGTTATTCATTACAGCTACAGTAAACTGTGAAGACCAATTATAGCCATTATGGTTTGCTGTTGAGTAAATGTGCACCTCAGGGTGCTGTTAACACCTGTGCTGAATGCAGAGATGATCTATTCATTAGAGGTGTGAAAGCAACACATCTAAACACACAGTGAAGGCACTGATGCAATAGCTGCTGCTCATTATTCAGGGGTCAGTTACATCATATTTTGCTTTGATGTATTTTAAAAGTAAATGAAGTAGAACTTTTATTCGACAAGTAGATGTACAAAAAAATAGTGTTTGTTATATAGTGTACAAAATATTTCCAGGTAAGTATTGTAGGCCCTGTTCACATCATTCTCCACAAGCACATTGGTCCAATCCTGGTTAGCTAGCTCACAATTTATCTGTGATTTAGAGCATCAATAGACTTCTCGGTTAGTACCCTTTTATATATATTTTTTTGAGATTCATAGTTTTTTTCGTAATTGTCATTGTACAATGCAAATATAGGAAGATGATCAGTTATGTCAGATATCATGAGTCCACTTACTTTGGTTTGATCCATAGCATTAGTAAAGATATTGTCAATGAGTGTTGCACTATGAGAGGTAATTCTACTGGGTCTGGAGATAGATGGGAAGAGGCTCATACTATACTAAGCATTCACAAATTCATCAGTGGCATGATGGTTGTCGTGATTCATCAGATCAATATTGTAATCACCACAAATAAATAATGTTTTATTTACAGTAGAGAATGCTCTCTCCATCCATTCCGTAAATATTTCAATGCTGGACCCGGGTGATCGATAAATACAACTAATTATAATATTTTTTTTCCTTTCACAAATTATTTCAATTGTTACACATTCAAGTAAGTTATCAACTGATACTGCCATTTTTTCAATCATTTTGAATTTTATTTTATTGCTTACATATATAGCTACCCCACCACCTGCTTTGTTTTTCCTATTCACATAATTTAAGGCGTAACCTTCCAACTCAAAATGGTCAATACCTTTTCTTTTGTTAAACCATGTTTCTGATATTGCTACTATATTAAATGGAGTAATAAATTGTTGCAAATACTCTTTAATACTACTAAAGTTTGTGTACATGCTTCTGCTATTAAAATTAATTATTACATGGCTTGGCTGAATTCCAATGTAGAATGCGGTCTGTTATTTCTTTATAACAGACCGCTGCGGAGTATAACAGACCGTTGCCATGAAAAACAGCGCGTTGCTATGGACGCGGAACGGACTATTTTCTTTGGCGGAAGCAATACAATCGTTTTTAAATCAATAAACTCCTTTTTAAATCAATAATTCGTGTCAAATTATTTATTTATTTTGTAGGTAGCCATGTAATAAGCGGGATAATGTATAGAGAGGCGGTCGTTATAGCGAATAACAAGCCCTTCAGGCTGTCAAGACCCCTCCGCTTCGCGTCGGGGTCTCGTTCAGCCTGTCGGGCTTGTTATTCGCTATAACAACCGCCTCTCTATACATTATCCCTTACTTATTGATAGTTTTCCTTTGGTGTTAACAGCATTGAAATCATTTTCAGAATAGTAGCGGCAGTCAATGTTAGTATCTAACAAAAACAGTGTCAGGATCTATGTTATTCTCTGGGTCATAATCACTGTGTTCAGTGACCTCTTGTGGATTGATCTGATTGGGTATTATTGTATACATGTAGAATGTTCTCTTTCTAACATTCGTTCGGTATCTCACTATGGGAACGCCTCTGGGCGTGACCGATCGCGGAAGCACCAATTACACCACGTCTGCCAACCGTGGCAGACCAATCGCTGCAGCGATTAGGGAGTCCTGCCTCCCTGTATATAAACCGCAGCTACCTGCCGTTTCGTCATTCTCGCTCTCTTCCCCGTGGAAGATTTCGGAAGCTGTCCTCAGCAGACTTGGGAATTATTGCTTAACAGTTTCTCGATGGAGCCGAGAGGTAACGTCCCTAACGCAATCAATTTCTTAAGTTGTTGAGTGACTTCGTCACTTAAGAGTAAGATAACTAACGTGTCAAGACGAGTTTTCCTGCTCTTAAGTTTTTCCTTTTTAATTTCCAAGTCTTTTTTTCGGTGCGCTCACCACGCTCCAAAAGAGATAAGGAAAAGAGAGCTCTCTAATCGCAGCACAGCTCCGTACTAGTTGTCACGTTGTGGTGTAACTTACCGTACGAAGAGAGTGCAAGCTCTATCATGGCTACCGCGATAGAACCGGAGAGCCCCGGAGGAGAGGGTCGTCCTCCGCACCCATGTGCTTGTGGAATGTGGATTTCTGCTAGGGATGCACACAGCCTCTGCATCTCTTGTCTGGGCACTAAACACGCTCAGGCAGCGCTGTCCAACCCCGAGGGCTGCCCGCACTGTGCTACATTCTCGAATAAGATCCGTGAAAGGAGACTTCGCGTGGCAGTCGCGGGAAAATCGGACCCATGCCTCTCTGCTCAACCCAGAGAGGAACCCATGGATTGTCCTCAAACCACTAGCTCATGGGCAGAGATGATGGAGAAAGTGTCACCCGTCCTTGCCCCGCTGTTTGATGACCCGTTAGCGGGCGAGGAAGATGACGATGACGAGGTATTGTCGACCATCCTCGAGGACGAGGATGACGACGAGGAAGATGCCATTCTTCCCCCGATCCAGTCCCGGCCACCGAGTGCACAGGATGAGAGTTCACCCTCCCCTGTACAGGTGGACGCTGATCTAATCGAGGTCTGCCGCAGGGCCGCGGCTAGATTATCTATCGACTGGCCTTCTCAACAAGCAGGTCAGGGGGCTGAAATAGACCTGTATGATGGAAAGAGGCTCCCGTCACGTCTCCCGCCGGCCAGGCAGTTTATTCCAGCCGTCCCGGCCTGTGTGGCGGAGATGAAAAAGTTTTGGGACAAGCCTTTTTCACATCGAGTGCCTGTTAAGGGTTTCTCAAGGCTAGATGTTCAGGGAATGGACGATCTAGGGATGGCAGATCCTCCCCCTGTGGAAACATCGGTAGCGAATCATTTGCACCCGAGCCGCAGGGCAGCGCTCTCTTCAACCGGAGCCTCGCTGCCAGGAAAGACAGAGCGCTTCGCTGCCTCTGTTTTTCAAAAGATCTACAAGTCAACTGCGCTGTCTGTTCGCGCTTTGAACGCGACGTCCCTCCTTACAGCCTATCAAGCGGAGCTATTAGAGGAGATGGGTCGTCAGCTGGACTCCGGATCTCCCAACCCAGTGCTCTGGGAGGAGATTTGCGTCATCGCAGATTTAAACCTGCGCACGTCCCGCGGAGCAGTTCAAAGTTGCGGTCGGAGTATGGGCTTAGCAGTTGTGGGGGAGAGATCGCTGTGGCTGGGTTTGTCAGGACTCTCTGACAAAGAGAAATTGGAGTTTTTGGATGCCCCTATAGATCCAAAGGCCATGTTCGGCTCGACGGTGACGGCAATGCGTCAGCAGTGTGACCTGCGGAAGAAGGAGGGAGAAGCTTTCCAGGTCTGTCTCCCCAGAAAACTGGCCGCTCGGCCTTATCACCCGAGCTGGCCGAATTTCAAGCCCTCAGGGAGAGGCGGGCACTCTGATTATCAGCCTTCCCGCCCTGCGCCACCGCAACAGCAGGGCAACGCGGCTCCACAGTCAAAGCCCGGTTTCGTTCGGCCAAAACAGTCGTTCGCGGCCGCAGCCGCGAAACACCGTTCGGCTGCCCCTCAGGGGAATAAGAAGAGGCGGTCTACCTGATATGCCAGTTCGGCGACAAGAAGGGTTGGGAGACAGCACCCAGGGTTTATCTGTCCCATCCCTTCAGAACGATTCCTTATTTGGGCTTTTGACCCTTGACTCTTTAACGTTAGTTTTCTCTGATTGCTGTAAATGTGTATTTAATTTAACACATTTAAAACAGCAGAAATAATCATGAGAAATATATGCTCAGATGATAATATTATCATCATGGACATGTAATTGTTAAGCTCAGCATGAGTTTAATGTTTTAAAAAGATGAGTATAATAAAAGATGATCTTTAAAAAGATTAGCAAATTGCAATTAGCTTAAAATTAATTTTAATTTAACCTTTAAGTTGAACTTTACAGACTATGGTATCAAACAGACATCAAGAATCAGCACATGAATCTCAACAATGGTGACAAACAAAAAGCTTCATGCCACAATGCATGCTGGGTGCCACCATAGTACAAATCTCATCCATGACTCCCAGCATGTGTAACGAGTTATAAGTACAATTCAAGTTTAATGTATTGTTGTTGTCTTTTCCACTAAAATCCTTGTTTTATTACTGATTTATTTTTGCTTTTCTTTGAGCAACATATGTTGTTTCTGCTATTCACATTAGAGACTTTTATTTTGACATGTTTTTCTGTTGCTGCATTGGTGCCATAGTGAGTGTGCGCGCGCGCCTCTCTCTTTAGTTCGCATTGCACATGCTGGGGAGAGGTAAGCGTTTTGCAGAGCTCTTCGATTTGTGAGCAAATTAAGTTTGTAAAGTGTGTAAATCGATTTGATAATCCTTTGTAAACAGTATGGAGACTGTCTAGTATGTTCTGTTGTATGTTATATGTGTGTGGATCAATAATTTGAAGATATATCGTGTGAGTTTTGTGATCTGTATTAGCTAGGTTTTGAGTCATTAATCAGCTAAACTAGTGTTGTATCATTCAGGTGATGCAATAGTGAGATGCTCACACGACGTTTATCAACTTTATTGCTTTAATCCACAGGTATTTCACTTTTATTGTGTTTTATTTTCTATATTGTGTTAATGTTATGTGTAGTTAGCATAATTGTTGCATTGAGTTCGCATTGCACATGCTGGGGAGAGGTGATGCAATAGTGAGATGCTCACACGACGTTTATCAACTTTATTGCTGTAATCCACAGATCCACAGTTGGTGAAAGCCCATGTTGGGTGTGACTGTGAATAAACATCGTCATTGTGATGAACCGCAGTAACAGTGTCCTGGTCCTTATTAAACACAACGCAGAGAAAAAGAGTATCGTGACAGCGGTAGGCAGCAGACCGGTTACACATGCATTGCGGCATGAAGCTTTTCGGC
The DNA here is from genome assembly GCF_949319135.1 of Squalius cephalus. NCBI lineage: Eukaryota > Metazoa > Chordata > Actinopteri > Cypriniformes > Leuciscidae > Squalius > Squalius cephalus. Next base: position 1,545,693 of record NC_137139.1, read on the forward strand.
CGCAGATTACAATTAAGAAAACATTTTTTTTTTTTATTCTGCACTGCTGGATTGCATGATGTAGTGTCACAAGACAGTTATAACTAACAGCACATAAATAAATTAAATGCGCACCATACATACACTCATAAGCTTGATCAGATCAGCACTTGTTGATTATGAGATCATCAAGAAACATCTGATCATAATTTCTCTCACCATAACAAATGTATTTTATTAAAATACAGTTAAAGAAGCCAGAGAAAAGCTAAAAGAAGAGTAAAGGGTCAAGAGCTCAAATAAAGGAGCCATTAATCACGATTCTGGTGACTTCAAATAACACATTCAATGAAACATCAACATCTAAACCTCTGTTAATTCTCAATAAGAGCTTGTCTATGTAGATTCATGATGTCTAAACCATCCAAATGTTCAAACAAACTCTTTATTAAACATCACTGGACTCCATAAACACAAGTTAACAATACGTTTCAGTGTTCGTCCAAACACTCAGTTGTAAAAACACAGGAAGTAACTCTGGCAAATACACACCGACTACAGTCACATGTGACACATATCTGATACAAGTTGTGTAACTATAACACATTAGTGTGTAAAAGGATTCAACACACTTCTGTGTAAGAGGAATGGCACATTAGTTGTGTTAAAGGTAATACAAAATGTGTAGTCCTTATAAACACAGAGATGTGTTAAGAATCGACACAGGTTGTGTGTTAAATTTGACACAACGTGTTGTCCCTGAGCACACACACTACATGTGTTAAAATCTACACAACATGTGTTGTCCCTGAGCACACACACTACATGTGTTAAAATCTACACAACATGTGTTGTCCCTGAGCACACACACTACATGTGTTAAAATCTATGCAACATGTGTTAAAATCTACACAACATGTGTTGTCCCTGAGCACACACACTACATGTGTTAAAATCTATGCAACATGTGTTAAAATCTACACAACATGTGTTGTCCCTGAGCACACACACTACATGTGTTAAAATCTATGCAACGTGTTAAAATCTACACAACATGTGTTAAAATCTACACAACATGTGCTGTCCCTGAGCACACACACTACATGTGTTAAAATCTACACAACATGTGTTGTCCCTGAGCACACACACTACATGTGTTAAAATCTATACAACATGTGTTAAAATCTACACAACATGTGTTGTCCCTGAGCACACACACAACATGTGTTAAAATCTACACAACATGTGTTGTCCCTGAGCACACACACTACATGTGTTAAAATCTACACAACATGTGTTGTCCCTGAGCACACACACAACATGTGTTAAAATCTACACAACATGTGTTGTCCCTGAGCACACACACTACATGTGTTAAAATCTACACAACATGTGTTGTCCCTGAGCACACACACTACATGTGTTAAAATCTACACAACATGTGTTGTCCCTGAGCACACACACTACATGTGTTAAAATCTACACAACATGTGTTGTCCCTGAGCGCACACACTACATGTGTTAAAATCTACACAACACGTGTTAAAATCTATGCAACATGTGTTAAAATCTACACGTGTTAAAATCTATGCAACATGTGTTAAAATCTACACAACATGTGTTAAAATCTACACAACATGTGTTGTCCCTGAGCGCACACACTACATGTGTTAAAATCTACACAACATGTGTTGTCCCTGAGCGCACACACTACATGTGTTAAAATCTATGCAACATGTGTTAAAATCTATGCAACATGTGTTAAAATCTACACGTGTTAAAATCTATGCAACATGTGTTAAAATCTACACGTATTAAAATCTATGCAACATGTGTTAAAATCTACACAACATGTGTTAAAATCTACACGTGTTAAAATCTATGCAACATGTGTTAAAATCTACACGTGTTAAAATCTATGCAACGTGTTAAAATCTACACAACATGTGTTAAAATCTACACAACATGTGTTGTCCCTGAGCACACACACTACATGTGTTAAAATCTACACAACATGTGTTAAAATCTACACAACATGTGTTAAAATCTACACAACATGTGTTGTCCCTGAGCACACACACTACATGTGTTAAAATCTACACAACATGTGTTGTCCCTGAGCACACACACTACATGTGTTAAAATCTACACAACATGTGTTGTCCCTGAGCGCACACACTACATGTGTTAAAATCTATGCAACATGTGTTAAAATCTACACGTGTTAAAATCTATGCAACATGTGTTAAAATCTACACAACATGTGTTAAAATCTACACGTGTTAAAATCTATGCAACATGTGTTAAAATCTACACGTGTTAAAATCTATGCAACATGTGTTAAAATCTACACAACATGTGTTAAAATCTACACAACATGTGTTGTCCCTGAGCACACACACTACATGTGTTAAAATCTACACAACATGTGTTAAAATCTACACAACATGTGTTAAAATCTACACAACATGTGTTGTCCCTGAGCACACACACTACATGTGTTAAAATCTACACAACATGTGTTGTCCCTGAGCACACACACTACATGTGTTAAAATCTACACAACATGTGTTGTCCCTGAGCACACACACTACATGTGTTAAAATCTACACAACATGTGTTGTCCCTGAGCACACACACTACATGTGTTAAAATCTATGCAACATGTGTTAAAATCTACACAATATGTGTTAAAATCTACACAACATGTGTTGTCCCTGAGCACACACACTACATGTGTTAAAATCTATGCAACATGTGTTAAAATCTACACAACATGTGTTAAAATCTACACAACATGTGTTGTCCCTGAGCACACACACTACATGTGTTAAAATCTACACAACATGTGTTGTCCCTGAGCACACACACTACATGTGTTAAAATCTATGCAACATGTGTTAAAATCTACACAACATGTGTTAAAATCTACACAACATGTGTTGTCCCTGAGCACACACACTACATGTGTTAAAATCTATGCAACATGTGTTAAAATCTACACAACATGTGTTAAAATCTACACAACATGTGTTGTCCCTGAGCACACACACTACATGTGTTAAAATCTACACAACATGTGTTGTCCCTGAGCACACACACTACATGTGTTAAAATCTATGCAACATGTGTTAAAATCTACACAATATGTGTTAAAATCTACACAACATGTGTTGTCCCTGAGCACACACACTACATGTGTTAAAATCTATGCAACATGTGTTAAAATCTACACAACATGTGTTAAAATCTACACAACATGTGTTAAAATCTACACAACATGTGTTGTCCCTGAGCGCACACACTACATGTGTTAAAATCTACACAACATGTGTTGTCCCTGAGCACACACACTACATGTGTTAAAATCTACACAACATGTGTTGTCCCTGAGCGCACACACTACATGTGTTAAAATCTACACAACATGTGTTGTCCCTGAGCGCACACACTACATGTGTTAAAATCTACACAACACGTGTTAAAATCTATGCAACATGTGTTAAAATCTACACGTGTTAAAATCTACACAACATGTGTTGTCCCTGAGCACACACACTACATGTGTTAAAATCTATGCAACATGTGTTAAAATCTACACAACATGTGTTAAAATCTACACAACATGTGTTGTCCCTGAGCACACACACTACATGTGTTAAAATCTACACAACATGTGTTGTCCCTGAGCACACACACTACATGTGTTAAAATCTACACAACATGTGTTGTCCCTGAGCGCACACACTACATGTGTTAAAATCTATGCAACATGTGTTAAAATCTATGCAACATGTGTTAAAATCTACACGTGTTAAAATCTATGCAACATGTGTTAAAATCTACACAACATGTGTTAAAATCTACACGTGTTAAAATCTATGCAACATGTGTTAAAATCTACACGTGTTAAAATCTATGCAACATGTGTTAAAATCTACACAACATGTGTTAAAATCTACACAACATGTGTTGTCCCTGAGCACACACACTACATGTGTTAAAATCTACACAACATGTGTTAAAATCTACACAACATGTGTTAAAATCTACACAACATGTGTTGTCCCTGAGCACACACACTACATGTGTTAAAATCTACACAACATGTGTTGTCCCTGAGCACACACACTACATGTGTTAAAATCTACACAACATGTGTTGTCCCTGAGCACACACACTACATGTGTTAAAATCTATGCAACATGTGTTAAAATCTACACAACATGTGTTAAAATCTACACAACATGTGTTGTCCCTGAGCACACACACTACATGTGTTAAAATCTACACAACATGTGTTGTCCCTGAGCACACACACTACATGTGTTAAAATCTATGCAACATGTGTTAAAATCTACACAATATGTGTTAAAATCTACACAACATGTGTTGTCCCTGAGCACACACACTACATGTGTTAAAATCTATGCAACATGTGTTAAAATCTACACAACATGTGTTAAAATCTACACAACATGTGTTGTCCCTGAGCGCACACACTACATGTGTTAAAATCTACACAACATGTGTTGTCCCTGAGCACACACACTACATGTGTTAAAATCTATGCAACATGTGTTAAAATCTACACAATATGTGTTAAAATCTACACAACATGTGTTGTCCCTGAGCACACACACTACATGTGTTAAAATCTACACAACATGTGTTAAAATCTACACAACATGTGTTAAAATCTACACAACATGTGTTGTCCCTGAGCGCACACACTACATGTGTTAAAATCTACACAACATGTGTTGTCCCTGAGCACACACACTACATGTGTTAAAATCTACACAACATGTGTTGTCCCTGAGCACACACACTACATGTGTCATTTTTAACACATCTCTTTTTATAATCGGCCCGAGCTCGGCTGCCCCGCGGCGCCTGCGGCTCAGACTCGGCATCGGCGTGTGTTAACCGGGCCGACTGTGGCCCGCAGCTCGCTCTGGCACATGCATTTTTGTTACGGCTGTAAAGCACTGGGCCGATTCATGTTCACCGTAACTGGTAACTGGTAACTCACCACTTCTGGAAATGACTCGGCTTAGGTTAAATCAAGGATGGTTTTAATGTAGCAATAATTAACATAAAAATTATTTTAAAATTGATGTAAATTCCTGACTGTATCTTAGGATGTTATAGGCTACTTGTCGAATGTCGTTGTCCAAAACAAAATATCTGCGGTAAATAATAATAATAATCGTGTCATTTTGCACAGAGCATTCTTTAATATTTATAACCATAGCAAAAATATTTAGTTGCCATGAAGATTCTTTACGTGTATTTTAAACATGCATGGACATCACTCGCACAGTCACGGTGATTGCAGTCGCGCATCGGCTGAGTAGTGGCAACCGCAATAAGGCCGAGTCACTTTGCCACCTGCAGGCAGGCATACATTCAACTTTGTTAACTTTTAGCTCGTTTACCAATGGTGGGTAACAGAAACAAAATGCCGGCCAAAAGATTTTTCTGCCGGCCAACATAATTTTTAAGATGTAGACTATCCTGTGTTTACTTGGGTTGATGGGATGTGTAGCCTACATGCAGCTACATGCAGTACTCTTGTTAGCAACATGAGTCTAAAATTAATTTTACTGGCTATTTCAAATGTTTACCAGCAGTGACGGTTAAACTCTGGGCGCTCGGCTCAGATGCGTTCACCGGTATGAAGCCCATTTCAACAGTTGCTGCAAGCGTCAGCACTGAGTGACGTGTGCACAACTTTCGGTGAGATAAAACTCAACGCCTGACTTAAAATCATCCCTTTTCGATCCTGCGTCATTACAGTGAACTTGAGGTAAGTCTTGTGTTTAATTTCCTTAAAAAGCATCAACATTTCACGCCGAGCATAGTTTCAATCGAGTTCCCTTAACATCCTACATTTCTAACTGTTGCTGATTAAATGTTGATTATTATCGATCCGTTTAAACTTTGTTCATGTTCATTTGACAGTGCTTCCCTAGATGAAACGAAAAGAAAGAATTCAGAACTCGAATTCTATTAATTAGGACAACAATATAATTTTGTCTGAGTAAAGTAGTGCAAATGGGGGTAATATGAAAGCTATTTTTATGGCGCGAATGAAGCTAACTTTGACTAGCTGCGCTGTTTTTGCGCTAGCAGCTCATATTTCCGTTCTGCTAGTTGGCAAAGAATTAGTCGCTAGTCTAGACACCATTTTTATTGAATGCAATTTACGTGAATAATATTTACGAGCACAGTCTTTGATCTGTGGAAGAAAATAAAGTGGAACAAATGTTAGCTGGCTTAAGGCCAATTCATACCGCACAGACAAACGCCAACAAACACGTTTTGTCCTATGTGCACATTTTCATCCTGTAAGAACATTTTTATTTTACTTGTGTAAATAGAGGAATGATGTGGGACTTTGGTCTGCTGAAAGCTGGGTCATGTCTGTTGCTGAGTGAGATCGGGACTCTTATTATGAAAATGAACTGAGGACTCTAACCCCGGATTTCCACCAACTGCGGAACGGCAGCGTGACGGCTCCGCTGCGTGTCGGCTCCGTGCTCCGCTGTCCTTCAATACCCACCAGGTCCGGATTTGTTGCGGAACGGCTGCGGCCATGACTAACAGCTGTCAGGAGGACCCACGAGATCTCGCGAATTCACGTATGATCGCGCGATATAAGTGCTGAATTGCTGCGGAGCTCTCCGGCATCCGGCAAAAATAGAAGCTCTGCGTATCTGCTCCGGAGGGCTGCGGATCGCCGGAGTCGGAACGCAGCCGTTCCGCAGTCAGTGAAAATACACACATTGACTTTAATGGAAACCTATTGACTCCGCCGCCGTTCCGGAGCGGATCCGCAGCCGTTCCGCATTTGGTGGAAATTAGGGGTTATAACGGTAGAGGAGCAGCTGCGCCGGCGACCTCACAGTTCCTGGGGATTATGATTACGCTGACACGTTTGCTCCTGGTTTTACAGGTATACAGCAACTTAATATGCACACGAGTCCTGTAATTCCGATGTATATGTTCATGCTGCAAATATTTTGTGTATTAATGTTCTGGGTTGTGAAGATCTAAGTGCAGACCATCCGCCATTTTGTGAACGCTGTGACATGACGTCGTGAAGTGCATTTAATGGCTTTTTGCACAGGGGCCTGTAACAGATGCACTCTCGACATTTAACAATATAAAACGAGAAGAAAGTTGTGTCTGAAAGCTGCAATCTTTTACTTGTATTGGTTAAAATGAATGGATATCTCGTGTTTTTCCTTGGGTGCTTGAGTTTGTCGGTGCCTGTTGGGGCAGTGCGAACATGACACTTATTTTTCATAACATTCTGAATACAACGGCCAACTTTTGTTGGCGACTTTTTTTGTTGGTGTTTGCTGGCGTTTGTCTGCGGTGTGAATTGGCCTCTCTAGTTGTACTTTTATGGCGCAAACTGAAATCACACTTTATAGCTAACATCAACATAACCTTTGGCTAAATGTGGTCTGTAGGCAGGTTTGAAAAGTTTATTAGCTAACGTTACCTTCATTAGGGCTGGACAATATGGCTGAAAACTGTATCATGATGTAAGCGTTTCATATCGGTCGATATCGATAATATTGATATTTTTTTATGACCTATTTAAAATAAGGACCAGGAGAAAAATATATTACATTCAACATTTTTATTTTAAACTTAACCTTCCTCTGATTATAATCCCCTCAGTTATAAAGGCAGGAATGTCAACACAACCATGGAAAGCAACACCATGGAAGACACAAAAGACAGGTCTTCTCAGGAGGCTGTGCCTACAGGTAGGACTTCTACAAAGTGATCTCTCTCGGTTTACTCTGACATATCTACGTACAATGTTTTGCTACTAATCTGCTATGCCTGCTTTTTCTTGTGTCTTACAGCTAGTGATGGGGACGAGACCGCCTATGCCGAGTCCGAGTCAAGACCGAGTCTTTGAAGGGTCGAGTCCGAGTCAAGACCGAGTCTTTGTAAGAACAAGTCCGAGTCGAGTCCGAGAAAGCAGAAATCGGTCTCGAGACCGGACTCGAGTACTACATCACTACTTACAGCAATTGCTAAGGAGATCCTCATCCAGCTTGATTCTATCAGAGAGCAGCAGTTGCTCATCCTGATGCAGCTCCTACAAATCTCCAGCAGCTCCAGACTTCATTCCAGACCCAACACATTTTGGGCTCCTACTTTCAACTATTGAGGAGCTACAATGTTTGGAGGAGACATTAAAGAATCCAGAGGAGGAGAAGAATTTGGTGTTAACCCTCTGAGGTCTGAGCTGTTTTCTGGGCCCTGGAGGTGTTCTGACATGCTCTGACATTTCTGGTTATTTCTGTTACTTGTGACATTTTCATGGCTAAAGTCTAATTAAACTGTATTCAGCACAAACTCTGCTACAACAATATATCAACAGCATGTATGTAAAAGTTTGTAGTTTTGAGATAATGACATTTATGCGTGGTTTGTGAAAATACAAAAAAAAATTCTCACTGAAATAAGGCCATGAAACCCATACTGATTATTTCTTCACAAGACTTTTGAAAATTGTATGACGTAGCCTAGAATATTTGCTGCAAAACTATGTGAAAATCACCCTGACTGCTCATTCAGATAAGACAATATATTGATTTAAAAATTTTACGACGTGTTTTGTGTGAAAAAGCCTTATGCGAGAGCTCATTAATATGTAAGCTTTTCTCACCTGAGAAAGACAAAGAACCTCCCCAACGGCCCTATTAGGAGCTATCCTAATATAGCTCCTAATGGCCCTGTCATTCTGAGCAACCTTGCACAATACTGTAAATGAGGAGATTTAAAAAAGAATGGCTTTTAAATTGTTTGGATTTATTTACAACACAACATAACCCAAAGATACACAAGGTGTTTCCAAGGTGTTTGATTTTCACTTTACCATGTTCATGTTCCAGAGACTCATGTGAATGTTGAAGTCGGCAGGACTCAGTGGCATCTGGGCCCTGAAAAAAAAGTGAACATACTGATATCAAGAGAAAGGCCTGCACGATTTTGCAAATAAATATTAGATTTTTCTGGTTAAAATTGCTTTTTAAAATTCACAAAATACACACACACACACACACACAAATGTTTCCAACAATATATAATATAATGAACACAAGGTTTGTTGTGCCTTGTAGGCATAAGCTATGCGCAGTGCTGGGTAAAATAATAATAACAATAGATAGCAGTATAAATCTTCCAAAATATTTCAGTAACAACCAAGCTAGAGAAAAATATATTGATTATCATGTTACTTCAAATGTTTCCATTCGTTATGATGATATGAAATGAGATAATAGTAAAAACATGAAGCCGTTTGGTGTGTTTTGCTTTTCAAATTTTCAAATGATACATTCAAACGCGATCGCGCTGCAAAATCTGATACATTCAAACGCGATCGCGCTCAAATATAAAACATTATGGTTACCATATACATATCTACGTTTGACCAGATATCCACAAACACAGTAGGCTTAACAGTAAACACGGGTCTAAATATTATAATATTCCCCATATATCTAGCAACAGTTCAACTGCAATGTGACATTTATGCAACAATAACAAACTAATATGTAAAAATGTCTTATCTTTCTTGTCTTCAAATCGCGTTCTTCTTCTTCTGAGGTAGCCTAAATCCAATGTAAGCTCTGGCGCGTCTTTCAAACACACACACACACACACATATATATATATATATATATATATATATATATATATATATATATATATACAACACAACATAACCCAAAGATACACAACGAAGTTACGAAGTCTCTGCTTCTTTGTTTTGAGGTGATGAGGGCGTTACAGGTCTGCGTTTCTCCGCATGGATCATTTGCATGTCAATCGCTCGTGCGCGCGTAGGCGTGTTCAAATTAAATTTAATGAGGACGCGTTTGAGAAACTGTACATGCCGCTGCTTTCGTATGGATTACTTAAAAATAGAATATTTGTTTTTTATATAATTTACATACTTTAAAAATAGAGATTCCAAGCGTTGTATAGACATGCGTTTCAAGTCTGTGTGACAAACATTCGCTGAGTTACAGGTCATTTTCTGTCGCGTTTCAGAATGAGTTTCACATTGAGAGAGACGGCAGAACGCGCATCATGTTTATTTTCTTTGTTTTACGAAAAACACAACATTTTGTTTTTATTATGAGTGTACACAAATAAAAGAAGACATTTAACAGTTTTGAATGATGTACAATACAAGTATGTAAAATCAAAATCAACAGAGTATTTTGCACTGATATATAAAAAAAACGAGCAGATCACGCCGGCGTGATTGCCGACCTCAGGGGGTTAAATTACGCATTAATCAGATCATTCCTAAAAGTCAGTCCCCACTCTCACTCATGCTATATTCCTTAAATAACTAACAAGGTACATGTCTTTGTTTCAGACTGTTCTCCTTGGAATGGTCGGAGGCATGACTCTTAAAGACACTGTGGGGCGGGTCCTGAAAAGAGCAATGAACACTTCGCTGGCGAGACTCATTAAAAGTGTGGTTCTGGGTGAGTGTCAGTGCTGGATAACTGCACTGTGGTGACATCCCAGGGCTCTACAGTGCAACCTATTTATTTATTTATTTATTTATTTATTTTACTGGCTGTGACAGTGACAAAGTATTTAGGAGCACCAGTGTGACTGACCTGATCAGGTTCTATGGGTGCACCCTCCATTGAAACTAGGGCTGTAACGATTCCTCGATTAAAGTCGAGCACTCGATTGAAAAAAATCCTCAATTGCAATTTACCCGTGTTGAGTAACCGGCAAAATACCGGAAGTGGCGCATTCCACAGACGAGAATCCATGAATAACATTATTACACCGTTTCTAAGGCTACGCGATCGATTTAAAATCATTTACAATCATAATATACCATAGTGCTATCATGAAATCACAAAGGCTGTGATTTAGTTAAGAATATGCGCTTTTAAAAAAAAAAAATGCCCCGGCAAGTCATTTTATCAAATATCGCCTTATAATGGGAAGGTTAATTTGTCATTGATCAGAAGGTGCTCCTAAATTTTTGACTGTGCTCCTAAACTTTTTAAATGAAAAAGAAATGTAAGTGTAGAGCCCTGCATCCACATTAAGTTTTGGTGGTTGCTGAGTAACATCACGTGGTCATGCTGCCCTCTTCTATCGTGTGTTTTTCTCAGATGCAGTCCGCCGCAATGCCCTGAAGATTCTGCAGAAGAGGAAACCGAGCTGCTCATCACCAGGTGTCTGTGGCTAGCCTCTGATAGGGACGCTGGCCGAAGCCAGAGGGAGAACAGGCAGACAACGCAGACAAAAGTCAGAAACGCGGTGGGCCAGAATTAAATGTTTCAAAGTTAAAAATGTTGATATTGGAAAATGGTATTTGAACTCCTTGATTCTACATTAATGCTGTGATATTATTTCTATTCTTTTCAATTCAAATCTGTTATTAAAAAGTGTGTGCGAAGACAACTCAAACGCAGTGGGCCAGAATTAAATGTTTCAAAGTTAAAAATGTTGATATTGGAAAGTGGTATTTTAACTCCTTGATTCTACATTAATGCTGTGATATTATTTCTATTCTATTCAAATCTGTTATTAAAAGTGTTTATCCTATTTTTGTAGTGTGGTCCAATTAAAAAATGCATTAAACATGAAACCTGTCTTCCTTGTGCTGTTTTACTTACTGTTTATCTTGCATTAATAACGGCTGCTCAGCAATTTTAGTATTAACCTGACATGAATGGAAATCAATAGTTTAAATAAGCCCAAATAAGGAATGGGATTGGAGGCGAGCTTATGTCCTCTCACTCGGGGTTCCGCAATCGGGCAGCGTTAAAACCGAGCGCTCGGCCGAGTGTCTTTAGCCTTAATTGGGCCGCGTTAAAACCGAGCGCTCGCAGAGCAATCGGGCCTAGATTCATGCCGAGGATCGGCCGAGTGTTCTAGCCTTAATCGGGCCGCTTTCGGCCCGCACAATTTTTGCTAGCTGGGATGCCAGTGTGAGCCCAACTGTTGTTGTAAATATGAACAAAAAGAAAAAGAAGAGGAAATATATTATATATTTATACAATAAGATAATATTGTATAATATATAATTTATCTTTGCAGTTAATTTGTTTTAAATAGTGTTCTTTTTGTATTTGTGATACTGCAGCGCGATCCCCGTGTCAGCTCGGCAGATTAGACTTTTAGTTATTGAAATATGTTCTTAGGGCAGCATTGCATCTTATTGGTTCTCTCAGTTGTCCAATCAGCGACAGCAGGAGGCGGGACATGGATTATTTGATTTTTTTTTCCTCCGGACGCGGGAGACATCACCTAAGGAGATCGTTGTAGTAACTGTTAAGGTAATGTTGTTTTTTATGTTGAACTTGAACTATATTAGATTATTACATTAAAATGTCGAGATAATTAAGTATTTGGATTTTAAGTTAAGGTAATGTTGTGTTTTATGTTGAACTACATTAGATTATTACATTAAAATGTCAAGATAATGAAGTATTTGGATTTTAAGTTAAAGGGTTAGTTCACCCAAAAATTAAAATTCTGTCAGTAATTACTCACCCTCATGTTGTTCCAACCGCGTAAGACCTTCGTTCATCTTCGGAACACAAATTAAGATATTTTTGATGAAATCTGAGCCATGTTTCACTCCTCCATAGGCTTCCAGTGTGACCGAAACTTGCTGGCCCAGAAAAGTTATTAAAGAGATCGTTAATATAGTCCAAGTGACTCCAGTGGCTCAATCTTAAGTATATCAAGCGACGAGAATACTTTTTGTGCGCAAAAACAAACAAAAATAACGACTTTATTCCACTATTCATTTCCTTCTCTCTGGATGTCTAGTTGGTTCGCGTAGTGTTTTTGCGCAGCGCGTCTGTGTTACACGTCACCACGTAGGCTCACTATTGGCCGACGCCGGTCATGTGTGTGTTGCGTGATGACGTGCAACACAGACGCGCAGCGCAAAAACACTACGAGGCCCAGAGAGAAGGAAATGAAAAGTGGAATAAAGTCGTTATTTTTGTTTGTTTTTGCGCACAAAAAGTATTCTCGTCGCATGATAAACTTAATGTAGTGCCACTGTAGTTACTTGGACTATTTTAACGATGTTTTAATAACTATTCTGGGCCGGTGAGTTTCTCCATGCAGCATTCTAATACTGCTCTCAGGGCACTTTACCGTATCTCCATGCAACATTCTAATACTGCCCTCAGGGCACCTTACCGTGTCTCCATGCAACATTCTAATACTGCCCTCAGGGCACCTTACCGTATCTCCATGCAGCATTCTAATACTGCTTTCAGGGCACCTTACCGTATCTCCATGCAACATTCTAATACTGCCCTCAGGGCACCTTACCGTATCTCCATGCAACATTCTAATACTGCCCTCAAGGCACCTTACCGTGTCTCCATGCAACATTCTAATACTGCCCTCAGGGCACTTTACCGTATCTCCATGCAGCATTCTAATACTGCTCTCAGGGCACTTTACCGTATCTCCATGCAACATTCTAATACTGCTCTCAGGGCACTTTACCGTATCTCCATGCAACATTCTAATACTGCTCTCAGGGCACTTTACCGTATCTCCATGCAACATTCTAATACTGCTCTCAGGGCACCTTACCGTATCTCCATGCAACATTCTAATCCTGCTCTCAGGGCACCTTACCGTATCTCCATGCAACATTCTAATACTGCTCTCAGGGCACTTTACCGTATCTCCATGCAACATTCTAATCCTGCTCTCAGGGCACCTTACCGTATCTCCATGCAACATTCTAATCCTGCTCTCAGGGCACCTTACCGTATCTCCATGCAACATTCTAATACTGCTCTCAGGGCACTTTACCGTATCTCCATGCAGCATTCTAATACTGCTCTCAGGGCACCTTACCGTATCTCCATGCAACATTCTAATACTGCCCTCAGGGCACCTTACCGTATCTCCATGCAGCATTCTAATACTGCTCTCAGGGCACTTTACCGTATCTCCATGCAGCATTCTAATACTACCCTCAGGGCACCTTACCGTATCTCCATGCAACATTCTAATACTGCCCTCAGGGCAATTTACCGTATCTCCATGCAGCATTCTAATACTGCTCTCAGGGCACTTTACCGTATCTCCATGCAACATTCTAATACTGCCCTCAGGGCACCTTACCGTGTCTCCATGCAACATTCTAATACTGCCCTCAGGGCACTTTACGTATCTCCATGCAGCATTCTAATACTGCTCTCAGGGCACTTTACCGTATCTCCATGCAACATTCTAATACTGCCCTCAGGGCACCTTACCGTGTCTCCATGCAACATTCTAATACTGCCCTCAGGGCACCTTACCGTATCTCCATGCAGCATTCTAATACTGCTTTCAGGGCACCTTACCGTATCTCCATGCAACATTCTAATACTGCCCTCAGGGCACCTTACCGTATCTCCATGCAACATTCTAATACTGCCCTCAAGGCACCTTACCGTGTCTCCATGCAACATTCTAATACTGCCCTCAGGGCACTTTACCGTATCTCCATGCAGCATTCTAATACTGCTCTCAGGGCACTTTACCGTATCTCCATGCAACATTCTAATACTGCCCTCAGGGCACCTTACCGTATCTCCATGCAACATTCTAATACTGCCCTCAGGGCACTTTACCGTATCTCCATGCAGCATTCTAATACTGCTCTCAGGGCACTTTACCGTATCTCCATGCAACATTCTAATACTGCCCTCAGGGCACTTTACCGTATCTCCATGCAGCATTCTAATACTGCTCTCAGGGCACCTTACCGTGTCTCCATGCAACATTCTAATACTGCCCTCAAGGCACCTTACCGTGTCTCCATGCAACATTCTAATACTGCCCTCAGGGCACTTTACCGTATCTCCATGCAACATTCTAATACTGCTCTCAGGGCACTTTACCGTATCTCCATGCAACATTCTAATACTGCCCTCAGGGCACTTTACCGTATCTCCATGCAACATTCTAATACTGCCCTCAAGGCACCTTACCGTGTCTCCATGCAACATTCTAATACTGCCCTCAGGGCACTTTACCGTATCTCCATGCAGCATTCTAATACTGCTCTCAGGGCACCTTACCGTATCTCCATGCAACATTCTAATACTGCCCTCAGGGCACCTTACCGTATCTCCATGCAACATTCTAATACTGCCCTCAGGGCACTTTACCGTATCTCCATGCAGCATTCTAATACTGCTCTCAGGGCACTTTACCGTATCTCCATGCAACATTCTAATACTGCCCTCAGGGCACCTTACCGTGTCTCCATGCAACATTCTAATACTGCCCTCAGGGCACTTTACCGTATCTCCATGCAACATTCTAATACTGCTCTTAGGGCACTTTACCGTATCTCCATGCAGCATTCTAATACTGCTCTCAGGGCACCTTACCGTATCTCCATGCAACATTCTAATACTGCCCTCAGGGCACCTTACCGTATCTCCATGCAACATTCATTTGCTGCTCTTTGCGCATTTTTGTTTCGCCTCAGGTATGTACTGTAAGTATCATAATCATAAGTACCCTTACGAAAAAGAAGTTTATTCAAGTGTGCTATTAGTATACTAATTATAAACTAAGAATAAGAGAGTATGCTTTCAGTCTACTTTTTATACATTTATCAGAGATATACTTAAAATGATACTTAGGTATACTTGGCTTATACTAACAAGTATACAGAGAAGTACAAGTATATTTGACCTATACTTGCACTTACATCTCTATTAGTATACTTTGAAGTGCCAAAAAATATATAAATAGTAAACTATAAGTATGATGTTAAGTTCACTTTAAAAAAAAAAAAAAACTTACAAGTATACTTGCAGTATAAAAACTATTAAACCAGTTTACTGAGAGTACACTTAGAAGTGTACTTTCATAAACTAAAAAGTGGGCTAGAAGTATATAACTAGTAAACTAGCAGTATATCTATAAGTTCACTTATAGTATAGTTGCAGTTCAAAATAAAACTTAAATATAAACTATTTGTGTACTCAAACTTTACTTTTATATACTACAAAGTGGGCCAATTTAGTCCCAAGAAGTATTAAAGTAGTACACTTATAAGTATACCACTAGTGCATTGGTATAAGTATACTTGCT